>NC_133166.1:83919604-84224345 GCF_040802235.1 Manis javanica | reverse complement strand
TGTTCCGTTATCGCATGCTTCCTTTCTGTGGGTGTACAGTTGACAGGACTAAAGTAGACTGAGCTTTTGGGAAAATTAGTGTTTGTAACAAGACTATAATGCTGGAATGAAGACAGGGTGGGAAGAGAGGTTCTTAAAGGACTCAGGGTACAGATGGGGCTGTAAGGGACAAGAAAATGTGGAGAGGAGAGGAGACAGGGATGGGCGGAGCTGAGCACTCAAGGTCTCTCCACGCTGCCAGGGAAAAGAATCCTGGAGGTAGCGGGAGAGAGTGAGTTCTGTAAAGTAGGACTGGCTAGGAAATTTCTGTGTTAGTATACAGTCTTTAAATTAATGGTTGGTGTAAGTGTTGATAGTGTTTTATGTGACACTTCTTAATGATTCTGGGGAAGAGTACTATTTGTCTTCTATTTTAGATAGCCCCTGGTGAATTGGGAAATAGCAATAATAATAAGAGCAGTGTTTCATACGAATAGTTCCCCAAAGGCTTCCATGAAAACTTAGGTAGATAGAAAAACAACTTGTAAGGTGTTTCTTCCTATGGAAAAACAGTGTGTGTGTGTGTGTGCATGCAGTCAAAATTTAGACCCAGTCACATATCTGGTGACAGCAAGTTTCTTGCAAAAGGGACCATATTGCTGATAATCCTACTGCTGAACAGGGAATATTTTTTAAGGCCACTTCTCTCATTTCTTCATGTTCTCCAGGTCCAAATGAAATCTCTGAGCAACACAGAGGAACTACAGTGCTGGGGGAATAAAGAAATAAGAGTTAATGGGAAAAAATAGGTTTGAGTAAAAAGGAAGAAAAGACAAATGTTAGCTATTTCCTGATGAATAATTCTGGATTTTGCAGAGGGAGATGGTTTCAGAGATGACTTGTGGCCTGGGAGAACTAGGTGGACGGCTGACGCAGGCAGGAGTCTACTTGGACATAGTTAACACGATACTGCTGCTAATCTCAGGGCATGGACTTCGTGAGTTTTTCCATTAGAGGTCACAAGTCTAACCAAGTCAGCCACACTCCCGTAGCCTGTCCCCTTCATGCCTAAGGACACTCATTTGGGAATACCGGATAGGATTCAAGGTCATGGAAAGAACGAAACTCAGGGGCCCAAAAGAAGTCAAACCCATGAACTTAACCTTATCACAGTTCTCTAACCAGTGAAATTAACTAGGCAGAGATTGCTGGAACATGGCCTTTAGTGTGACCTGGACATCAGTGTTCAATAAGTTTGTTCAAGCAGATGAATGAACTGTTAGCTGGAGAAGCAAATAATGGTGGAGAAAGGTCATAGGTCAGTTATTGGCTTTGTGATTTATGCACAAGAACATGACTGGTGAAGTTTCAAGTCCTTCCCTTGACTACCTAGGAAAAAGCAAGCTTGAAGTAAATTTAAGATCAATTACTAAGGGACCAAAAGAAATGAGGAGTCCTCAGGAGTGACTCAGAGAGAGCAAAGTGGAGAAAATGCAAGAGAATAGAGGGCCCAGAATTCCAGGGAAAGGATATCCAGAAATCTGAGTCTTCCAAAGGAGGATGAAGAATCAGACCTAATGAAACTTAGAGGGGGACAACCAGGACTGCTTGACAAAAAAAGAAAAAGCAAGGAAGGGTCAAATGTCTAAAATTCACAAAGCTTTGGCTGATTTGGGATTTCCCAGAGTTCCAAGGAATGCCAGCATGCGGTATTAAGACCGTAACATAAATCACAGGGCTACCATGATCAAAGCAGTTCGGAAAACATTGGGTTAGACGGTGACAAACAGAGTTCTCTCCCACAGACCTCAGAGACTTTGATGTGATTGTGTAGCCGGAAGATACAGTGCTGGCATTTTGCAGACACAGTTGATGGTAGGACACATTCTTTCATGGTACATTTGACAGAGCTGGTATTTGAGGAACATCAAGAAATGGTAAATATCCTTCATTCCTACTGGAGCTCCTTGGATTGTGGCCACGTGGTAAGGTGGGAACAGTGTGAAAAAGGGAATGTCAGTTTCAGTTCTTCCTTGGCACCCACTACCTGTGTGACTTTGGACATGTTACACGACCTCTCTGATTTTTGGTTTCCTCCTTTGTCAAATGGCGATGAGCTCCCATCTTAGGTTTTATCATTCTAATCAATTCCCTTTGAATATTTGGAACCATGTGCATTTTATGGGATCAATGACTGAAATCCATTCATCACTTAGTTTTCTGTCTCCCTCACTGAACTGTAAGTTCCGGGAGGGCAGGGCCCACATCAAAGGATCCACATTTGTCTGCACTGTTCTAATCCTAACACTGAATATAGGGCCTGAGACACAGTAGAAGCTCGATGTATTTTGCTGAGAGAATGAATGAGTGGCTTCCTATTTGATGAGCTGTGCTGACCCACCTGCCAGAGACGGGGATGGAGTGCTCACACAGCGCAGAGGTGCCACGGCCTTCTCCGGGACTGTGCTGGCCAGGCACTGTGTTGGTCCATAGGAAGGCTTGCACCTGAGTCTCACAGATGCTGGAGTCAGGCTCTAGAAAGGGTTAATGTCTTCACCTCCAGATGCAGTAGCTCCTTCTGCACCTCGGGACTGGCTCTCAATCACTCCCCTGTTGGTGCATGAGCCCAGGGCTCACCAATTGCCTCACACAGGATAGGAGATGCCTGAACATAGAGCTGACTGCTTCATTGTCAGCTTCTGCACACTTGGTGGCTGGCAGTGAGAATCTATTTTCTCTCACTAAATTAATCACTGTTGGAAGCTGATCTCCTAGCGTTTCCCCCAACCCACCCCAGCACACACACTCCTGGTGTCCCAGATCACTGGGTGTCACTTTCCTGAGTCTGTCCTTCCCATGCCCCTTCCTCCCCTCCCACAGTGGTGCCTCTTTGCTTCCTGACTCTCATACCTCCCCTCCCACTGCAGGTATGTGGGCTGAGGTGAGAGGTAGTCAGACAGGTGCTGGCACAGAAACGGCACAGGTCTCTGTGTGAATGTCCAGTGACAGGGAAGTACCTGACTGCTTTCTGTTGGAAGGGCAGACAGAGAAGGAACTTGCATACCCCACCTGCCAACTCACCATGGCCCATTTAGGTGTTTTCAGGGTCTTTTCTGCAGGAACATGTTGGCAGTAGGATCACACCTTGAAGAAAATTGCCCCAGTAACATAGCTCTGACTTGGAAACTGGCATTGTTCACATCCACACTAAATTTGATCAGTATTGGTAACATATTGCCACTTACTGACTGTGAGGAGCTGGGTATTAACCTGATTTTTCTATACTATCTTTCTCGATTATACCTCTGCAGATTCCCTACTCTCTTAAGGGAATAAGCTGTGTGTGAAGGTGGTGTGTGTACAATTAATAAGGGGAGAAGGGTGTGGAAGTTTGTCCTATAGCAGACCTCTGTAACAGACTGAATGCCTGTGTCACCACCCTGCCTCCACCACACCCCAAATTCATGTGAAAGCCTAACACTCAGTGTGATGGTATTAGGAGGCAATCAGATCATGAGAGTAGAGCCCCTCTGTATGGGATTAGAGCCCTTATAAGAGGCCCTGGAGAGCTCCTGCACCCTTCCGCCCTGTGAGGACACAGCAGGAAGGACACAAACCTGCCAGAGCCTTCATCTGGGAGTGCCCAGACTCCAGAACTGTGAGGAATAACTCCTGTTGTTTATAAACCACCCAGTCTAGGGTATTCTGTTACAGCAGCCTGAATAGACTGAGACTCTTATCTTGGGACCCTTTGAGCCCTTTATAAAGTCACTCCAGTAAATATATAGAGAACAGGATGGTCATAGGCCCATTGGCCCCTGCCCAGTCAGTACAAACGCCCACTTGCCCCTAAACTCATCCACTGTTTCTGGGAAGAGAAGTTTGGAATACTCTGAGTCTTGTTGCAAACTGAGAAATGGTGGTCCTACTTTTTGTGGGTTTTCCCTATGGTTCCAGCTAGACATGGAATGAGTAAGGGAGGCTTTTTTATTCCATCACCCACATATGGTGAATGGGGGCACCTCCAGGGGTGAAAGTCACTGGGCTTCTGTACCCTTCCTATTGCCCTTTCCTATTGGAGAGGAAGGATCCCTGGTTCACCCCTTCTCTAACTCTGCCCCAGAAGGCTAAGCCACCCCCAAGAGAAGGAAATGGGCATTAGAATTGAACCATCTCTGGGTAGGCACCTCTCAGAAGGCTATTCTTCTCTGCCAGCATCCTGGGGTCACGTCTGATTCATAAGAACAGTCTCACTGTGCTCCTTCCAACACGTGTGGAAGATGGCAGGAATTGGGGCATGGGTACTGCCTTCTAGGGAAATTGAATTCATGGTAAAATCTGTCATTAAAGGAAATCATGCTCCTTACAAAAACCTGAGGTAGATTTAGATGTGGGCTGTGTGGAGGCTCTGGAGCCACCCTGAGTGGGAGAGTTCTTCTCTGGGCCTGTGTCTTTGTCTAAAACATGGTAATCCTAATCCCCACTCCATAGGGTTGTTGTGAGGATTTAGGGGCTTATAGGTGGAGCACCTGGGCCCTGAGAGGCTCACAGTAAGTGGTAGCAATGACTATAATATTCATAAACACAAATGAGCATTGGCAGTAATTAAAACATTTTAACTTTTTCAACATGTTCTTCATTGGTTGCTCCAGGCTCAATTCTAGCACAAGAGTTAGGTTTAGCAAACTGGGGATTTAAGATACTGGTATTTTTTCCAGTATTTTTTCTCAGGATTAAAACCATCGTTGGGTAGTTGGGGGAGTCTCACCTGATTCAGAAACCATTCTGCTGACAATATGTCATCCAGTGAGCCAGCAGCACCTGCCACGTGCAATGGCTGTGCTCAAGCTTGCTGGGTCCCTTGCATTAGCTGTGGCTCTGGCCGGGAGCAGGGGTGGAGAACAGCATCTGTCCTCCCTAGCCTCGGCCCACACTGAGATCATGAGAGCCAGCCTCAGGCTGGGGTGGGGGGCTGCAACAGAACACGCTTCAGTCCCTTCCTGCCTTCCTCCTTATATCCCCGTCCCTTTATCCCTCCTGTCCTCTCCGTGCCAGTCCCCTGGGCCGCTGTTCCTCGCTGCAGCATCTCTTTTCTGCTATAGTGCACCCTCTGACTCCTTGCATCTCTCTTGCCTTCCCATAGGCCTGTGCTTTGCCGTAAGCTGTCTGCCTTTGTTTTTCCTCCTAATTTCCTCCATCTCTCCCCTTGGTATGGATTTTTCAGCTGTCATTCTGCCAGCATCTCTTCTCTATGTCTATGTCAATATCTCTTTCTCTCACTGCCCCAGTCCCATCTCAACATCCTCCCGCCTTCTCGCTCACTCTCTGCCATGCTTCTCTTTTGTCTCCCCTCTTGTTCATTTAGGGGCCCCAGTTATTACATCAGGGCACAACCAAGAGCGTCTCTGTCTGTGCCTCTGCTCCCCACCCCACCTCCTCTGCCTTCACTGAGACCCTGCTGTGGATGGGAACCAGGTTCAATCCGACCCCTGTTCCTTGCCAAAGAACAGCAATGAACTCAGGAGGCACGGAGGCACAGGACAGAACATCTCTGTATTTCAAGAAGACATCGCAATCTCTTGGGACAAAATGACTTCTCTTGGTTTATTTATAAATTCTGGCCTGGGGAGTGCCCTGCATACAGATGGAGCAGCTGGCTGGTGTTGGGTTCAGTTGGGGGCTACACAGTTCTTGGCTAGGACATCCTGTCACAGCTGATGCCACATTGCGTTTAGGTGCACATTGCACAGAGTAGCCTGTCTCCCTTTGTGCCCTCAGGCATGGAAACATGATTGTGGAAGACCTCTGCATTTCATGTCACACATGTCCACATCAGCTGTGCAGTAGAACACCTGAAGCCAGAGCAATGAAATGACTTGTGATGAAGCAGAATCCAGGCCTTCCTCCTCCCTCCTGGGTTCTCTGCACCTCTACTCTGCCTTCCTCTGTAGGGCAATGATGGCATGAGGCCCTTACTCACTCACTCGCTCACTCCAGCCTGGCCTCTTTCAAGAAAACTGATTCCTCCAGCCTCACTCCAGTCCTTCCTTTGCTCAGTAGGCCCTCATGCAGTCCTTGACTTCTGTCTGTGCCTTGTTGATAAAGGTCTGTAACATCATCTTCATGGCTGGGGTCAGTTCCTCATGATAGAATAGACTTGTAACTGCCATTGGGTTACCCAGTAGATATTTTGATGATGGGGATCATGTCTTCTGTTGATGTCTCTTCTTCTCTAGTGGCTTGTCCAGCATAGAGCACCCAGGAGGTCTTCAGTAAGTGTGGCTGATGGTCCAGAGGGCCTGCACCTGGCTAGTAGCTTGGAGACCCCTCCCCACCCCTAGCTGTCAGCCCCATATCCTGCCTGCCCCAGAGCATGGGGGAGGCACACGATGTCTAACCAACTTCAGAGAGGGGCAGCCCAGCAACAATAGTGCCACAGCTTTGTCCACAGACCCTAGTGGTGGAGGCTGGGGCCATCCAAGGGAGGCTGCAGAAAGCCCTCCCTATTGTACCCTGACCCCTACGGGGTAAACTTCACCCATAGGAAAATATACAGAATTAGCTGGAAAGGTTCTTTTCTTGAGCCCCTGCAAGTCAGAGGCTGCTTCTTGGGACCTGTTTTTCTCCCTTCTGGCAGCAAGACAGTTACCACCTCACCAAGAGGTTCCCTGGGAGTATGACAGACACAGCCGAAGGGAGAAGGGAGGAACCTCGTCACGTTCCAGAAACGGGAGGGCAGCCAGCCAACTGCCCTGGCTGACCACCTCATTCCCTCTGTACTCTGGTGCTGTGGATGGTCTTGCCTGGTTGGCACACCTCACAGTCCCTCTGCCTTCCCGGCACACCTCACAGTCCCTCTGCCTTCCCAGGAGGGCAAGGCCGCAGCCCCCAGGGCCTCCTGCTCTAGCTCTGGTGCAAACCCCTGTGGTTTCCTGCTTGGTTTTGCTGTCTCTGCCAGACCCCCCTTAGTTTTAGGCCAGTTTGTTTTGGTTATGTAATCACTAGTGCCACCTTTGCCTCGGTGCTGTCTTTGAGATGCCCCTCTGTCCACTGCCCTGCAGCTGCAAGGGAGTCCATTCCCAGGGCTGTCCGTGGATGGGTGAGGAATACGGGGTGTGAGGAAGCACACAGCGCTGTGTCCCGCCGAGGGGACCCCTCTCTGTGAATTAGGGGCAGCAGGAAGGCAGCCAAGCCTGTGGACTGGGCCACAGGCCTGGGAGGGCAGCAGACAGAACAGTGGTTTCCAAACCAGCCATGCATAAGAATAACCTGGGCATGTTTTCTAAAAATACAGATGCCAGGGCCTCATCTGGGAGATTTTAATTCAGTAGGTACAGAGTGAGGCAAGGGAATTTGTATGTTTAAAACGTCCCTCCCACTTCCCCAACCAGGATGACCTGTTTCTAGGAGGCACAGAATATTCATTTCCACCCCAGCTCACCTGGTTGGTGGTGCGGGGGTTGCTTCTAGGGTGGCTGAGGGTAAGAAAGGGATTTTGCATATGAGGTTGGGGTTGGGGACATAATGGAAGGAATCGCCGTGATAGCTACCAATCACAGGTGCCACAAGCTACCTCTTAAGTCTTATAATTGATGCCCATTACGAACAGCTTTTTCTTTATGATCTTCTAGAAAAGAATGAACATTTGAAGGTGCCTAATGCATTTCTCTGTGGGAAAGCATTCATTTCCGCTGGCACTCGCTCCGAGCCCTCTGGCTTCTTCCCTCCTCTTTCTGTCACTCTTGATCTTCCTTACTCTGCTTAATAAAAAATGCCTTCATTTACCTTTCATTTCTGTAGCCCTTTACAGCTTTCAAACCTCTTTCCTGTGTATTATTCCTTCCCAACAAGAATCCAGTGAGGCGTGCAGAGATTTTTAATTTCCAGTTAATAGAGGGCATTCAGACGGGTTGAATGACTTGGCTAAGGTCACTTTAGCAGCGTGTAGGAAATCCGGGTCTGTTCTCCACCCTGGGTCTCTGCTTCGTGCCTCAGCCCTGCCTCCTCTAAGCTCTCTCCTGGGATGTCTTCCCCTCCCTGATGCCCAGCTCTTTCTCCCCAGATGAAGTTGTCAGACAAACACTGTGCAGAGTTCCTGCAGCAGTGAAAGGCTGGCAATGTGGTGGAAGGATGGGGCCCTGGGTGGCCAAGAGCTGAGAGGGAGTGATGTGCCCTGACACGCCGTCCCTGCAAGGGGATGAGTTTCCCCTCCTGCAGCTGCTAGAGAGTAAAACCTCATTAAAAACAGGATCATTTCATCCACCACCCAGGAGCAGCAACACAAAGACGCAAGGGAGGAAAACAGACAGGCGCCTAGAAGGCGAGGGGGAGACAGCCCCGTTGAGGGTACCCCGGCCCATTTCTGATGCTCTCCTCCCTCTGTGCTCTGGCCTAGCATGCCCTCCAGTGGATGAGGAATCAGGGCAGCTACATTCCTGCCCACATTTCAGTCCTTCTCCCTGGGGCTCCCCACCATCACTCTTAGCCAATGAAAACAACACAATGTGGGGAGTGAGAACACACACCTCTGGGAATCCACATGCCTGCCCCCAGGCCTGTCTCTGCTCCTTATTACCTGCCTGGCCTTGAGCATAACTGGTCACTCACCTGCAGAGCCGCAGTCTCCTCACCTGTAAAATGAGTGCAGTAGTACCTCCTCCCAGTGCTATGGGGGATTAAGTGAGGTCACAGGTAGAGGAGCTTGTGTTCGTTTGAGACCCAGGAGCTCTGGGTCCCCCTTGGGGCTCTACCTCTAACCTCCTCCATGTGCAGGGAAGTCCCAAGTTTCCTTCTGACATGACTATTTTGCAGTTCTATATATGTGAGCACTCCTAAGAACGGGGAATGCCCATACAAATGTAAGGAACAGTTAATATATACTGGGGTTATATAGTGGCGAAGGGAGGGAGAGAAAGATCCTTCCACTTGGTCGCTTTTTGGCTTTTGTTGAGCTGCTGACATGCCTCTGGTCTGTCAATCTATGATGCTCATCATGAATCTCTCTCAAGTCCTAGTAGGAGACATGTCCTTTGTTTCTATCCCCAAGAGAATGACCCTGCCAGCTGCCCTCCACCCTCCCCGCACACAGCAGGTGAGCATGGTGCACCTGCTTGCGGGTCCCGCTGCTCACCGAGCAGCCCAACTTCTGCTCAGTGGTCAGTTAACTGCCATGAGGCCTGGACCACCGGAGCTCAGTGTGGGCAGGTGAGGTCTGCGTGATGCCCTCTGGGAGCTGGAGCTGAAGTTCAAGAGGCTGGGCTTTGCCTCCTCAGACAAAAGGTAGCTCAGATCGTTTCACTCACCTCACAGGTCTGCTGCAGGGCTAAGAGCAGAGAAATGATGGCTGAGCTGAGCCCTGGCGAGCTATCAAGGACCTCCGAACTACTAAATCACAGCTTTGTTGCCCTCACCTTATCACCTGCCATTAATGATCAGAATATGAAAGCCCCACCTTTGTAAAGCTCAGTGCAGGACCTGAATGTGCTCCAAAGAGAAACTCAAAATAGTTCTTTCCCAGCAGTTAGTACAGCACCGTGCACACCAGGGATTGATATCCCTCACCCCTAGCACCGCCTGGGAAAGCTAACCTGACGCTGAGCCCTCCTTTCCCATCGGCAGGGGTGCAATGGCAACAGCATCCAGTGTTTCCAGGGCACCTTTCATCCCCAGTGTTGACACCTCTCACCCAAGAACCCAGCCCAGGGGCCTCCCGCAGACTCCTGTCTGTGCAGGGGGACATTTCCCAGAACAAAAGTGACAGATGCTCTAACAGCTACAGCAGCCCCCATCCTATCAGAGAAGTGGGCACTTAGACCTCAGGAGGACGATGGGCTGTCCCTGCTCAGATAGCAACAAGGCCCCACAAGAGACGAGTGTCTGCTGCAGACAGGAGGGTGCCCATGTGCCTGTCACACTCCCCTGGGTGTTGGAGAATGTGCTGTATTTGCAGATCAGTGGTGGTGACTTCATCTGTGTGTGCATGTTACGTGCATGTGAGTGGATTTCTGCTGTGTAGACCCACGGCGATATGGGCATGCTTGTGCAGGAGCATGCCGTCAGGAGCATGTACGCACTGCATATTCCCATGATACAGTCATGTGCAAGGGCACCTCTGTGGTTGAAGGGGGTGATGAATACAGTATTTGTGCATGACTCCGGGGTCCCTGAATGGAGACCAGCTCTGGGTTGGCAGTGCCAAGCTGTGCTACCTTCTGTGATACAGGTTCAGCAGTGGGGTTTGTGTCACTCAGCAACTATCTACACAGCACTGGAGGATCCAGAAACCTGCTCGCTCAGGCATTGCTAACAAGCCACAGCAACAAGCCGATGGGCACAGTGGGACCAAGCAAGAGGCTGAGCAGAGAGGTCCTTGTCCGCCTGACCGATCTGCAACTTGCCGGCCCTCTTGCTTCTCTCTTGCAAACTGGACGCAACCTCCTTGTGTTCTGCATCTAGACTCCCCTGGCCCTGAAGCAAAAAACAAGCTCCATAATCCCATCCACCCCCAAGTCCAACCACCCACCTCCTCACATCCCATCTGCCTTCCAGCTTTCCCTTCTTCCTCTTTTTCTGAGCTCCCACTGAATTAGATTAGTCACATTCTTAATTAAGTGCACTGGTAAGAGCTCTATTAAGTATTAAATGTTTGTCACAATCCAATTAAAAAATCCATCATGGTGGGACAGGTTCTTTGAGGCCCAGCAGATTGATGCTGGGGGGCCTGGTGCTCCCCTGTCTACTAGGGGATGAGTAAGAGGAACAGGGCCCAGGAGATCAGGGGGGCAGGTGAGCTCAGGAGGCAGGGACAGCTGCCTGAGGCGCTGCTCAGGCAGGCCACCTCATCTGGTGCAAGGACACTGTGATCTGAACATCTCTAACTTGTGGGGTACTCAGACCCCAGACTGCCCAGGATGGTCTCAAAAGGGGTGGTTGGTCGCTTTGCCTACAGCACCACATAGAGCAATGGAATAAGGTCAGCGGGGGTGTGTGTGTATGTGATGCATGGGCAAACATACAGGGGTTGGGGTGTGCTAGGATGGGAGGGGGCAAGACTGATGGCTTAAGTCTGATGGGAAGCTTTTTGGCTCAAATATAAAGAATGGGATTTGATGGAGTTGGGCTATGGTTTCCAGAGGTCCAGCTTCAGGCCAGAGCTGCCATTCAGAACTATGTCTTTCTACTCCACTTGAAAGAGACTTGCCCTGTAAAAGGAAAAGAAAATGAGCATTCATCACCAGATCCCCAGACTTTCTTCTGCAGTTCCTCAGCCCTTTCTTCTTTTCCTTTAGCCTTTTTCTGGGTGTGAGCCCTCCCTCTGCATCTCCTCCCTGGCCAGGCTGGTCATGCAGGTCTCCTTGCTGCTTGACAGCTGAATGGATAGCCAGTTAGTTTTCCCTGTTCCCTGAACACCACACCATCTTTCCTCTTCCTCTTGGCACCAGCTGGAGAAGAGAGGAGGCTCACAGCCTTATTCCACAGGGCTGGGACCAGAGCAAGGCAGGGAAAGGGGAGTCTGGACACTGGTGGGTCAGCGTGTAGCCACAGGAAATCATGCCCTCAGCACCTGCCACACTTGCCCATACCTCGAGCTTTGCCACTACAAGTCTCTGGTATGTTTTCTGAGTGTCTTGTTCTTCAAGTGCATCTTTGGGGCTGTATTAACCAGTAATGACTATGTAATTATTGTGGCTTCTTATGATTGGATTGCCAAAAATGTCTTCAAAAAAGTCTTTCTCACTCCCAATTCTTTCTACTTCTACCTTCTCATGCCAGCAGGTCTTAAGGATCTGACCTGCTATGAAGCCTGTCTGAATTTCTCTGGCCAAGAGGAAGTGTTTGCTCACTTACCTGTGAGGTCCTGTGCGCATGAAGCATGACTCATTTGTCTGTGCACCACCTGCACGGAGCACAGAGCTCAACTTCATAGGAAGTACAAGCATTTGTTGGGGGCAGGAAGAAAAATGTATTGACTGACTAAATGAATGAGCTCACATGAAGACTCTCTTTTTTATGCTTCCATAGCCTCAAATATACTTGTCTCTTTGCTTCCACCTAAGGCAAACATCTAACTGCTGATCCAGCACCTACTCATTTTTTCAAATGCTTGCACGTTGTCTATCACAATCACCTTGTCTGTTTTAGATGAGGAATCCTTGAGGGGCAGGACCCCTTTCTGTGTAAGTCTCTCTACAAGACTCAGAGCCACACTAGTTCTCTGGACAAATGAACGTCCTCAGCACTAGCCCTTCAGTCCTTCATTTGTTCTTTAACCATCATCCATTGAGCACTTGCTCCTGGGCCAGGTGAGCTCAGGGTTGAGGAGGACAGGAAGGAAATGTCATGTTCTGCCTTCCCCACCAAGAGCTTGCAGTCCATTTGAGGAGATAAGACATTCAGAGGACATAGTGAAGTAGCACACATGGCAGATTTCGATTCAGGGCTCCAGTGACTGATGCAGGCATGCGTGTTTTGGGAACGCAGAGACAGGTGAGGGCTGTGTGGTTCCAGAGGTCAGCGGACACCTTCACAGCCTGCACTGGGGCTCAGGAGATGAGAGGCCCTGCGACAGGGGTGTGGCAGGGTGGTTTCTAAGCTGAGGCAAAAGCATGAGATATTCAAACTTGGCAAAGAGTGAAGACTAGCCTAGTGAGAAGCAGCAGCATTTCAGAACTGAAAGGGGAATTTGATGGCAATAATAGATCAGACTCAGACCTGCAGGATGCACCTCTCATACCCAAGTCCACCCGCTTTACCAACCTTGAGCTGTCTGGGAACCACGGTCCATGGGCACAAGGACAGGTTTGGAAGGTTCTCAGGTGTGGTCGGGTATGTTCTTACCTGGTTAGAATTCACCTCTCTGCATTCACAGGGTTTGGCCTGGACACAGCCTGGCCTCCCCAAAAAGGCATTCAGAAACTGCCTCTGGAGCAGGAGTGACAGGCTGCCAGCCAATGGATTTTAAATGACAAAGACAGCTTACCCTCATTAAGGGAGAAGAGCAACATTCAGGATTGTCCCACCTTCTACTTTCCGCACTAAAAAAATAAACTCAAGTGACTAGAGTCCTCACATCCCTCTTCCCACAGCAGCACCAGTCCCTGGATTGTCCCCACGCAGAGGCCAAAGTCAGGGTGGCTGCTGAGAAAGGATTCATTCAGCCCAGTGGGAATCTCCTTCCCATCCCTGTGGTCGGCAGGTAGGTGGGGCTGTGGAAGGGCGACAGCAGGCTGGGTGGGCGCGGCTGGCACCGTGTATCTGTTGAGCGGCTGCGCAGAACACTTCACCAGAGTTATTTCACTAGGTCTTCACGCTGCATCGGCAAGAGGGTTTTATTTTCTCCATTTTACTAATGAAGAAATTGAGGCTGTAAGCTGAGTAACTTGCCGAAGGTCACTCTGTTTGTGTAGCAGGAGTCTGAATCTTTCCATCCATCTCTTTATTCAAATATTTACTACGGGTCTAGTAAAAGCCATCTGCTGTGCGGGGTTGGCCGCTGTGCGATGCCCTCTGGGGGAAGATCAGCATCCCCTGCCGCACAACGGGACAGCTCTCCAGCTTCTTTGAACACAGAGAGCACACAGAGGGGCCCACAAATCTGGCTGAGCCGTCCTGAGTTCTTAGGCTGCTCTAACAGAAGTGCTACTTCTGGGCCCAGTGGGGTCAGGAGTGGAGGCGGATCCTGCTTCACCCCCATTTAGGGGTGCCAGATGAAGCAGCTAAAAATACAAATTTGAAGTTCAGGTAAACAGTGAATAATTTTTTTAGTGTAAGGATCTCTCACACAATGTTAGGGATATAGTTATACTTGAAAAATTGTTTATTTGAGATTTAAATTTAAATGTGTGTCCTTTTATCTGGCAACCTTCATTCCTGGCCACCTGCCATTGCTGTGATGCTGAGTGAGGATCTCTCCATACCCGTTTGGGAGTCCTGGCGAGGTGGTGGACGTGCTGGGGGTACCAGACAGCCTCTGCCAGCCCTGGAGTCAGGGTGATCCTACCTACCCCTCACTCGGGGATGGTCAGTGCCTCTCAGTGTGGCCAGCTTTCCCACCACACAGCAAATCTGCCTGGTTGGGCAGTGTAGGCTCCTGGGTGGGGCTCTGATCCTGCTTCTTGGGGCTCTTCAGAGCTGGGAGTGGGGAGTGGGGGCCAGGACAGCACAGTGGGCACCTCCCCCTGGATGGCCACAGAGTCCTCAAACACATACTCAGCGTGCCCCAAACTGCCCACCATCTTTTCCTCAAACCTGCGCCCCTTACCCTGTTTCTTCTATTCGTGAGTGGGCTCACGCAGGCTAGAAACTTTGGCCATTCTCTTTCTAGACACCCCCAGATATTCAGAGGCCATGTACTATCATCTTGCCTTTCTCATCTCTGCATCCAGGTCACAGCCTGAGTCCAGCCGTCATCATTCTCTGCTGGAGGTATTTGTATAGCTTTTACCTCATTCTCCTGACCCGGCCCCTGGAGTGCTCTCAGGGTGACTTTGCCACCTATAAAGCAGGTTTCCACCCTGTAAACCTGATTCTACGCTTGTCCATGTTCCGATCGCCCTGGATCCCTATTTAAAAGAGCATGAGGATCCTCAGCTTAGGGTACAAGCCTTTGATAGTTTGCCCCCACCGCATCTCCTTAGATCCACCCCACGCCCTCCCATCTACATCTTTCTCTCTGTTCCTCTGAAACCATTGCCCTTTCATGGATGCATCATGCTCTCTCCTAACTTTGTCCTTCAAAATCCAACTTAGCTGTCATGTCTTCCAGGAAGGCTTTCCTGGCTCAGAGGTTATATGGCTGTTTCTCTGGCTTCCCCCAGTACCCTGGGCATGCTCAGCTAGTCACTTAGCACTTTGCTGTATTTGGCTTTTTATTCCTGTGGGGAGCACTGTATCCACACATGGTAGGTGCTCAATAAATGGTAGCTGGATATGTAAATGAAGTAAGTCATTACAAGATTGAAAACGTATTTACTTACCAGATCTCTGAGTTCACAAATGCCAAACCAGGCTAAAATGACTTCCTTTCCCCCTGGTTGTTCAGATGTAACCCCCGCTCCCCTCTCTTTTTACTCCCTTCTACAAGAGGTGGCAGAGCCAGGAGTTCACCACATTTCTTACACCAGGCTTCATGTACTGGATTTGAGACTCTCAGACCCTGAGTGGCTAGATCCCAATGTTACTGAAATCCCCAAATGGGCTTTGACGGACCTCAGGGGTTAAAGTAACCGTCCTTGTGCCACTGGAGGTAGGAAATATTGCTGGGTCAGAAGTCGCAGGATAAGTGAAATAAATTTCATGACCTCTGTCTTGTGCCCCTACAGACGTTTTCTCATACTCCAAAAACTCTGGGTAGCCTGTTACTGTTGGCTGACTCTGCCCTGGAGAGAGGAGAGGGAACAGGAGGAGATGGGCATGTGAGTTGGGCTGGAAGGACCAGGAGGCATTGCAGGATGTGAGCCACATGAGGACATGCTGTGCAGGAGGACCAAGGGCCCAGTACCGCCCCTGAGAGCCTCCCTCCTCCAAGTGCGGGAAGCCAAGTGCTGGGAGAGACCCTGCCCCTGAGGTGGGCATTCTCTTCTGAGTGCATAAAGCCCGTGGCTCAGATTGCTGCATCCTTCGGGGCCAGCTCCTTCTCCTCTCTCCTTGCCCCACTGTGCAAAGCCCCCTCCCCATGGTCAGCTTGGCTTCACCTCAGAGATCTGAGAGGTTTCCTCTGCCTTCACAGGTTGTGCCCTCTGGAAACCCCAGCTCAGGTGGCAGAGGGTAAAGTTCACACTCATGGAGAACACTTTTTTCCAAAACTTAACTTGGGTTTCTACTAGAAAAAAACCCAACTGGGCACCTACATGCCCTGTGATGGGAGCACCTACAGTTTTACTTAGAAGAATGACTGTGTTATTCTTGAACCGAGGTGCAGTGTGGTCTGTGGGGGGAGGAAAGGGGGCACAAAGTCACTCCACAGTGTTGACCACTGTGTGGCTGCCCTGTTCCATGCAGGTGACAGAGTGTGGATTCAGAGTGCAACCACAAGTGTGATCAGACAAGCTTCAGGTCTTCATTCAGCGACCACACCACATGCCATATACTGTGCTTGGCAATAGACCTTCCCAGAGAATGTTTCCTACTGTCCATTACAGGCAGTGGGGAGTACCAGCTGAAGCAATAATTATAATGGTCACTGCATTTTATCTTTCAATGGCTTTACTGTCACCATCTAGCACTCATAGCCCCTAGTGAGATAATTACCACTTTCTGCTGTCAGGAAAATGTGGGGAAACTGAGGTAGGAGCCGATGCACTGGCACCTGAGGAGGAGGGCCATGGGAGCTGTAGGCAAGCTGCCAGGAGGGGCGGGCTCCTGGCACAGGGTTCACTGAGCCGTGGGAGCCACCTCTGTTGTAGATGCCAGCACTGTGGGACTGAGCACATGGATCTGTGGTCTCAGGAAGGATGCACACTGGGTCGGGGGGCCGAGGGCACTGTAAGGAATGCAGGTGTTGGTGTAAACAGAGCTGGGTTACAACTTCCACCCTGTCTCTTGCCATCTGTGTGAACTTGTGTAAGTCACTTGCTTCTTTCCGCCTTAGGGATTCACTGTTAAAAGGAGGTAATGCTCCCTTTTTTGTACAGCTGTTGAGATCACTGGAGAAGATGAGTGTAAATTAGCACAGTGCCAATTGTGGTGATGTTTAACAAATGCAATTACTATGCTTACAACAGCTGTGTCCAGGGTGGGTCCCAACTGCAGGGCCATGTAGCAGCACCTGTGACTGGTTTATGCCCTTTGCCCAGTCCCTGGGCAGCTGAGTCACTCTGCCAGGCTTGATGGCATCCTAGTACCCAGTAGGCAAGTATCAGGAGGGCTGTGGTCAGGTAAAGCACATGACGGGCTATGGGGATGCCACACGGTGTGGCGCAGGGGTGCAGAGGTTAGCAGGAAGCAGACAGGCTGATGGGATATCCCAGCTCAGACTAACCTGAAAGTCACCTGCATTTCAAACTGAGGTCCAGCAAAGGGTGGGGGCCCCCTCTTCCTCCCACGTGCCTCTCAGTGTCACTTCTTTTCTCTGAAGAGGTGCTTTAGATGTTCCTTTCACTTGTACAAACTTCTTCAGTAGATGGTACCCAAGAAATGCCCCAGCTCCCATTCCTATGCAAGAGGACCCTGAATCTGCTCCCACCAAGGCTGGTTGACAGGTATGGATTAGAACAATGTTTTTCAGATGTAAATATAATAAACATATGAGTCACCAGGGCTCTTGCTAAAGCAGCTTCTGGGTTCAGCAGGTCCAGGGCAGGGCCTGAGATTCTGCATGTCTAACAAGCTCCCTGGCGACTCAGGTGATGCTGACCCCTGGCCACACAGGGTAACCAGGGACAGGTGGGTGGGGTTTGCTTGGCCGACCTTCTGCTGACTGGCACTCTCTCCCCAAGTTCCTATGATTTGTCCTTCCATGCCCACCAGGTAGGGTGGCCAGATCCATTTGCAGTATGCCAGAAAGCTGTACCTGACCAAGAGTGTGCAGGCAGGCAGGAGGGAGAGGCCGGGATGCAGGGGCAGGCAGGCAGGGGTGTTCTGGAGGGAAGCCAGCCCTGAACTTCCTGTGCTGGAGCATCCCACACACCACTGGCTCTGAGCAGTTTCCCCTCAGAGCCCTCTCCCCTCTGCCTTAGCTCCCAGTTAAGTTGGGCTTGCCTCCTTGGAGCTTCTGTATTGGAATTAGCTGTTTACTGTTTATCGTAACAGCAAGACTGAAAATTCCCCAGTGAAGGACTCCTTAATGTATGTTTCCAGCATAAGGCATAGTGCTCAGTGCATAGTAGGCACTTAAATGTCTGTGAGGAAATGGTAGGTGATTCATTCACGTACCAGTGGGTGGGTTTCACTTCCTGGCTTTATTCACTTCTATTCTACGAATGTCTGTAAAGCATTAGGTGTGGGCTGGAGCGGAGACCGAAGGCAGAGCACAGCCATTGCTCTCACAGGGCTTCCAGGCTCAGGGGTGCCTTGCTGTCTGTAATGAGCTGTCACACAGAGCAGACCATGCTAAGTGTCATCTCATGGGGGTCTTGGCTTGGGGGGGCACAGAGGACAGAGGGACAAGATCTGACTTGTGGAGTGAAGGAGGATGTCATGAAGGAGGTGTTATATGGTCCCGGCCTTGAGGGATGCACAGGTTTTCAAATGGCGAAGCAGGATGGGAAGGTCCTTCAGGAAGAAGGAATAGTGTGGCAAAGAGCCTGGAGCTGGGGAAGTTTTGGTTCAAAAGCAGGGCCCTAAAGCATCCAGAATAGGTTTCCAAAGGGGCAAGTACTGAATATTCTGTGAAGGGCAACCTCAGGCCCAGCAAGACCCTCTTCCTGCCAGGAGCGAGGAAGCAGACCTTCCTGATGGCATTCTTGACAGCATGCACCTCAAAATCCCAATTTTCCAGATATGTTAGATTGAGAATGCCAGGCAGCCATGGAGTTGCTCCCTGGAGCCTGCAGGGCCCAAGATGACGAGGTCGGGGAGACAGTTGATGCTTGAGGAAGAAATGAATAAGATCATGGGTCAAAGATTCAGTGAGAGATATTCATTACCTTTCATCAGTAGAATCATTCTATTGCTTCCCAGAACAAATGTGCTGCGAGGTGACTCCCAAGCGGTATGGATGTCTTAGCACCCACCCTGATGGAAAGGGCTCCCTTTGGATCCCTTGCTCCCCACTAGCGGTCCTCGAAGGACCCCTCCAGGGTGCGAGCAGACAGGGTGGAGAAAGGACCAGCCCCCTCATCCTCACCGGCCCCCTGCTGCCCCCAGATCTGAGCAAGTCCTGGCCACAGCAGTCCTGGGCCCCGGCCCAGAAGGCAGCAGTGTCTCACACACAGAGAGTCAGGTTTGGGCCGTACAATTGGACATTAGAACTCAAAGAAACCCCAGAGGCCTCCATTAGCCTCCTGCAGCATGCTAATGTTAAACAGAACCCCGAAGGGGGATGCATTTGCCAGGGTGGTGAGGAAGAAACACAGCACCACATTTATTCATTTCAAAGCAATATCTGGCATTTAGAAGAACTGGTTAATGTCAACATCAGCAGTTAATATATCTGCTAGCATTAATATTAGCTATGCCATTCCCTCTCTTAGGCACATTGGAAGTTCTAGCCACCCTCATCAAGTGCTATGCTTTCGATGGCTTCAGCTTCTGTCTGGAGTTCCATTTACCTTTCCTCACCAAACTCACTCACGGATGTTATCTCGGGGCCATCTCCGGAAGCTTTCTCCTTCCTGTTATCTGTTCTTGTTTTTTGATATTGCAGGGCAGGCTGCTTGTCAACCCACACTCCTGCTTCTTTGCTTTTTGGCAGTTTGTGCCAATCACATTTAGTAAATTATATTCTGAGTGCAATAAACAGAGGATGTAGGCTGAGTCTAGCCTGAATCTTTCATTGGTCGTTCATCCAACTGTTGACACTCTTTTCCCTGTGCTCATTAGAGTAGACAGTTTATTTGGGAAAGTGTTCACACAATTGTAGGAAGCCTTGGTTATTGCAGAAAACAGAAGACTCAGAAAGGCTCCAGATAAGCAAAGAAATTCTGAAGTCCCTGATTTCTTCAGAATAGCCTGCCACAGTCAAAGAAGTTCTGCCTTTCCCACCTGCACTCCCCCGCTTCCTAGCTCCCCGTCTCAGAGAAGCTTGAACCGGCTGCTAAGCCCATCTAGCCTGCTGCTCAGTCCTTCTAGCCCTGGCATTCCACCCCATCCATGAAGGCAAAGGATGCGGTGAGTGCTGGGCAGGGAGGCCCCCCCAGCTTCCTCTCCAACACCATGCTGCCCCCTCCCTGCCCCTTTCTGATGTGAATTAACCCCAGCTGGGCAATTGCCAGGTCAGTCCCCTCCCCAGGGCCTGTGTGGCCACCCCAGCAGGAGGAAATCTGCATCCAGGTTTTTGCCCAGAGGAAGGCTGGCTGCTCTGGTCAAGGAGGAAAACAGTTGAAAGAATTAACTATTCAACAGATAGCTATTGAGGATTCATAGGGACCTGTCATACCATGCAGTCAAAGGGCCCTTCAAATACAGAAGGCACCACATCTCCATCGTCACCCTCAGGAGGTCCAGTGTCTTCTCACGCACAGCCCAGGCGAGCCCTCTGCCTTCCCCAGACACCTGTCCTTAGGCATGTTCTAAAGTTCTAAATACTGGGGGATTCACCTTTATTTTGGACAGGAGTCCATTTCCATGCTTCCTTCTTGGTCTCTTCCTCCTAAAACATGGAGGGGCAGGTCCCAGGAGACCCGGTCCATAGAAGCAGGAATGTCTCTCTGAGCTTGGCAAAAGAGTGGTTTTGGGTGGTCCTAAATTTATAAAGTGTGAAAGCATCCCTTCAAGACCAGAGCTGCCATGTAGAAGGCCCTGCTGCAGGTGGAATGCAGGGTGGGGAATAGGCTGGCAGGGGGTGGACGGGCAAGAGGACAGGTAAGAGAAAGAGCAGCGGGCAGAGGCACAGAGATGGGAAAGATGCTGGGGGAGAAGAGAGGGCCGATGGGGAGGCAGGAGGGAGGAAGGCCAGGCAGCTGTGGAGGGAGAGGACACAGACAGGGAGAAATGTAAAGTCAGAGGCCTGGCTGGCCCTGGGTGGGGGGAGTGGCTGGGGTGGCTGCAGGCAGGGGGGCCAGAGCACATTGCTGTGCAGCTCCTGTAGTCTCTTTAAGTTTCTCCTCGTTGATTAGGGATTTGCAGAAAAATCCCTGCTCTAGGAAGACATTTGCTTTATTCCCACTCTGCTGTCACACAGAGGGAGGCCTCTCCCTGGGTGGGGCTGGCTGTGCGCTGGGAAACTGAGGGAAAAAAGGCCTTGGAACTCCTCCATCTCAAGGCCCAGCCCTGGCCAGTGAAATAAAGTGTGTCCCCAATATTCCCACCTGCTGCTCTGAGCTCCTGTTTCATTATTACCCCAACAACCTCCCCACACAAAGGTCCTGTTCCCAGCCAGGCGTTTTCTGCTTGAGACCCGGCAGATATGCCCCTGGTGGGGGGACAGGGCTGTGGCTTTACCTTGCCCTCAGCCCAGGTCACTCTGGGCATCCCGACGGAGCACATGCACGGACTTAGCCGCCCACAGGGCCGCGCTCCTGGCTGGCGTCTCAGCTCTGAGCCCACTCGTCCCTTCCTGCACTCAGAGATGATGGGAGGGGGAGGCACTCTGGCCAGTCTGCTTCCTGCTGCGCCTCAGGCTCCTGGTGTCTGGGCTGAGGGCAGTGGCATTCCCCCACCCTGCCCCGCCCCGCCCTGGCCCCATGGCAGGGGGGAGCCTGGGCCTGGAGAGGTGCATTCAGGGTATCAGGAGCTGAGTACCACCACCCAGGGGCTGACCTGACAGCGGGGAGTGCGAGGGCAGCAGCCTCGGCTCCAAACCCTGAGGTGGGGGGGCCTTGGCCGAGAGCCCTGGAGCTGCGGCCTCTGACCCCTGGGGGCAGTCTGCATGATGCTGGGGCACCTGAGGCGGGCAGTGCTTTGCTGCTGGCTTCTGCTTCTCTCCATCCCCTTGGTCACCTGGGCCCTCAGGGTATCCATGTGGTAAAGGACGCTCCAGCCCTCTGCTTCTGAGCACCAGTGTTCCCTTCCTCGTCACTGCTCCGTCTCATCCATCTGTCTTTTTTTTTCCTTCCCTGTACCTCCTCACCACCTGTATGGTCCTCAGCTGTTCTTTCTCTGTCTCGTTCTTGCACTCAGTATACACAGACATACAGAAGACACACAGCACACATATATCCTCACTTGTAGTTATATCAATGTGCAACCCCATTCACATCCTTTAAAACACAACCACATGCACAACTTCAGGCACACACAACCACAGCCACATACGCCTTCACTCACAGGTGCCCAGAGTCTTCAGCTTGCCTCTGCCAGCAGCAGCATAAGGCAGACATGCCCAACAGCTCTGCTCTGATGAGCTGTCACACTCTGGGGACCAGCCACATGGCCTCCAGTGATGCTCCCACCCCCAGCTGGGGCTAACAGGGACAGGAGGGAGGCAGGCAGTGCAGCGGTCAGCTCAAAGCCCATCCAAGTATATGCCTGAGCCCAGCAGCTCAGTAAACATAGCACCTCTAACCAGGGGCTCTGATTTCAGGACTAAACTGACACCTGAGTGGGGCTCCTAGGTGGCTGACTTAATGGGGTTGGGAGTTTTTTACTGAGAGATGACTGGTTCAGAACCACTCAACAGGAACTGAAAAATATTTTTATCTGACAGCCGAAGGCCACCATTAGCTGGCAGAGGGTCTCCTGCCTGCCCCACCATGTAGGCCAGGTCACTGCTGCTTCTGTATGGCACCTCGTGGTTGACACAGGGCTGGCATAGAGCTTGCAAGCTGATGGAGGCTTAGGTCAACTTTGAAAAAGATTTTCTCTTTCTCTCTCTCTCTCTCTCTCTCTCTCTCTCTCTCTCTCTTTCTCTTACCCTTCTCCCTTCTCCCTGCAAATGTTTTTTTTTCAGGTGCTCTGTCTAGGCAGATGGACTGATGACTTAGTGCTATAGGGTGATCCTCTCTCTTTCTCTGGGAGGTCACCATCCTGCATGGGACACATGGCTCAGTGCACAGAGCACTGGCTGGACTCCAGTACCCTCAACCCCTGATGCATAAGCACAAATTGCATACCACACACAGCCATGAGTAAACGCCCCATGCTATCTCCCCACCCTGCCCTAATGTGCCTCCTCATTGTGCTTTTCAGTGACAGCTCAGAGCCAAAGTGCAACAGACCCCTCTCTTCCTTCCCTTCACAGGCGAGGGCATTGATGAGGTGTGGCACCTGAGCAATCCCTGGTCAGGGAATGGCCAGAGCAGTTCGCTCAAGGTCACAGCTGGTTCGCAGCTGACAGCAGTAGGAGAATGAGCAGCGACACTCATTTTAATAGTTAAGTTGCAAATAATGCTTCAGTTTCCAGAGTGCTTTGCACAATGCCCTATCCTCCTCGAGTAGAGCTATGGTAATGAGGATTCATGTTGCACTGAGGCTCACTCTATTTTGAGTGGCAGCGCCATGTGGTGGCAAGACAATGGCATTAACAATTAGGTCGATGTGGGTTTGAACCTCAGCTCTTGCCTATCACTGCCTTAGTGACAGTTTGATATCCATGCCGAGCCTCAGTTTGTTTACTTAACAGGTATAATACTTAATGATACTTTCTGTCTTGGGGTTGTTGGACATAGGGTGAATTAATAAGAAAAATTATGGAGCCCAAATAAGGAATTAACTTTGTGAAAGAAGTGGAGATATAACAGGGCAGGTCTAGAAGAGAATGAACTGTGCTTCTGATTTACCTGGTAGAACATTTATGGGCATGTGTTGCCCATCAGGTGCTATGAAGTTCATGGAGTGTATCAGTGAGCAGCCACCCTCCTGCCCCACAGGGGCTTAGAACCAAGGATCCCGGTGCACCGTAACCATAAGTCAACTGTCAGTGTCAAAGAAGAGGCATGGGATCAAAGGAGGAAAGACCACCCCCACTTGGTGGAAGAAGAAATAGTCTGTTGGGAATGGTGGAAGAGATTTATGGAGATAAATTTTAAAAGGGTTTGGCAGATGGAGTCTGGGTGAGGGGAAGGAGGTAGCACTCCAAGAAGAGGGAAGACCTTTGACAGAGGCACTGAACTGGGAGAAACGAAATAACCCACTATCAGCAGACCTTGGGGTACATACAGAATATCATGGTCCTCGCTGCAGTGACCTGGAAACTGGGTGGTCCCTGCAAAGACACTGGGTGGGAGCAAGCAAAGTTACTTCTCAAGTTGGTATCAAAGGGCAACATTCTGATCATGTGTGTGTAGGCCACTTAATCCCTTTCTCTGTAAGACTGAGTGGGGCTCATCTTTTTCTGCATTCATGCATTCTTTATATTTTTTGTGGCAAACACCACTTTGAGATGTTTTCCAAACATGTGCTACTTTCTGCAGCTAAAGTCAGCATCTTGCCCTTGAAGAATTTCATTTTAAAACATCTTTTATGTGTACCAACCAAAAGGGAACTGGGGGCCTCAGGGCCATGGAAGGCAATGACCAAGAAGGATTTGGGTGCGTTCATAGAAAAGCTCTAAAACAGTTTGGGAAGGAACAAAAGGACTATTTAAAGGTGCTGGGACATCAAGCCATTATGCCCTAAGATAACTGAGATCTCCTGTGGGGAACAGTCATGCTCCTTATGCAATGTTTCACATACTAGAGAAAGAAGAAAATATTCTCTTGTAGAGAAAAGTATTCTAAAGGACTCTAATGTTTAATTATTTTTATTATAATGGTACTTAAGTTTATGCAAATGTAAAACCAAGTATATACTCTTAACACTTGGGAAACTTACATAATTATAAAACAAAAACAAATTTCTAAATTAAAATCAAAATGTTAAAAACCCACATTCAAATTAATCACATCAATTTAATATGACATGCTGTTGTTTTGCTGAGCATAAATCTCTGCTTACAAAGTGAATAGCAAGTCTGACTACCAGATAACACAGGCCAATTCTTTTGACTTTAAGATATGTGTATATGTTATATAATAACCTAGTGTTTCCACCACTTGTCTTTTTTTCTTCCCTGTAAACCCAAGATACAGAAAGCTGAATTATTTACATCCCTTAAATTGCAGGATGTATCATAATTCATCAGTATCAGGCTCCTCTCTTACATTCCTCTGCCTCCCCTCCTCCTCCATCCCCATAAACAGCCACTTGATATGTGTGGACTTCTGTTTATGCTTTTTTGTAAAATCCAGAGCATTGTTTCATGGTTTGCTTTTAATTGATGTAAATTATATTGAGCAATCTATTTCATTCTGTTTCTTCCTTTTTTCATTTTCTGCCATTCTTCAAAGAACTATCCCTGTTGCTGAGTGAACTTATAAGTATGGCTTCTAACCTTGCATATGGTGCTGTGCTCTTCACTGGCACATTTTCATCAGCTGGTTTCCAGTTCTAGGCTCACGGTAATATTAGCCTCATGAAATGATTTAGGCATCTTTCTCTTCCCATTTTCTGGAACAATTTATATAATGTAGAGATGATAGATTATTCCACTATTTACCAGAATGTCCCTGTATAAATGACCAAGTCTGGGACTCTTTGGAGGGAGTTCTTCAATTACCTTTCCAATATCTGTAAAAAATATTGTATTTATATATATTTTAAGATTTATCCATTTTATGTTTTGTTTTCAATTTTATTGAAACACAGCTAGTTATAATATTCTTCTGAAATTTTTTTAAATTTCTGTTGTGCATGAATTTCCCTTTAAATCATTCATTTACTCACTTGGTTTAGGGCAAAAAGCCTGTGTTCCTCTCTGAGTTTGACCCTTCACACCCATCACACATTCCTTCCCTGGCTCCAAGGCAACCCTCCCCTCCCCAGAACATGCTGAGCCCTCTGCCTGAACACGCAGAGCTCTGGCTCTGGCCCTTGCTTCCAAGAGCCCAGCCCTGATCTTTGTCAATGAGGAAGAGGGGTTAATAACGGGGTGGGGAAGAGATATTAGTGAGCTGGGAAGAGGCTGGTAGTGAGATGGACGAAAGGAAGGAGTAAGGCAGAGAGGGGCTGCTGGCAGTCCCCATTTCAGCTTCTCATTAGCCTGTGTCAATTAAGCCAGCCCTCTTTGTTGCCAAGGTAACTGTAAACAATAATGCAAACACAGGCATAATGTTGTCACATCAAAGTACCTGGTTATGAGGGGACCAGCTCAATAATCCAGATCGTTTCTGTTAACTACTTTTTAAAGACTGATAGCAGATGAAAGCACGGTATTTAAAAATTGCCTAGGGTTCTTCTGCTGATCCCAGTTTGAGGAGCCCTATTTTGAAGGATTTCTACCTGCCTGTATGCTTTGCTCTATTGATTTTTAATAAATCCTTTATCGTCTGAACACGTTACAGTGAGGAAATCATGTTTTATCAGCTTAAAAAAAAAGAGAGGGAAGGGCATCCAGGCAGAGAAAGTGGTGCTTGCAAAGATAAAAAGGCAAGGGAGGGCAGAAGGTGAACGTCAGGTGCACTGTGTAGAGGTTGCAGGGCATACGTGCTTGAAGAGGGGCAGAGGGCGGAGAAGCAGCTGGGAATGAATGAAGTCTCTGGAGACCAGGGGCTGCAGCGTCTCTGGACTGCCTGGAGGAGCCGGGGTATGGGCTGAGGGGAGTGGCAAGCTGGCCTCTTAGAGCTGGGGCAGGGCGTGAGGCCAGCAGAGACCAAGGATGCTTCCCTTGGCCGTTGGCTGAGCCCTGGGAGATGGTGGGGCATTCACTGAGCTGCGATGGCCAAGGGGGCCAGGCAGGGGCAGGTGCGAGGGGAGCCCTGCTAATAGGACAGAGGAATACGTTTGGGGAAGGGGGGGCCAGCCTGGCTCTGGGAGTGGACTAAGATCGCCGGGCGGTAGGGAGAGGAAGGGCCGCCGGACAGGGGGCGCTGGACAGGCAGGTGTGAGCTGGCAGCGCATGGGCCAGGGGGCAAGCCGTCAGGGAGGGGCATTCCTCCTAGGGCACAGGAAGCATGGGAGGAAAGGTGGTTGGCGGGAGCCAAGGCTGGGCTGTGTCAGACACAAGCCCTTTGCTGCCCTGTGACAGGGAGCGCGGGATGGAGGGCGGGCAAGGTCGCCCTTGACACCGTTCAGACTGCCGAACAACTGGCCCGCGCTCCGAGACAACTCACATCCTGCCTCAGGATCACCCAGGCCCTTCTCACTCCCACAACGCAGCTCTTTTTTAAAAAATGGAGCACTGCGTTCATTAAACATTTATCGCAGGCTACTATAGACAGAAAACTCTCAGGTACAACAAACACAGCTGAGGCGGCGTTCCAGGTCTCAGGGAACTCAGGATGCGTTGGGGATGGGGAGAGGAGGGGCCACGGACGAGAGCCGGCATCCTGGAGAGGAGAACCTGTACAGGCTGTTGCCAATTAAAGCTGAAGTGGGGGGCATTCTAGAAGGAGGAGCCAGGTGAGCAGAAGCTGATGACTCAGCCCTCTGCACTGCCCACACTTGGAGAAGGGGCTCTCCAGGGACAGAAGTGGAAAAGGTCGGAACACCAGGGCCTCTGCCTTAGAATACACACGGCGCCAATTAGCACTGAAGCAAAGGGACTGATGTGGCACTTGCTCTTGGGGGCTACGTGGGGCTTCTCATTCCCAACCTGCACCTCTACAACCGCATGGCTTCCAGGTGAGGAAAGCCCCATTGCCCAGAGCACCTGAGCACCGGAGGGCTCGTGTCTCCCAGGACTTGAGGCTTTCTAACGTCCAGCGGGGACTGCTGGTAGGCCTTCTTTCATCATTGCTACCATCACCACCGGCATTTCACGCACTGCCTGTTACCTCCTCCTGGTGTTCTGCAGCTGGGAAATGTGTTGCCTGTGATTTTTTTCATCTAGGCAGAACCCTCCACTTACTTCTCTTCCCTTTGCTTCATTCTCCTAAAAGAGTGCTCTGGTCCGCATTTTTTTTTTTTAACACACAATAGTTAGCATATTTTTTATTATTCTAAAAAAGAATGGCATAATGTGGGTGAAAAAAAGGCTCTTCAAGAATTAGATAAAATCCCACATTGCTAAATTTTAAATCTGTCTCTCCCCCAAGAAAATACACTTGAGCAATTTTTTTCATGTGTGTGTTGAACAATTCAACTTGCTCATAGGTTAGGAAGAGCTTTAAAGAAAACACAATGCTTTCTATTTTGCATATGCTGAACATTTTCACCCAGGGCAAAATCAGTTGCTATTTTAAGCAAATTGATTTCTGGAGGATGTTTTAAAAATATTATTGCAGTCAGAGCCAGCCTGGGGCAAAAACAGTGTGATCTGAGCAAAGCTTGTCTTTAGTGCTTTCCTGACTCCTCTTTCCTGTTTAGGGGCTAACCTCCACTGGTACCCATCCTGTCCAGGCTGCTCAGGGCTTAGACCTCAGTGAGGGAGAGAACTGGGAGCCTGGGAAGTTGGGGTCACCTCTGGCTCAGCCACTAACCAGATGTGCAAACTTGAGCAAGTCTCTTCCCCAGTGTGCAACATAAAATGAGGGTGTTAGATCATGAAGGATTAAACACTCACCAGCCACAGGACAAATCAGGTCATGTAAATGGATAAAACTGCCCTGGCAGAAGACACGAGGGAGTGGTGAGGGCTGGAGCAGACTAGAGAAAGCCTGCTGTGGCTAAGGGACAAGGGCTAGTCCACTCCAGCTGATTGCTGCCTTAGGTAGTGTGAGCCCGGTACTGCCAGAACTTCTAATTCTTTGAGAACTGAAACTTTTGAACTTTATGTGAAATGTTCATATTTTAAACTACTCTTTAGGCCACACAAACACATTTGCAGGTCTAATTTGACCTTATGATCTCTGGGCCAGGCTGTATCTATGATGTTTCTGGTTCTTTCAGTAGTTGACAGAGGATTATGGTCTCTACTGAGTGTTTTAGCTGCAACCTTTTAAAGACAGGAAGCCCAGAGTGGGGACTCATGCCGAATGGTGGATCTGGAAGCTTTATGATGGGGCGCTGGAAAGTTACTTGCAGCAGGAGTTCTCCCAGCTCTGCCTGCTCCCCCAGCAGAGTATGTTATACCATCTTGTCAGCTTGGTGCTATGCCCACACACAGGGCTGGCACTAATTATGTGGTTTCTTTCTTGTAAAAAGTAACCCAGTCTGTACAGTAAAATCCACATGCAACACTGGCCTTTATGTCTCCAGTAACACTTTAATAGAATAACCCCCTGAGTCAGATGGGATCTCCTTCTGTCGCCATGGGGTGGCACATGTGTAGAGAGGGGGAGGGGGGAAACTGTAGGATGAGTCTTTGATCATATAATTGTACACAATTAGAATATCTTTATTTTACCTCCCACCCACAAACATGTTCACTCTTTAATATACTACCAAAATCCTTCTTGCCTTGGCACCCAGAATTTGGAAAAATTTGGCCCCCTCCAAAGTCCTCCCATGGCCCTTAGTCCAGGCAAGGATAGTGGTTAGATTTCTTAACTTCCATAACAAAATGCCAGCTTTCTAATGTCTGCAAATCTGATATCTAAAGTATATGATACTCTCTCCAGTCAACACTCTAGTACTTGCCAGTATTCAGTACTAAAGCAACCTGCTTTTTAGTTCCAGACAAACGCTTAGTTGAAATAACTGATCAATTTTAAGTAAGACCAAAGTATATGCCAATCATTTTATTGCTTAATGTTTATTAAGTTCTCTCCCTGACTCAGGTCATTCAGAAAGCTATATTCCTAGACCATATTAACTTCATTCCCTGCATAAATATCTTCACTGAGTCATGTTGGTTATCATGCCCATTACTTTTATGGAAGCCCATTTTAAGAGTCAGCCAAATGAAGAACATTTCCACACTTTCTCTGAAAACAGTTGTCCAATAAAAGATATTGTCCTTTTGGTTGTTCAATGTTCCTGATACAATGATCCACATTATAAATTCCTCTTAGAATTTAATATCAGGAAAGTGTTTGCACAATAAAATGTTTCCTCTTCCTCTTAACTGATCATAAAGATTCTAGACTTCAAAATGCTCCCTGTCCTTTTTTGCCTGGGCTGCTAGGAATCTGATAGCCTGCCTTTATGGCAGCAACCATATATTCCAAAATAGGGAGCATAATTACCTTTCTGTTTCTCTCTCTCTCATTCTTTTTTTTTTTCTTTTTTTTTTTTTTTTGGTGGTTGACCCGTTTTTATTTTAATTATTTTCTGCATATGTGTTTTGTTATATGTCAATTAAAGTAGTTTTGGAAGTAAGCAATACATAAATTACACATAAATGTCATCATTTAAAAAAAGTTATGGCATTATTATTTTCAAGTTCTTCACTTATATCTCTTTAATCTCCTCATCTGGAATTGTAAATTTTTTAAAAATCTTCAATTGTACCTAACATAAACCTTTACATCCAGTTAGCACTCAATAAATACTTGCTAATTTGTTCTTTTCACCATCGACTAATGGCTCATTCCCAAGACATTGAAAGAAGGAAAAAAGCATAAATCATGTAAAGAATGAAAGCTTGTCCACAAATATGAAGTGAGAGAACAGGCAAGTTTCATATACTCTCTCCTCCTCCCTAAATGAGTAAGGTATTTGCCACAAAAAGAATTGTGGATTTAGTCAATGATTCCGGGATTCCAGTAGGAATTCCTGTGCAATGATACTTCAAGACCAGAAAATTGCTTCTACTTGTTTAAAGATTTCCTGTATTTAGCAAGCATGCATTGAGCGTCTACCATATGCCTGGTACCGTGGCAGGTGGGAGAAGACAGACTTGATGGGTTAGTGTCTGGTTTCGTTTCAGGAGTTGCATAGAAAAGCAGATGGACCTCAGGGACACAATTCACAAAAGGGCCCCAGGGCGTTGCCATTGCAGTCATCTCTCTTCTGGAGTAGCCTGGCTCTGTGGAATTGGGCGAGGCATGCAGAGGAATGGTGACGATGAGAAATCAACCACTGGTTCACTTTACAGTGTGTGTCCTCACACAGCTCAGTCTCTCTTCTTCTTCCAATTGTTGGGCCAGTAAGTCCAACACCACCATGTTCTTGACCCTTCTGCCCACAGCCATGATTTGGATGACTAAGGTGTAATACAGCTTACAGCAGGGACAGAGAAATTCATACCTGCTTACAGCTGGTGGTTACAGTGAGGTGGCACTGATTAGATCTGCAGGAAACTGTGACCAGTTACCTCAAAGCTGAACTCCCTTCTGCATTGCCAGGGAAGGAATGGCATTTTGTTGGGCAATGTGTCTGTGGAGTCCGTTTACCCATTTACATAAATTGTTACTTACCCTGTGCAGGTAACATGACTGGTCATTTGCTAATAACTCTCTCCCCCAGTTTCGTGGTAACAATCTCTTACAACATGCATACTATTAATTCATGAGGTAATACATATTTTTTATTGGCATTTTTTAGTAATAATATTCTTGGGAAAACAGCAAGTGATGGTCACAATTTATGTCAAAGGGTGGTTAGTAATTTAGTATGCATCTGTGAAATGTGACATAATCCTGGGTGGTTTGTGTGCATCATTATGTTTTAATTTTCACATGATTGCTGACTCTCACATCACTTAAACAATCAAGATGCGTCAAATGACCGGCTGTTGTCTTATAACATTTTGTTTTCCCCTTTGGAACTATTGGAAGGAGACTATCCCATCCCATAACCATCTGTGATATTGCATGTATATTGCTGAATATTGAATAGATATTATGAGCATTGAATTTGGCAGCACTTCTGCGGTCATATTTTTATGTATTTTTCATTGCCTACTGAAAAGAAAATAAAAAGGAGGGGGGAAATGATTAAAAAGTTCTTGGGCTCTCCATGACTGCTGTTGCTTTCCTAGATCTCTCTCTTATCATCCTTTCTTTTGTTCCTCCCTCCAATAATAATAATAATAATAGTATCTTACCTTCACATAACACACAGATTTTAAAAACATTGTCTAAAAAAGTACAGTGTTTTGTCTTTACATTGATTGTGAGATGGGTAGGCAGGCTTGGTCAAACAACCACAGTACATACAGGAAAACTGAAGCACAGAGAATTAGTGACCCATGGTGACCAATATCATTATTGCTCAGTGATAGCTTAGGAGAGGGCAAGAACTCCAGCGACCCACCTCCACACACTTCCCACTCAGAATGTTGCCTTCTACCGAGAGGCTGATATAATGGGAGAGGATTCTTATCACAACCCAGGGCATATCAGCAGGTTGTTAAGAGTGACTATGGAATTGGGCATGAGAAGCTAACACTGTTCTAAAAAGTGGCCCATTTAGAGGTGAAGGACCAGGGGTATTGCTTGTGCTTCTCTTATCTGGGTCCCCTTGGGTGCATGATCACCTGTTAGAAATAGGAGAAACGTCTTAGGCCCCTTTCCTCACACCTCACCCAACAGATTGCAAAGGTCTTTTAATGTTTCTTCTAGGGATTCTCAGAATCAACCCTTTCCCCTCTTTCCAACTGTCCTTGTCATGTTTCAGGTTCCCATCCTTTTGCATAGCCACCTGCAACATCCTAGCCAGCCTCCAGGTCTTTACTCTTCCTTACCCAACTCTACTCCCCATTGCTCCCCCCTACTCTGCCTGCCAGTCCTTCCTCCACAGCCCGAGGAGAGAGATATAGGATGCAGATACAGGCATGTCCATCTTGGTGGCTCCTTGTTGCTCACAGAAAAGCCCAAGCTGCTTTCATGATTTGGCCTCTGGGTGCTTCTCCAAATGAATCTCCTGCCCCTAACTACAAGGTTCAGTAATACACCAATCTTCTTGCAGTTTCATGCTTCCTTGCTTTTGCATATGCTGTTTCCTGGATTTGCAAGACCATCTTCCTCCAGCATATACTCTGCAAACACACCATGCCCATACACTTTTCACACACTGTGTCTTGTAGATTGGGGACAGGGGTGATGAAAATGTTCTTCAAGACTCAGTTCAGAGACCTCCTCCTCTGGGTTGCTGCTTCTGATCCCTCGGGGCTGGGTTAGAGGCCCCTTCACTTTGCTGCCAAAGCATCCTTAAGAGTTGACATGACCGTGGGATGGGACTAGTTGGGTCTACCTTACTGTCTCCTCTGATTATGACCTACTTGAAAGCAGGGACAGACTTTCATTAATATTCATGGTATTAGCCTAAAAGTATCTAATGTATCTTAGGTTCTCAGTAAATGTCTACTGAACTGAACTGGAGTGAATTGGGAACAAAAATCCCATTTTCTTCCTGTAGTGATGGACTCCAGCACCTTGGATAGCTCATTTCTTTAACCTGCACTATGAGGCTTTCCTGGCCAATAACTTACACATTTTCTCTCTCTATTTAATACAAAGGATTCTCAGCACAATCCTAGAGCCTAGAGCAAGCCCATTTGTAACCTAGCTTCATGAACAAAGGGCTACATTAATAATAGGTAGTTTTTTATTCCAGTGTCACATAGGAAAAGATTTTTTAAAAAATCTTAGCTGGAAGACAAAAATACATAAGGAAGGTCACTGCCCTGCTGAGCATCCTCCTTCTCCTACCCATGGGGTAAAAGCTCCTTGCCCACTGTATTCTCTGCCTCACTGTACCCTCCCCTTAGTGAGCAATGGAGGATGCTGTCAAGTATATTGATCCTTATGTTCTGTGTTCTACATAAGAGAACACTTAGGAGAATTTATTTGGTATTGTCACCTGGATACTTCTCCTGGACAACTCATTTATTTTTATCTTATGAACAATTCAAACCATAAAACTGTGTCTCTGTCACAGTCTGCCTGTAGGAAGCTTGAACTTAAACCTGTGGTTGGCCTCTTGCTAATATGAAAGACCTCAAACCATGAAATTTGTGTATAGACCCCACTTCTAGACACACCTTTTCCCCCATTTTATTTTCCTTTAACCAATTTCCCCAAATTTCATGTATTTTATTTTGCTCTATGCTATATATCTTTGTCAGCTCTTTTGGATTCTTTGCTGTCAGTAAACAAAGGTATCAGTCAATCAATAAATAGTACAATAATTAAAGGAAAAATGCATATAATTTAGAGAACAACATGATGTGGAAGTTTTACACTAAACTAGGTTGTCATCCTCGTCTCAGCTCCACCTGGAGCAGTTATATGATCTTACACAAAGCACCTCTACATGGCAGGGCAAGGGGTTACATGTTTTAATTCCATGAAGGCTAATTGGCTTATTTTGTTTCTAATGCTTTATGGTAATTTTAACCCTTGTCACCCTACTTTCACATGTATGTATATAACTGGTTATAACATACTGTTGATGAGAGGAAGGATGTTTGAGGACTGGGGTCTGGGGACCCCATGTTCAATGGCCCTTAACCTTTCCCTGCATCTAAGCTCATATAAGGCATATGGGGTAAAATCTTCAGGCTCTCATTTTAAAGACAATGTTTATCTCTGTAAGTACCTAGTTACCCATATCACTTTCCAACTATGCAAGAAGTTTTATATCTCTTATTTTATTCATTCATTCATTTATTGAGTGTAAACTACGTGTCAGGCACTGTTATACCCACTGGTGATATAGCAGTAAAGTAACCTGTAAGAGTCCTTGCACTCATTGAGTTTACATTCTGGTGGGGGTGTCAGGTCCTATGGAGAAAAATCAGCAAGATGAGGGGGAGGAGTTGAATTAAATAGTTATGGAAAGCTTCTCTGACAGAGCATATTTGAACAGAGACCAAAATGAGGTGAAGAAAGGACCTATTTGAATAGCTAGGAGAAGAGCAGTCCTGGCTAAAGGAACAACAAGTTTAAATTTCCTGAATTGGAAGTGAAACCAGAGTCCATGTGGCTGGTGTAGAATAAGCCAGGGATCCTTGGTGAGGTTGGGAAATTAGTTGGGACATCATGATAGGACTTGAGATTTAAAAGAATCACTCTGACTGCTCTGTATAGAATAGACTATGATGAGACAAGGGTGAAAATGGGGACATCAGTTTCCATGGGAGATGCCAGTGCCTAGGCCAGTGTATGCGGAAGTAGAGGAATGATCAGCTTCTGGATAAATCTTGAACATAAAGTTGGTAGGATTTGCTGATAGATTAGATGTAGGTGTTTATAGAAAGAAAGGAGTCAAGAAGAAAATAATTTACTAAAACTCTGTGCTCCTGAAGAAAAAGTAAGAGTTAAAGGATGAACAAAATAAGGAAACTGATACTTCTGTTTGGAGAAACAATATTCTACATGCAAACAAATAGGGATTATGGCCAATATAGTGCTGTGGGCAAGTGATTTGTTGGGAGATGGACTTGGCCACTAGTTGTTTGCTAGAGTCTTCCAATCAGTCAAAGGAGGGATCCTGCTAAAATGTGGAAGACTCTTTAGTGCCATTCTATTCTCAGCAGGAGGGGTTTGGTACCCTAAATTTCCCTTCCTGCAATAATCCAGTGTGCCAGCCTTTGTCATGTGCAGCCAACTAGGTTCCATACCAGTTTTGCCTCTTCCCGTAGCCCTGGGGCTGAGGTCAAGGGGAAGTATGTTGCTGGGTGTTCTTTTTGTGCTAAAAATCTAGCCTGAGGCCATATGCACTAGAGTCTAGTCACCATGAAGCCATCTGAAGGACAGTTGGTCCAAATGGGTTTTGGCATCTTAATACAAGAATGAGATAGAGAGCCCTGGCATTTCCCCAGGAAGGAGGTTGGACATTATCTGGAAGTCACTGAGGAGTGTCCCTGCCCAAAAATGTCATAACTGGTTATTGTACTGACTCAGAGACCTCATGTAATGCATTCTTCTATCCAGTTGAACAAGAGATTTGTGTGACATCTCTTTCAGAACTCGGCATGAAAGGAAGTTAGGTCTCCCAACTGTAATCATATTCCAGAATGCTGTATGTCTCCACCCATCCCACAAAGATCTCAATCTCAGGGTGGAGGGATGTTACTAGAAGGCCCTCACTCCCTGCTGCACAAGAGCCTGATTCACAGCGAATCACCTGCATGATTTACACCTCCGCAGAGAAGAGCAATTAGATGCTCCTATGTGGCCTGACAAGTAGGAGGAGCCCTGGAAACCCATGAGCCTTTCCTAAGGTTCACTGGGGATGGGGGTGGGAGAAGGACTTACCACCTCTGGGGAAGATGCTCGCTTTCCCCTCATTACATTCAGCATCTCCTTCTCTGCCGAGCAGGGGCTGATGGTGATCATGAGGCCACAGGTATAGGTAAGAAGCCTGAGCAAAGAGATGTAATCCAAAATCACAGTTCAGACAAGCTTTAGACCATGAAAAGGAGTCTGTACTACATCACATTTGACTTGGCGCCTTCCTTGGAAGATTTCTTCTTGGAACCACACATGTTCATACAATACTTAATTATCTAGATCTGATCAGCTGATACCTGGCTTATTCTGGCCACTAAAGATGCCCTATCATGAAAATACAAATGTATTAGGTCTCACTCATTGTCACCCAGGCATGATTAATGAGGCTGTGGATTACCCAGGGCTTGTCTCTCACACTCTTTTTTCTTCTGCTATTCTGTCTTTTGATGATTTTATAAATCAGTCCTATCTGCCTCCACTATAGGGTGGATATGAGTAGAAAGAAGACATACATCTTCTTTCAATGTAGTCTCTGTATCTGGGAGTTAGCAGAAAAGATTTGGCATAGGAGGAACTAAATGGCTTAAAAATGATATTGGATTCTCTTTAAGTTTTAATTATCCATGTTATCTCTGCTTCATTATTATGGATCCCTGAATGCTGGCCGTAACGGCTGCACAGTTGACAACTGTACCATGTAATACCAATGTCTGCTCTGTAATCATATTCCAGAATGCTATTTTTCAGGGACCATTAGAACTCAGGATGTTGGAAAGCCATAGAGGCAAACAGAAGTCTAGCCCAGTGGGCTGTCTCAAATATCCCAGCCACATTTTATCATTGCTTACTTTTTTAGACAGCAGACTCAGAGGGACTAAGTCTATTCTTTCTTACGAGTTTTCAGAATTAAATCTGTAAGATCCATAGTGGAACTGCACTTCCACCCTCTTCATTACTGGTAAAAATTGAGTTGGTTTTAAGTTACACCCACAGCACATCAGTTATGGAGGGTCTGAAAGGAACTCATTGTGGGACAGTTCTTGCCATCTAGTGATTATTTTTTCCAGACTCTGGCCTGGGACATCTGGTTCAGATTTGGCATGGGACCTACCTCAAGCAAGCATGGTTTGTGGAGGCTGATAAGGCTCAGTGTCTAGGCGAGAGGCCACCTCGGTGAAGGTCACACAGCAGAAAGCACTGGTGTTGCTAGAGCAGGGAGCGGGCCTCCAGCAAAGACTCACACAGAGGAGTTTTGGAGACCAGGCAGAAGACAATGCAATCATTATCTGGGAATACTATCCATGGGTGACTGGTCCTGGCCCTCGAACTGGGGTTCAGGGGTCAGATCTCCAGTCCTAGAAGAGGGATTAGGATCAGCAAGAGAATTGGGTAGTCAGCAAGGGGGCATATGGTCCTGGAACCTGAGGCCTGTTAAAGAGGGCAGGTAGGGGGGTTTTCTCTCTGAGCCATGACTCAGCTGGTAGTGGGAGAGCTTCAATGTGCTTATTAAATGTAAAGTACTCAGAATGTTGCTAAGAACACAATAAGCCACTTTTAGGAGTTAGCTATAATTATCAACACCATTATTATTTTCATGTGACTGCCATATCCTGATTCTGACAACAGAGGAGTCAGTGGTTACCACTAAGCACCTGGACTTCAGTCCAGCAAGGTGATGAACGCCACCCCAACTACTGTGGGTGCAGCTTCCTAGATGCTGGCTTTCATATCTCTGGACTGATCTGGGAATTGGAAGAATGGTCCATCAGGTGGAGGGAACAGAAAGCCCAGTTGTGGGGACCTGGACAGAGAGGAAATGAGGTGTGGGGCTGGCACCCATGGTAGGGCCTGAGCCTAAATAGGTGACTTCCAGGTAGGAACATATAATAAATAGTTTTCAAAAACAGAGAGTGCCTCATTTCTATATGTGGTAACATAAATCCTCTTGGATTGAAATTGATTTTTTGTATTTCTAAAATAAACCCTCAGGAATCCAGATGTGGATGATGCTAACCCTCTCCTCAGTAATCTATAGGTCTCTATGGACTGGCATAGTCCAAAATGAATAAGATCTATTGTTTGATTGAGGATGTGTGGCAGCCCAGGTGAATGCTACATCAGACAGCAGGGAAGACAATAGAATGATTACTGAGGACCCCTGTAATTAATTCAGTCTCTAGAGGGTTAATTCAGTCTGAAGCACTCACTACCAATCCCATCTGTATCGGTGCAATAGGATTTGGAGGAGTTTTTATTAAAAATTCTCAAATCAGTCCAACACAAGAGAACTACCTCCTTGCCACTCTGTATCTCCTGCCAAGTACTTGATAAAATGTAGTCTACAAATGTAGATGTGGGCTCATGATAAGAAAACTCACTCTTGCTGAATATTGGAATTATCTGGCTGATGTTGCAGGCAAACGTTAAAACCAGGATAAATCCCCACTGGAGAATTTCTAAACCAAGAGAGAGCATGCCCTGGGGCAAAGTTTGAAGGGGAAAATGAGAGACCCTTCACTTTACCCACATGCTGGCAAATGTTCACGATGGAACTGCCCAGGCTGCTCAAAGTTGAACGACTTCCTAATACATCAGGTCTAATCAAGGCCCCTAAGTCAGAGCTGACCTCTGGGTCAGACCTATCATGTGCTAGGACCAGCTTCTTGCGCTATGACCTGCTCACATACCTTTATCCTCAGGGTGTGTGCGGATGCAGCACACCTCCTGCTTTCTGGGGATATATCTTGTTAACTGTCTAAGGAAGCAGGGCTCCTGCCCCTAGTACCCTTGGCCAGCCTCACCAGTACCTACAAAGAGGCAAAGGAGGGGCTGGGTTAGGAGCAGTGACAGTAGGATATCGGTGTAGCAACATTGCCATTGAGAGCTGGGACAACCTAGAATAGCCATGGCACTTCTTGAGTTTTTTTGGAGGGGGGAGGGTTGATGATAAGTAGTACTCTATAAAATTATAACTTGGCATGAAAAAGCAGTGGTTTATCACAAAAAGAGCATCTGATAAGAAAAGGAAATTGGTGACTGACTTCTGGTGCTGTAGGAGGTATAGGAACACAAGCAAGTCATTTTCCAGTTCTGTGCCTTGGTTTCTATACCTGTACCTTAGGAGGGTGAAGAAAGGGAGGAATGGGGTGTGTTAGGACCTTTCCAGCTCTCATACAAGCCCGAGTCCTGTCTCCTGTCCCCTGCCCCCAGATACGAAGTCCCAGCCAATAGCCCTATTTTCACTCCACTGAACACTTAGATTTCCTCTTTGATACATTCCACTCTTGACACACACTTGGGTTATTGAGATAAAACACTTGCCTCAGATGGACCGACAATCATTTAAGCCAAGAAAACAAAATGTGAAAGGAGATGAAGGCCCATCAGCAGGACAGATGGCTCTGCACACAAAGCAGAGAGACTCACAGGTGAGACCGAGGGCAGGGCAGATGGAGGACAGGGATAAGAGGTTTGGGCGGCTGGATGATGGAACGGGGGAAGGAGGCGCAGCCGGGGACAGGCAGGGCTGATGTGTTATCCGCGCAGGCATCGTATTACTCAGACAGGCGTTCAGGAGAATTTGAAACTGCAGGCTTGTACAGCTCTGCCCCTCCCCAACTTCCTCTCTGCCCCCAATTTAAAGAGCAAGTGGTTTTGGAAATCAAAAGAGGGAATTGCCAGCCAGTGAGTGTTCCATAGACAGATCTGTGTCAAGTGGTTTACATCTATTAGCTTATTCCATCTGCACAGGGACCTCATGGGTTGGCCTTATTTCTATTATGGTTAATATTCCAGCTCAATGAATGGAAAAAAAAAAAAAAAAGTCAGGAGGGTTCACTTAGCAAGTGCCTGCCACCGCTGGGCTGAACTGGGTGGGCTTGGCTGACTCTTAAGCCCCTTGTCCTTTGCCGGCTACACCCAGAAGCACTTCCGGTCTGTGGCACATTGGCTGTGGTGCATTTCCCTGATTGTCTTGCCTTTCTTGTCCCCTCGGACCCCATTCTGCAACAAAGGTCATGACAGATTGGCGCATGAGGAGGCCTTTGCTTCGCTCTTTTCTTCTGTCTGCCTCCCTCCCTCCCTTTCCTGGCTGAGAGTTCCATTTATAATATGGAATATCCTAAGAGGCCATCCATTCACCACACCACTGTCTTAATTTTTACAGCATTTGTGATTAAATCAACTCCAAGGTTGTGGGAAGCTTTGATAATTAAATAATTTGGGTAACAGAATATTTAATTAATTGTAATTACACATGCCATCTTGAAAGTCAGTTCTATTTTAATTTTAGTACAAGTTGGATTGTACAAAACGTGATTTTTGTTTTGTTTTGTTTTTTCTACCAAAACTTGTTGTCTATTTCTTTCCTTTGTTTTCACCATTCCTCTAGCCCTCAAATCCTTCTTTCCTTGGAGGTAGGCACAAGCAGTCAAAAGATGCTAGCCATCCTGCTGTGTTCTTACTGACTGAGGCAGAACCCTGCCTAAAGAGAGAGGACTTAAATCACAACCATATGGGGGATAAACCCACTTAGTGGGTCCCCAGCACTTCTTCATTCCCCTCACTCAGCATCTCTCTGCAGCTCTGATGTTCCAGGACTCTGGGAGTCTCCCTGTGGCACTTTTGTCAGGAATGTAAGGACCTGACATCACATCTTGGTTGGTATGAGATTCACCTCAAAGCCAGACTCTCTAATCTGCTCTAGGGTATCTTTGTTTTCTGACTTCCATTGCTTTTGCCCACTTAAGTCCTCCCAGCAGGAGGAATTCTGATTTCACTCTAAAAGGGGACCTGAGAGTGTTGGCTGTTTCTTCGTTTGTATTTCATATTCATTCATTTATTCATAAAATGTGCCTCAAGCACTTCCTGTGTGTCAGGCACTGTGTTAGGCTTTGTGGGACATAAATAAATACATGACTCTGTTCTCAAAACCCTTGTAGACAAATGGAATTTACCAGATGAGAATAATTACAACCCAGGGTAAGCTAAATTTTACAATATAGGAAAGCAGAAGATATGTCTAACTCAGTCTGGGGAGTTGATCCAAGTCTTGAGATGAGCAATTAATTATTGTATACAGAGAAGATGAGGTGGGCATTCAAGATGGAGGGGACAGCTTGTGCATAGGCATGGAGACAGGTGTTTGGGAATGGTGTGAATTTCTTCCCTATAGGGAGGTACATGCCAAGAACTATACCCAAGATTATTTGTCCCTCTATCATAAATTTACATGGGAGGCAGCATATACAGTGGGAAGTTCCAATTTAGTATTAGAAGTTCTGGATTTGTGTTGCAGACACCAGATCCTTTGTGTTTGCATTCTAGTTTCTCCATGTACCAGAAGAAAAATTTATGCAGGGCACAAATTTCCAATCTCATTTTTGGCATCTGTACAACAGACACAGTAAGATCTTGCAGAGTTATGCTCGGGAACCAGTAAGGTGCACAGTACTAAATAGGCATGGAGACAGGTGCCATTTACTATTTAAACTTTTTGTAAACTATTGAGTACTTTACAAATAAAAAGAATTCCATAGTCTGCAGGATCTAGCAAAAATGTCAACCCTAAATTCATGATTGCCAGCTTTTTAGATCTCCGATAATTTTAGTCTCATCTAACTCTACAGACTCAATTTTCCAAGTGAAATCAAATAGCCTTATATAATGCTAATAGGAGTTTGCATTAGAGGGAGGATGACCTCAACAATCCTACAGTAAGAGCCTGGATGTTCCACTTTCCGTTCCAGAGGATGAATGCCCAAGAGTCCTCAGGTCTTCGCAGTGAACTGGTGAGCCCTGGGAACTGAGAAGCCAGCCCTGCCCACACCAGCTGCACTGATCAGATTTGCTGAGCACTTTTGCCAAAGCTGTTTTTTCTTTGTTGTTACAGCTGCTTTTCTCTTGTTTGCAAAGTTTATTGAGTGGATCAGCTCTATTGACAGCAGAGCTGTGTTGCTCTGCTCACAGCACCGCCTGCTCTTCAGGAGGCTCTGAGCTGAGGTGGCACTGCCCATGCAGGTCCAGGCTGAGCTGCATTCACAGAGCCAAGATGCCTCACAGCGTCCCTTGGGACACTTTGGTGCCATTTACCTTATCCCACCCCTGTCTCCTTCACAGCAAAATTGTTAGTGAGGATCACATATTGATACTGTTGGCCATGATGGGTGGTCATGGCCATCCTTGTCTCTCAGTTTTTCTAAATAGTTTTAAACATGATTTAAAATCTCACTTTTAATCAAAAAGCGTTCTATGCTTTTAATAATATATAAAACAGTGTCCAGATGCACAGAGAAAGAGCTAATATCTTTCTAACCCTCTAATTCCACTCAACTGAGATGGCCAATGTTCACATTTGGTGCATGTATCTTTCCACAACTTTGTCGGTGTACACACACACACACACATTTTCCTCTCTGTTTAGATTTGGCAAACAGGATAATGAACTACCCACTGCCCTACAATTTTCCCCACGTCTATAGACCTATAAGTATGACTCATAGACTTGTTTATACACATATATATTTCTGTAATAAAGATTCACATTGTGAGCTTGCTGATCAGACCTGTGTAATTATAACCACGATAGGACATCCCAGGTCATGTTCCACAAAGACTGCACCGTCAACATCTGAGAACACCCCTTGCCCTGCATTCTGCCTGGTCCTAGATAGTATCAGGCTTTTTAATTTTTGCAAATCAGAAGAACTACAAATTAATTAAATTAATCCCCTTGCCCCCATCCCTCCCCTCCAGATGCCCACTGTCTGGGTGCCCATTGATCATGCAGAGGGCCCTGTCCTGACCCTCATCTTGGTGAGAATGGAGCCTGTTATTCACAAGCTGTTGGGCTTACCTTTGTTCTGCCCGCAGAGCTCAGCTGAGTTCTCCGGCAGAGTTAGAAGCACAAGTAAATTTAGTGTGAAAAGGCCTTGGCAACTCTAAAAGGTTGTGTTTTATTCATTAAAAGGAGGCCTAACAGGGAAGCTAAATACTGTGGTAGGAAAGGGATTCCCTAAGCACCTGGGGAGTTGTTTTTGAAACGGAGGCCAGAGCCCTCTTATCTGCCAAACCCTGCGATTTGTCAGAGATGAAAGAGAAAGGGAGAGCGGGAGGGAAGGAGAGGCAGCAAGTCTGGAGTCCCGTTCTGAACCTTTGCAGGGTTGTTGTAGGACCAGCTGTGAGGTACATACAGCACCTAGCACCATGCCTGCTGCTTGGTGAACACTTCATACTTTGCAATGGCTGTTATTATTATCAAATAACAAAATATCATTTGTTTCAACTTGTGATTTGCCACTGACAGACACCTCCTCCACAAAACATGCCTTCAGAAAAGTTGTCATGAAAAGGCTTTACTGATTTGTAGTTTCTAGAGATAGGACGAGAGTCTGCCTTCTCGGCACACCTGAACCCAACGCTCTTCTCTGCAAGAAGAATGGGAGCTTGCTACTCTTCAGACCTGTCCTCAGAGTCTAGGTAACCTTTAACTCCCAATTTGTTTTTTTTTGAGCCATAGTTTCCAGTGTTCCAGCTGAAGGGCCCTCTTGCAGACATGGGCACGCAGCTGAGCAGCTGTGGCAAGGATGCCTCCAGGCCCTGTGTATTGTGATGACCTGGGAAATGAACTTTGGGTGAAGGACATATCAGAAAGTCACTCCCCAGGACATTGTATGTATTTGACGTTTCTGAAATTCATCCTAAAAAATGTAATAACTTATTTACACAATGAGGAACCATGTTTTCAACTGCATCACTTTTATTTTTACAGTTATTTTGTCTGTATTTCTATTCACCTGCCCTAATGCTGATTGTATCCATACTACTTTAGCTCTTTAAAGATCATGCAAGAATAAAGGGGAGCTTCCAGTGTCCCAAGGTTATTTTTAAGCAACCATCTGGCTCTTGCTGCAAGAACTATTTCCAACCTATAAAATTCTTGGCTTCCAAATCACAACTTTGGCTTTCTGACCATGGTGTGGACTTGGGTCACTGACACTTAGGTTCCACCAGGTCCTTAGATCCTTGCAGCCCCTTAGCTTTTCCTTTGGCACTTAATGCCTGACCCCAGCCTCCTGACCACAGAGACCTAGGCTAGGCCATTCCTACCTGTATCCACCCTCTCTTACTCCCATTTCTCTACAACGAGGAAAATTGTCCTCATCCATAAAATGCATTGCCCATTCCCCTACATTTCAGTCTCTGCAGTCCTTCCTCTGTATTTCTGCATTTCTTGTGTTCCTAGGCTGCTTGCCAAGAGTCCTGTATAGTGCACCATCTCAGCCTGACATTCCTGGCTGCTCCTGGGAGCCCAGGATGAGCGGTGTCAGCCTGGCATCATTTCCAAGGGTTACACACTTTGAAACTACCCAGTTTTCCTTGGGAACCTGTAATAGAAACACCTTAGCCTGTGTCTGTAGGATTTTCCATGCCTCAGTCCCACTGACCATATGTTAAACCTAAAGGACGCAAGATAGTTGCTGGAGATGGAGGAGAGGTGAATCATCTCCACTATCAGCATCCCTCAGTGATGCACACAGCTGAGGCCGGATGTGCCGGCCACATGGGAGCTCGTGGGCACTATCGAAAATCCAATCTGATCCACTCCAACGGGGCTATTACACTCCAGCTCTGATAGGATCATGCTCTCAGAGAGCAGGGTAAAATTAAATTTGAGAGAAAATGAGATTTCTTTTGTTTTCTGTAGTCTCGTAGATAAGTGCTGTCCACGACCTGACCTGGATGGCCACAGGAAGCCCCAGAGGATCCAATGGACAAATTGAAAGAATTGTCAGTCCCTTCGCTTTATTCATGGCACTACCACTGGGGACTCCTTCCATCTCTCTCCAGGCTGGCACTGGGCCAAATTGTAAAGTAGAGGACGTTAGTTCTCAGTCCCTCTCCATCCCTTCTCTGTGGCTCCTCCTTCTTTGTCAATTCCTGCTCTTAAGCTACCAAATGACAGCTTGCAAGCTCCAGCTCAGGGTCCCTAGACTAGCTCTCAGCTAGAATCGACCAGCTCATTTGAGCTAAATGTTAAAAGTAGCACAGAAAATGGTTAACTCTTTACTCTTTCCCATAAGGCCTTCAAGCAAGGGAGTATCTAAGGCACAGATTTCAGAGATCCTGACAAAGCAATAGAACCTGTAGGAGAGGTTCCCCCCTGCCCCAAATCACAACACTTGGACCTGACCTCCTGGGCAGCAAGATAGGCTCTGAAAATATGCTTTTCTTGCTGACTTCAGGCAGCATTTCTGAGTGTGTGCTGCAGACAAGCTGTGTCAGAATCACCTGGAAGATTGGTAAAGTGCATATTTTCAGTCTGCTGCCCAGAATTACTGTCAGAATCTCTGCCATGGAAATAGCCTTTTTAAATCTGTCTTCCTGAGATTTTAAGGCACAATTTAAAAACCATGGTCTGCAGACTGGGAGGCACTTTCCCCAGTGGTCCTGGCTACTTCAGACCATCATATGTCTGACAGGTTATCTCTGGAGTCATGGACAGCCTTATAGACTTCCCATTACTCCCAGTGACTACTACAGTGAGCCAGGGGTTTTAGAAATCTGCAGTTTATACTCAGCCAATCCTCTTTGTCTCTTCCCAATAGGAAAAGATGAGTTTTTCCAAAGAGTATGTCTGGACATTTAAAATGGTAGGAGAGCCTCAAGTTAATTTTAATATAGCACTGATCTTACTTGTAGGTGGACAATGATTATGGTAATTATAATTACAATCACTATTCACTGAAGGCCTACCATGTTCTACGCTAGGCACAAATTATTCATAGTGATAACTTTATTTAATCCTCTCAATGTTTATATATGGTGGGTATTACTATATTTTTTTACAGATGGGGAAATTGTGGTTCAAAGTCACATAACTAGTGACTGGTGCAAAAGTAGAATTTGAACCCAGCTCTATCTGAGTCTAATAACTCCTTCCAGATATAATATACCTGCCTATAGAGCCAAAGCTCTTTCCCTTACAGTGTTCTATTTTGAGCTTTACACCAGCTCTGTGAAGCAGACAGAGCAAATTTTACAAATGGGAGGGCTGGGGATTAGAGGAATTAATCATTCCAGGCCAGGGACTGGTAAGAACCACAGTCAGGATTTGAACTTGGCATTTTATTCTCAATCCACAGCTTTTCTTTCTTATCACTTGGCCCTGTCCTCCTGCCTTGAGTTATACCCAAGAGGCATCAATACTATTGCCTTAGATTAATAAGTGCATTAGTTTCCTAGGGCTATCATAATGAAGTACCCCCAAACTTTATGGCTTAAAACAACAGATGTTTATTTTGTCACTGTTCCGAAAGCCAGAAGTCCAAAATCAAAGCGTTGGCAGGGCCTGGCTTCCTCTGAAGGCCCAGAGAAGAACCCTTCCTCGTGTCTTCCAGCTTCCGGTGGCTCCAGGCACTCCTTGGCTAGTGGCGGCACAGCTCCAGTCTCTGTCTCCGTCTCTGCATGACCTTCTCCTCTTCTGCGTACACACTCCAGGAAGGATACATATTTCATATGGATTAGGAAGCACATAGTGCTGTTCTTTTCAATTTATATGCCAGCTGTTTTCTTCCCAAGTCCTGCCGTGGGGAAGGATTTGTGGTGAGGATTAGGAACAAGAAGGGATTCTTTTGGATCCAAAATCCTGAGATTAGAGCAGCCTGGGTGGGTGGCTCTGAAAGGTTGGAGCCCAACGAGAAGGCTGGGGAGAGAGGATGTCATCTTAGCAGTAGAAAGGGAGCTGGAGGGGGGTGGAATGGTTCTGGAAGCTGCTTGTTCATGGCTATAGTCTGGCTCAGTGGGATTTGGGGGACTTTCATGCAACTTTGGGTACTGAAGTCTGTTTCTGGATTGGGGGAGGATGGAGAGAGGACAAATAGCACCATCTTCTTCTTGTCCCAGTTTCAGAGTCAGGGCTGGGTGGCACATGGGTTAAAGGCTCTGGAAGTCCCCAGAGCCCCTGCTGGCCCCCCAACCAGGCTCTCTGCAGAGGGCGGAGCAGTTGGTTCAGAGCTGCCCTGGTATGGCTGTTCTGGGGCTTCTCATGGGCAACCCTGCCACAGCAGCACAAACATTCACAAGGGGGAAGTAGGACTGTGGCTCCCATGGGGAGGCTCCACTCAGAGTCCTCCCCTCTTCCCACAGCAAGTGCAGAGCGCAAGGGCCTGGCCAGGCTAGGGTGACCTGAAGCTGCTGTGAATTCGCTACATCAGGTACTGGCAAGGAGCCGGGATGGCCTGCAGGCCAAGGTCTTTTCCTCCCAGATGCTGCTGGCAGACCCAGGGCAAGCTAGAGCCAGGGCATCCTCTACCCCCATCCTGGCACTGCGCCACCCCTGTGCCCCTTCACTGGCATGTATGCATTCCTTGCATATTTCCTTAGAGGTGCCCACTCTCCAGTTCTCATCTGGGTCTCGCATCTGTGCTATTCCATTCTCCCGGCGCTTGGGAAGGGATGTTTTTACAGGCAGAATGGGCAGAGAAATCACCCTGTTGTTTTTCACAGCTGTGGGTTATTGGAGGAGAAACAAAAAACATCAAAACGGATTCCCCAGGCTGATGTGGGAATCGTAGAAGCCAAATTTGAGGCTTCTGTAGGCTCCTGCGAGGTGATGAAGGACTCCTCCTCCCAAGGATCTTAGCTGCAAAGGGGGATTAGCTCTTAGGTGTCAGATCACCAGTGCCCCGGGTCAAGCTGAGGATGACACCCCAGATGATCCCCTGAGGCCTGCCTCCTGTCTAATAGTTTCCAGAAAAGCTGGGGGCAACCAGGAGATGGGAAGTACACAACTGAGGACTGGTCTCCCTCGAGGATGCATAGAAGGGGGTGCCACCCTGTGATTAGGAAGTAGGACACAAGTCTGTGTCCTTTGTGCTTTTTTCTCCATGTGCCTTTTGGTGGCTCACCACTGCCCACCCCAGGAACCTATAGCTCCCTTTAGCTTTCTGTGTGTCTCCTGTGGCTGAAGAAACAGTGACTTGGCCCCTATGACCCACACAGCTGCATTCCTGTTTATGTAGTTCTCCTAAACATGAATGAGCTCTGGGGATGCCACCTGCCCCAGCTGGGCCATGCACCTGCAAACACCTGATGCACTGCTACAGAGCGGCGTCAGTACAGAAACGGGCATGCAAGGCTTTTCAACCTCATGGGCTCCTTCCTGATTCTGTCTCTAAGACTCATTGTTAAATATTTGCTTAATGTTCAAAGTTCTAGCTTAGCTGTGTAAGATACAGAAATGTATAATGACAATAATACTTAACATTTACCCAACACATAGCATGTACAAAGCACTACACTTGGTACTTTGTAGATTATCTCACTCAATGCTCTTAACAGTGTCACAGACTGAATGTCATTATTATCCCTATTTCACAGAGAAGGAATCTAAGCCTAAAGAGGCTAAATAACTTTCTCAGAGCAGCCAGGGAGCTGCAGAACTATGGTTTGAACCAGGGTAGACTCACTCCAGAGCCATATCCTTAACCTACCAATCATACAAATGGATGCCTCCAACGTGCTTATAATCTAGCAGGAAAGACAGAACAACTGTAATTCAGAGCATGTCGAGGGTTTCTAAATGGCTAGAGAAGGGATAAGGTGGACTGGGTATGAGAGGAAAACAAGGAGAGAGGAGCAGGAAAGTTTGGAATGAGATCAAATTGGAGGTGGACATTGAAGGGTGGGTAGTTTAGTAGTACCAACAATGGCTTATCCAGCACTTGCTGTGTATCAGATGCTGGAGCCATGTTTTACAACACAGCCCTAAGAGGTAGGACTATTGTTAATTCATTTAACAGGTTAGGAAATTGAAGGCACAGGGAAGTTGTGTGTCCTCTGGACAGATGCGTCTGGGGGTGGGGGCAGTGGCCAAGGAGGTCATCCCTAAACAAGGGAAGTGGAGCCTCAGGCGTGAGTTGGAGGGTTTGAGGTCAACAGGTAACTGAGTTCGGGTGGAGGGGTCAGATCCATGAGGGGACATGAGAAAGGTCAGATGGGGCCACATCTGGCTGGTAGGGATTTCATGCTAAGGATTTGGACTTAATTCAGGAGGCAGTGAGGAGGCTTAAAAATTTTTCATCAAGAAGATTAATCTGGTGGCAGGATTCCAGCTAGAGCAAGGACAGATGTAGATAGGGAGCTGAGCGGGGGGCCTGTTAGAGTAAATCATGTCCATCATTTGGTCAATAACATGCATTGAGTTGCTACAATGTGCCAGAATAGAGCGGTTAGCCGGGAAAAAGAGTTCTCCGTCCTCCTAGGTGATAGTCAGGACAATGGCAGTGAGGGCCTGAATAAAGGCAGAGCGACGGCAGAGGGAAGTATTAGCAGAGGGGTAATAGCATTTCACGTTGAGAATCAGCAAGGATGTGGCAACTGAGGCATTCAGAGTGCCCTCGGCAGTTGGGGAATGAAACGGGGCCAACCCACCTGGAAGGTAGGTATTAGACGAAAAGTAACAATTCAACAAAGCAAGTTGCAGTTTAGAAGAGATTTTTTTTTGACTCACCCAAACTTATTTGAGGTGGAGCTTCCATGAAAGGGTGTTTCACACACCTGCCAACCCGAGCAAGGGGCTCTGCTCCATTGCTGCGGGAGCCCTGGACAGCTGAGGCAGCCTCTTGCCCACCATGGCAAATTCCACGAGCACGTTTGCGTCCCAGTCTTTGAATCACTCGCTCACCGCTGTTCCACCTATCGAGCACTTTTGGCTCATTCAGCCCCTCTGCTTCTGTCCTTTCTCCGTCCTGCTGTCAGCCTTTGGGCTGTCTTTCTGCTTGTTAGCAGCTCTGCCGGAGGTGGGGAGAGGGAATAGGAAAGTCTCCAGAACTCAGGCTAATTTCTTTGGCTCATTGTAGCAGCTCTGGTGAAAGCCAGGTTGGAAGAGAAGCGTGAGGTAGTGTCAGGTCACTGGGTCATCGTTACTCCAGCCCAGGTATTATATATCCTCCACCCAGATCTCTGCCGATCCTAATTTGATCAGTCTTCTGAGAGCCCAGTAAATGCTCTGTTAACAGGTTGGGGGTGAAGCTGAGAGCAATCCTTCCAGCTGAAGCTCACACTCATTTCTCTGAGCTCCCAGGGCTCTTTGTATACATTACTGATTACCCTCTGACAAGCCAGGGGGAGAGGGTTCTATGCCAGAACTTACCTCTGAGCCCCTGAACTCACCTCTTGGACTTACCTGCCCCAACAGCCAAAGAGACTGTTATCAGTCAAGATGACTTGCTCTTTGTGAAACTGCCAATTATAACAGTTTTCTTCCCATTTAATTGGTGAGATAGGTTTTATAACTTCCACTTTGAGATGGGTAAGTTTCAGTCTAATAATTTACAGCAAAGACTAGGCTACCAGGGCAGGAATGAATTGAAATGAGTGTTTTCTTTTTCTCAAGACCCCATTGCTTCCATTCCAACACATAGCCTCTGTGTTTGCACCATTTTGGTGGTGACTGGCTTTGTTCATAATGTTTTTCCTCAAGGGGAAGAGCAAAGACATGCATCTGATCACCACCAACTCCCTGAGCACCACAAACCTGGGTACTCCTCCTGGTTCAGCCCCAGCTGGTGTTGGGTCTTAAGAGCAAGGGTCTGAGGCTCTACTTCCTCATCTGTTGGACAGTGAGTTTCAGTTGGATAATTTCCTAGGACTCTTCAGATTCTAAATTCTATGCTTTCATGGCAGGTATGGTTTACTCCCTTTTTAGGTCCAAAGCTAGCTGAAGGAGATACTTATTTTCTCCCCAACCAGGTCAGCACTTGACAGACTGATGAATCCACTTAGCCTTGTTCTATCTAATACATTAGGTATGTAAGTGTGACTTTCCTGGTCTCTTAAAACTAAAACGGTCCTGCTGTGAAATGGCTTGGTGATCTACTTGCCACTCTGGGCAAAGGTTTGGGAGAATCTTCCTGGGCTGTGCCCAAAGTGCTGTGTGCTGCAAGCTGGTAAAGGCTCTGTGCTATTAGATGCTCCCCTTGGCCCTTTGGGCAGCAATGGACAATGAACTTAAGAGCAGTGGCTGCCAGTGGGTATATGCTCATGGTTCAGTAATGCATCTACCTTCCATTAGGACCCTGGGCAGCCTGAGATGGCCCAGGAGGAATGTGCAGGAGGAGATCAGTGTGGAGGGGGGGCTGAGGGATGGGGACTACTGGGGACCCTCCCACCATCCCAGTGCAGCGGAGTCTCTTTGCTGGAGACCACTTCCTGTCCAGTTGCAGGAGAAGTTGCCCTTCTAGCCTAACCCAGCTGGGCAATGAGGCTGGCAAGGCACAGCTGCATGCTAATGAATGAATCCAGATGGAAAACCACAGGCAAGGCTGTGCACACGGGAATGCTCAGTCCTCTAAAATGCCAAATCACAACCTGTGTGCCTGGCACCTCTGGGCAGAAGGCAAGGGCAGGGTCTGAGGAATGGCATTGCCCAAATGGGAGCTTCATATAGTCTGCATCACACCCAGATCAGCTGTCCTCTGGGAAGTGGCAACAGCTTCTGGGCTCAGCAGTGGATTACAAAGCAGGTGTATTCAGGACAAGCAGGGTTGGGGTTCCCACTTCCTGCTGTAAGCAATGACTCTGGCTTCCTGTATCGCTCTCCTGAGCAGAGCTTTTGGGCTTGAGCATCTGCGGGCAGGGTAAGCAAAAATGAACTAATTGTTTCCTCTTATCCAGCTAGGATGGAGATTCCCCTTGTGAAAGAGCTGCAGTGCAACGGCATGGAACAAAAACAGCTCAGCGGCTGCCAATACGCATCCAATTGGCATCCAGTTTGGTCCCAGAACCACAGTAAAAATGAAGGGGAGAGGGGACTACAACCAGCCTTGTCTGGTTGATTTGTAGTGTCTGCAATGACACACATTTGTATTCACAGTTTCTCTGAAGAGGAGGTGGGCTGGAATGATATCACTTTCAATCTCAAGGCCAGAGATATAATCATCTGCCATTACTCCTTAATTACATGGTAACTACTACACCATTACTTTCTAACTCCAGTCTAATTGCAACTCACTTCTGATTAGTGGGCAATAAACATTCACAAACAGGGCCCTAGATCTATTTCCATAAAGCTTACTGGCAGCCTAAGAGAAGAAATGCAAACATACAAATTGGGTAACTCCAGGGAGCCTGCCCCAATAATTATTGTAAGGAATGTTGGTTGACTTTGAATGACCCTCCCGATTAAGGACCAAGATGGAAAGAAGAAATGAGCAAAGGAAGGAGGGAGGGAGGAAGAGCATTAATTTATTTTCAGGGTAGTGGGAAGAAGAGTCATTGCCTACTTCACACTTTTGCTAATGGCGGGTACTAAAAAGAATCCTAGAATTATAGATGATTGAAGCTTCAAGGCCTCTTTGAGGTCTTTTTCAGTCTCTCATTTCACAGTCCAGAAAACTGGGATGAAGGGCCTTTCCTGAATTCGCACAGGGAGTAGGTGGCAAATCTGGAACTAGATCCCAGTTTTCCCAGTTCTCAGCCCCATCTTATTTCCAGGCTCCTCGTGCCAAATACATGAAACTTGCTTCATGGAATGATGGAATGTCCTGATGTGCCAAATTCCAGAAAGAATAAAGGTGTGGCAGCTGGAGCCCAGATTGGGTCACCAAGGGCCTTGGCCCTTCCTGACTCTTTGCTGAGCCTCTCGGTCCCCTCGGCTCTGAACACCGCCTGTCTAATTTCTGGAGAAGGCCTTGTGTTTCTCCTGTCCCTAGCCTACAGCAGGGAGAAGCCCACTACCCCTGGACCCCAAACCCTCAAAGACTCAGTGATGGCCCCTTTCACAGCCCAGACCCCACAGCACACCTAGCATCATCTGGCAGCATCCGGAAGGTGTGGGCACCTGGAGAAGGATAAGGGGCAATGCCATCTTCTGAGGGGACATCTGGTGTCCCTAAGTGCTGCAGTACATCTCAGACAAGGCAGCCATGCCCCCAGGTGGGGGCTGCATGGGCAGGGTGGGGGAGGGAATGCCTTGGCAGTGAGCATGAGGCCACAGCCAGAGGGAAGAGCAATGGAACTGGTAAAACTGCACCTGGCAGAGGACACCTCTGAGCACAGCACGTAGAACACGGAGATGCCTTCCAGGATGAAGTGGGGAGGGCAGCAGAGCTCGAACCAGCCAGTGATACACCTCTGTAGGAAAATAGGACCTACTAAAGAGACTCGGAGGTCAGGAACAGGACCACAGGAAGTTGGAGGGACCATGCATTGCAGTCTCATTCTAGAAAGACAGGTCTAGCTTAAACTATGTCCAGGGGGAAAGTCCCTACAAGGCCTGTTCTGGCCACCTGTTCCCTGGTTTCCAACTTCCATAAACAAACATACAGCCCTAAGTATCTAAACTGAATGCCTCTAGTCACAAATTATTGATTAATCCATTTGTTTATCAAAGAATTTTTAAAGTCTTCCAAAGTGCCAATCACTGTGTTGGACCCATAAATTCTCAGTCCCCAGGACTCTACATGCCTTGAGGGAAGGGGCTGTGTTCACACCCCAAATCACTGTGACAGGCACACAGAAGAACACCTCTATATTTGTTGAGTAAGCGATTGGGTCAACCTCATTAATGGAAAAAAAAAGCAGTTTATAAAGAAAACATATCTTCAGGGAAGTAGGAAGAGCTTATACTCCTGCATTATCTGATTCTCCTCTCTTTCTTAACCATTCTCTCATTTCATAAGTGGTTTGGGATTTTAAAGACATCACAGAAAGATTAAGGGTACATTTGTCAAGGTGAGAAGGTCCTTAATTCATTCGTAAAACAGCTGCATTATTTTATACGTTAAGACAGGTGGGCTTTTTTTTTCCTAATTGAAAAAAAAATCTGTCAGTGCCAGAAGTCCAGTGCTCAGGGGACAGAAAATCCCAGAGTTTAGCACTTCTGTGGGCCTGGACTTTGAATAGCAGAGCAGAGGCCTGGCCCATTGACTGGTGCCTGTCCCTGCAGGGCATATCTGAAAGAGGTGGCCATTGCGCACAACCTAAATTCCTTCTGCAACTCGCTGGAGTTCCTATAGAAGTCACGAGATATGCAGAGATGGCGACCATAAAAGAGAGAGACTCAGGTCCCCTAAGCAAAACCACTTGGGTCATTCAGAGCCTTGAAGGCTACTACTGGAACCCCTTTAGCCCAATGTAGTGCTACTCCTCAGCTCTCTGACAGCTTCTCAGAGCAGGGACCATGTGTTTGTGCTTCCAGTGACTGGAACAACCATTGAGAGGTAGGCAGTTCTATATATATGGGTGTAGTTAGTGAACCAGTTAATCATTTGTTCATCAGTCAGGATGAGGAGAAAGAAAGAAAAGGAGGTAAAGAGCAGAAGGAAAGGAAATGCAGACCAGAATAAGTACTTGAAGAGCAAAAAATACACTTTAGAGAAGGGGTCTGGGTAGCATCATTACACACTGATGTAACAAAATACAGAGCAATCCCCAGGTGACCACAGGACTCCAGGGATCAAAAGCTATGCTGCTTTCTTGCCAAGTGAAGGACATGTTGTCACTCTGCAACTGAAGTTAAAAAAATACATCAGTGAAGAACCAAGCAAAGGGCAAAGAGAGAGAATTTTCCACAGAAACATGGAAAGGTGACTTTTGAAGTAGAAGCTGGGTGAAAACATCTGGATGGCTGGGTTTCCAGGCTACTCACGGGCTTTAAAAGCAGCCTCAGAGATGAAGTGATGTGCTACTTCACACATAAAGGGAAACGCCGCAGAGGTGCCCAGCACAGAGTGCGTACCCAGGACTTCTGTCCTTCCTCCTCCCATCTCCGTTCCTGCATACGTACCAAGCTGCTGTGGTGACAGCTCCTCCAAGGCACTTAGCGAAGCTGGAGCGCATGGTCTATGAGGTGTGCTCAATTTTAAAATTCCCAGCTTGGCAAAGAGAGACTTTATTAGAAAGGATTATTTCATAGGTCAGCAAAGGGGCTATTGTAATAGGGAGACCACTGTTAACCACAGATCTGCAAGTATTGATGTAGGCAGAAGGTTTTTCTTCTATGGGAAGGAGTAAAGAAGGCATAAATACATACATACATACATACATACATAAATAAAACAGGTGTGGGAAAGTGGTAGCATGGTGAACAGAGCAGAGAGTGACCTGAGGCCAGCTTATTCTCAGGAGGGGCTCTTACAGAATTGTATGCTGACCAAGCGTCAGGGATGTGAGCAAAAGATAGCAGCTTAATCAAAACACAGTTAACAGCTTTTGTTCCAGTTTTGGAGCGAAGCAGTTCAGCTAATTATTTATGAGACAAAGAATGGGAATTTAGATGGTCTGTGTCCAGCCTTGTCACAGGTGTTAAAAAACAAAATTCAACTGAGTAAGTATGAAAATCTAATAACAATGCATGGATCAGGCAGCATCTCATCTAGCAAGTAGAAAGGAGCTCCAAGAAGCTGTACAAAACAGAAGGCTTTTGCAGGAAGAAGGGGGCAGGAACAAGGAAGTCATAATAAAAGAAGGGATTATTTCAGATCAAAGTCACCTTCCTTTGGGGAAAGGAGAGTGTCTATCATGCAGATTACCTCACTAGTGCTGATCAGGAAATTCCAGACTCCTTAGTTTAAAATTCCTCTTCTGGAATTGCTGAAATTGCAATTAGGTTAGGTATTGAATCCTGGTTTGCTGATATGGGGCTTAGCACAAGTGACTCCATTTTGGGCCAGTTGTTTCTTTTTTAACATAGTTGAACAAGGGGGACATCCAGGAGTCTTATCTTAGGTATCTTGAGAAGGGTGGCTCTTTCCTGGAACAGGAAAGGATGGATATTACTTACCTGCACTGCTTTCCAGGATCACAGGGCTCTGGTTAAAAATCAGCATTGCCAGGTATGAGAAGACTTCTTTATATTTATCCAAGTCTGCAGAGACCAGAGCAGTTTTGTTCTCACAGATACATTTTTACTAAAGTAGCTTTTTTATCCTATTTTTCTGGAATCAAGCCTCTGCTTATGTTCAAACTTGTTTAGGTCCCAATCTTCAGCCTGTCTTACTTGGCTGCATTTATTTAAGGTGTTACTTATGTATCCAACTTGCAATATGTATATATGATCCAAGTATTATGTTCTCATTAGCAAGACTATCCTGGTCCTGCAACAATCCCTCAAGTTCTTGGTTGGGTGACTTTTTATAAGATCATTTAAATTCCTTTTGCTTTATCTATGTTCTCATCAAAGAAACCTTCTGATTATGATTTGGCTTCCCATGTAGTTTGATTATAGGGATACAATGCACTAATCACGCAGCATTTAGTGCTCAGGTTGTATGACAATTACTTCTCATTGTACCTTAATCAGTTGGCCTTCTGACATTCTCCTGTCTTACATGCATCTCAGTTAATACATGTTGGCCTGCAGGGTCACTTGACCAATGACAGAAGCTATTTCTATGCCTGCAGAATGAAAGCCAAGTCCAAGAGTGTGCAGACATCTGCAAGGTACTCCCTGAGGATGACACCTTAGATGATACCACTATGTCCAACTGCCATTTTCTAAAACCCTCAGGTCTCTTCAGCAAAAGACTGTTGAAAAGATTTATCCTTCAAATCATTTCAGCATTAGCAGCCACTGAAAAAGGAAACATGGATACTGTTCCCAGTGTTTGTTTATTTTTTCCCTCCTTTTTATTGATTTGTTGCCTTTTATCCTCATTCCCTTTTCCCATTCTTTTAGCTCCATAGGCAATGATTCTAATGTGTGGATATATGTATATGTTCATGCCAACTATGTATATTATTGAGTCATATTTGATCTTCATGTAAGTCAGGTTGGTTTATAGATGTCATCCAAGATTTTACTCTCTACCTCATACTATGCTTGAAAGCTCTATCTGTGTTACTATATGTAGATTCAGTCAATAACATTTTCCCGTTGCAAAGTGTTCCATAATGTGCATGAACCATGTTTGGCTTCTCCATTTCCCAGGATGGAAACTCAGAGAACCACCACCATACTTCCCAGCAAAGAGTGCCATAAAGAAGCATCTAACACATGCCTCTTTGTGGACCTATGGGAGGGTTATCTGAGATCTATGCCCAGGAGTAGATTTGTTCAATTCCAGTTTGTATGTACTCCATTTGACTGAGGACTGCTGGATTTTTGTATAGAATGGCTACACTAAACTACACTCCCACCTATAGGGCATGAGGGTTTCTATGTACATCCCTGCCAACACTTGGTGTCATCTATGTACATCCCTGCCAACACTTGGCATTCTAATTTTTTTGCCACTCCCACACTTTAAAGTGGTGTCTCATTGTTTTATTTGGCTGGTGTCTCATTCCTGACTATTAATGTGTTTGAACAGCTTTTTTAATGTTTATTAAAATTATGCTTTGGGGTTTAGTCTTTTTATTTCCTATTCTTATCTCTTGCCCATTTTTGTGTTCGGTTTTCTGTGTTTTTGTTGTTGATCTACAGGAGCTCCTATGGTCTATGTATGTATAACAGTCCTTTGTCAATTTTAGACATTAAAAATATTTCCTCCCAATATTATTTGTCAATTTCATCCACATTGTCCATAAATTCCTAATTTTCAAATTCAACTTTTTTGACTTTATGCTTTATGCTTTTGAGTTTTTGTTTAATAAGTCTTCCCCTGTCCCAAAGTCACAAAGTGACTCTCTCACATTTTCTTCTATTAACCTTCTACTAATTGATTGCACTTAATTCTTTAAAATGTCCATGTTCTACTTTGAGGGTGATGTTTTCCTTTAAAGGAATCTGATTGTGTTTTACTCCAGAAAGATATCTGCAGCAAATGTTTAAGGAAAATAAGCTCATGAAATCTGCTAATTTCTCAATACCATCTTCAAACCAATCTATCCTCTCCCCATTGGTTATAGTGCTACCTTTATCATGAATTAAATTTCTGTAGCCATGTCTACTTTTGGAAAGTTTAATGATTAGATTTGCTTGTTAGAGAGTAATAAGACTTCAGAAGATTTCTTAGAAATAGAAACAACAAAGCCCTCTAAAACCCTGTAGTACTTCCAGGATGAACTCCTACATAAGGAAAAACTTGTGCAGGAGCAAAGCGCCTTGGTGTTCCCTGGTGATGCACAGGGGCTTCATTCTGAGATCCTCTGCTCCTTTCTCTGCCTAGAACTGACCAGGCTCAGCAGTAGCCTGGGTTCATTAATTGGTTGCAGTGCATTTGAAACTTCCGTATTTCCTCTAAGTGTTGTATGTCACTCACCTTAGGGAAATCTCATGAAGTAGTTAGTATTATCTCAATTTTACAGATGAGAAAACAGAGGTACCAAGAGGTTCAATTAACTTACACCTGTCTGTCCATTGGATAAGGAGCAGAATTCAATTTTAACCCAAGTGTGCTTAACTTTGCTACTGATGACTCTTCTACCTTATCATCCTGCTGCTCTTCACATCCATTTCTATTCTTCCAGACAATGTTTGCTGAATTCTGACTACTGTAAGACATTGTTTTTGGAGCCAAAAGATTCATCAGATGAGAATTCTGCCCATAAGAGCATCCAGTCTAGTCTGGAAGATAAGATGTTTTCACAACAAGTACAATATAGGTTAGAAAAGGAGAGGTGCCTTAAAGGACCACTGCGTACTGTAGTTGCTCAGAACTGGGAGAGATGTTTCTAAGCTTTACCTTCTTTTCCCAAGAAGCACCCAATCCATTAGACATTGTGTATGTTGTAATCACAACAAATTTAGATATTGACTATTGGATTTTGTAAATGCTTAGCAAGACTGTAGTGCCAGAGAGTCCTAGGCTTTTCAGAATTAAAGGAGATGGTCTTCTTTCTCATCTGAGCCATGTGCAAGTGTGTCATTTTCTCTACAGTCTCAAGGCCACTCAGTTTCAACTTCACCATTGGCCAATGCAAAGTTTACACAGAGGCAGAGATACTGGAGGTACAGAAAGAAAGGAAAAGGGCAGGTGGCTATTTTACTTTATTATTTATTTATTTACTTTTTTTTTATTTTGGTATCATTAATATACAATTTCATGAGCAACACTGTGGTTACTAGATTCCCCCCATTATTAAGTCCCCACAACATACCCCATTACAGTCACGGTCCATCAGCATAGTAAGATGCTATAGTGTCACTATTTGTATTCTCTGTGCTGTACTGCCTTCCCCATGCCCCCTCCCCACATTATATGTGCTAATTGTAATGCCCCTTTTTCCCTCTTATCCCTCCCTTCCCACCCATCTTCCCCAGTCCCTTTCCCTTTGGTAACTGTTAGTCCATTCTTGTCTTGGGTTCTGTGAGTCTGATGCTGTTTTGTTCCTTCAGTTTTTTCTTTATTCTTATACTCCACAAATGAGTGAGATCACTTGGTACTTGTCTTTCTCCACCTGACTTATTTCACTGAGCATAATACCCTCTAGCTCCATCCATGTTGTTGCAAATGGTAGGATTTCTTTTCTTCTTATGGCTGAATAATATTCCATTATGTATATGTACCACATCTTCTTTATCCATTCATCTACTGATGGACACTTAGGTTGCTTCTATTTCTTGGATATTGTAAATAATACTGCAATAAACATAGGGGTGCATCTGTCTTTTTGAAACTGGGCTCCTGCATTCTTAGGGTAAATTCCTAGGAGTGGAATTCCTGGGTATTGTGGTGGCTATTTTATTAACAGAACAAACCCTACTAACTGTTCAGGTTTGAAAGATGTCATAGGTTGGGACGCCAAGGGCAGACCCAGGACAAGGATTCATGGGAAAGTGCCTCAGAAAAACCTAGTCTGAGAAGGAGGGAAGCAGGCCAGGGAGGGGGGTGAAGAAGCCCAGCACGTGGTATTTCAGGCCACATCCCAGTCTTAGCCTGATCCCACAGAGGGGCTCTGCAAAAGGGTATCTCAAGAGTTTGTTCAGACTTGAAACAACGTTGCAGGTGATTTCCTGATCCAGGATGCATCAGGCATTAGCTAAGAGCCAGAGAGAGATGAGGTAGTGAGAGGTCAACTCCCAGGCAGCTCCAGGGGTGCGAGAGCTGTCCTCAGAAGAAAACTGAGTGTGGAAAAGAAAAGACTCAAAAAGGCTGGGGAGGGGTGGGTCTGGGCAGAACGTCAGCAGTGCCACTGTGAGCTAATGTCTGTAGTGTATCTGTAAGTCAAGTGCAGGAATTCTGACAGCTTGAAGCCATTCTTAGGGATCCTAGGAGTCCCCCTCACTTTATAGGTTAGAAAGCTGCGGCACAGAGATGTTACAGGATTTGCCCAGAGTCGTGTAAACTAATCAGTGACAGGATTAAAATGTGGGGCTCCTAAATTCAAATCCAGGTCTCTTTCAACCACATCTTGCCACCTCACTTTCTTGCAATTGCCACAGCCCTGAGAGCTGAAAGGAACATGTGCTGACATTGTAAATCATATTTTTAATTTAATATATGTCATTCTTTGCCCAGAGTCTGGCTTCTTTTAGGCCCAGCATCCAACCCGGCTGGCCCACAGAGCCCTGCTCGGCAACCCACTAGAAAACAGCCAGATTCCCTTGACAGAGGACCCAGCAGTCATCTTGAAGACGGATCTGGGTAGTTAAGGAAACCTTGGCGCCTGAAGAAGGCACTCAGAAGATGACAGGTCTGAATAGTCTGACAAATTTTTATTGCCCCAAAATCTCCAGTCCTGTAAGTCATGAAATAAATCTCAGCCCCCATCAAATACATTATTGTCTGTTTAAGAACGAAAGAGGGGCTGAAGCAAAGCCCGCACGGTCTTTCCCTCAGCTCCCTATCAGGGGCTAGTCGATCCAGAGCTTCGCCTCACCCTTCCCAAGCCCAGATCTCCCCTGCTGGCTCCCCCATGGAGAGCAGGCCAACCAGCAGAGAACAGTCAGGCAGTGAGGCCTGCTTTTGAAGAATGGTGAGAAAAGCCCTCCAGGGGAGCAGAAGCTCTGAAAGATGAGAACGCTGTCATGCTTGTGGGGTGGGCAGGTGAAGTGATCGGCAATTCCTTACAGTCCAGGAGATTTATCAGCAAAAGGAAAAAAAGAAAAATCAATTGGCCAGATAATCTTGAATGAGAAGGAAGGAGAAACATCACGAAGTGACTAAGGGGATGGGGAGAAAGTTTAAGGAACAAACCAGGGATGTCTGCTCTGGTCTCCCCTGCCACCATCTGTGCTTCTTTCATTCTCATATTTAACAGACTGAAATGTAATTGTCCATTTGTTTCTCTGTTTCCCTGGCCACAATGCCATGTTCCTAGCGACAAGTACTGTCTTCTTCATTCTCCCTTGATGTATGCCAGGCCTGCCACAGTGTTTGGTACGTAGCAGATGCTCATTATATATTTGTTGAATGACTAAGAAAATTTATGAATGACCTGGCATTTTTTAAGGGCCAGTACTGTAGACACTTGACCTCCTTGAGTCATACCGATCTCTCAACAATGACGTAGGCAGTATCATTGTCATTTTGCAGATAAGAAACTGAAATTCAGAGAGGTTGAATAACTTTCCTGAGGCTAGGCAGCGAAAAAAAAAAAAAAATGGAAGAGCTGGGATGCAAAGCAAAGTCTGTCTGACTCTAAAGTGTGATTTTTGTTGGATTTACTATTTACTGACAGATAGTTCTTTGCAATGTGAGGTCTGGCTGCCCGATCTGAGAATGAGCTAGGATCTTTCCCCCTGCACTGCCCACCGTCTTGTCACCCCACCTTTGCCTCCATGTGGTACCCTGGAGAAACAAAGAAGATGAAATCCAAGCCAACCCATTAATTTTACCTTGTCAGGCTCTTCTCTCTGGGTGTTTCACTTATGTATGGTTTCTCCTCCCTTCTAGGCTGTAAACTCTTTGGGGGCAAAAGTCACATTTTGTGCATCTCTTACAGGTGTGAACTGGGTCACAGGTGGTCACGTCATCCTGGTTGGTGTCACAGCAGAGGGTGACAGAATGAGGGCTCCAGGGGCTCGGGGGGCTGTGGCACATAAACAGGAGGTGCACAGAAACTGCCTTTGAAAGCCCCACTGAAACCAGAATCAGTCCATCGGTTGTACAAAAAACAGACTAGTTCTTGAAGGACAAATGGGACTTAAAGCAAGAGAAGGGGAGAGGGTGGCATAAAGGCAGGTTCTCGAAAAACTGGAGCACAGTGGAGTCAGCCAGTCTGTCTCCAGCTCCCTCCGCCTCTCTCTGGGCAGCCAGATAGCATCGGGCCCAGAAGAGTGTTTTCTTCACTACTGCCCAGGCCTCCTCCTCCGATCTGGCTGACCTTTCTCAGCCTGAGCCTTTCTAACTGCTGATGCCAGCTCGCTTCTCTAACCCAGATCCTGGGAACCCTGTGCCAGGCCTTGGATGGAGCTGTTTACCTCACAGGGCCGGACTGATGCTGAGAGATGAGGAAGTTCTGAATTCAGCTTATTATTAGAACCACACCTGAACACTGGCCTGCTGAAGGACCATCCATCTCAGCCATGCTGAAGAGATGGAGCTTGATTAATGCCTCTGGTTAGTGGGCTGGTCCACCTCCGCCCATGTCCTCCTCTGGACGCTGTTTGAAGAATCCATTAGGAGAGAGCATATGGGAAGGGGAAGAGCTGTGCTGTCCTAATTGCCCCACCCTAACCACCTCCAGTGTGGCTGCTTCATCCAAGATGGTCAAGGTTGATGAGTGCCTGATAGGACCTCATAGTGGGAGCAAATACAATTAGCACGGGTGTACCACTCCCAAACCGCATAGCAAGATTAAAAGCTTTTGAAAGCTCCTTTAATCTGTTCACTTGAAGATAAAATAAAATAAAATGGAATTTGGTTCTCTTGTGTCAACCCAGCTGTGCCCTGAACGAGTCTTCAGTCTAGCCCTTGGACATCAGAATAGACAATTTCAGTCCAGTGTAGTGAGTACAACACAGGTGTGGTGGGAGGCCAGAGGCAGGGCTCATCCCACCAGATCCAGGCCTTCTGGAAGGGGTGAAGAGATCAATCAAAGGGTTGCCCACACCTTACCCCTTACAGACACTAAGTCCAGAGTGAGCCACCCAGATTGCCAAGCGGCCAGTACTCCATGATTTAACCCCTGAGATGTGGGCTATGTGTACAATGGCTGTTACTTAACCATTTGAATCACTCTTCACCCCTGTGCATTTTAGTCTGAATTCTTTGAAGCATCATTTTTAGCATTCTGTACAAATCTAACACTTCTTGCACCTGCTGGTGTCAATTTCATAATTGCTACAGTGACTGCTGAGAAGGGAGAGGAATTATCAACCCTCTCCCAACCTGAAAAAATTCTTTATTAGTGACTAGGCCATATTTTCAAGTTTTTATAAATTCTCACTCACCCTTTACCATTTCCTCTAGGAAGGGGAGTGACTGGGCTTGAAGCACACTCATTTTATTGATTTCTCAGGCTGGAGAACTTGACACCCAACGCCAAGGAAGGAGCCCAGTTATCTCAATAGTTTATGTACAGGAAGCAGGAAAGTCTAGAAAAAAGGTCTCTGTCGCTGGAGCAAGAAGATTTATACTTAATGCCAGGTCTATAGCTGGGGATCTTGGGTAAATCACTTTTGTTACCCAAGGCACTAAAACAGACAAACAACACACGTTTACTGACACCAACTTCTATTATGGTGCCATTTCTTGTCCCCTCAGAACGAGGGCACATAATTTTCACCATTTCTTTATTTCATTATTTATGCATTTGTTTATTCTGCCCTCATTCCAGGAAGGATTTGAGAAAGTTTACAAGAGAGAAAAGGAAAAAGAGGCTGAATAAAAATATATGACAGGGAAAATTAGTCCCCTAAAATACATGCTGTAAGATTCTATTTATTAGAAATAGGCTGTTACGTGGGTCTTGGAACTTTCTAGAGACCAAATGAAGGTATGTTACCTGAAAGGGGAAAGCATCCTGATAATTCTTGAAAATAAAACAAGTTTTCTTACCTCTGAGAACTCACAGAGATTTCTTTCTTGGATCCTAAATAAAAAAATTGGGGGAGATGTAGCAGCTGACATTCTCAACGTTGTCCCCAGAGTAAAGATGCCAGTGATTTCTTCAGGCTGTTTCTCGTATTATTCCCGCAATGCAAGAGGACTCTTAGCAAGGAATTCAGTAAAAGATACCCTATAGGTCAGAAATCAAGACAATATGGTACACGGTTGCATCTCTCTGCTTTAGGCTGGACCTGTTGATAAACTTGGCATTATTTACATCAGTTGTTCTCAAAGGGCAGCCCGCACCTACAGCTTCAGTAATGCCTGGGAACTGATCAGAAATGCAAATTTTTTAGCTCCACCCCACAATCAGAAACCCTGGGGGTGGAGCCAGGGAATCTAGATTTTAATAAACCCTAAAGCAATTTGAGGACCAGGGACCCAGAGAGGAGTGAGTAGATTGTATGACCTGTACAATAGGAACACTGTTGTTTGCCTCTGATCCTTGGTTAGAATTGGCCACCAGCTGGTTTGAGGATACATTTTTTTGGCAAGATCCTGGAGAGCAAATATTTAGGTTATCAACTAAAAGCATATCCATAAGCTTCCAAACCACTCAGAGGAAAGTCTGGTTGTCTTCCTCCCTCTTCTGCATGTTTAAGTTTCTCCAGGGGTCCTCTGACCTCCCTGCTCTTTACAGAAGGGTGAGGGATCCAGGCAGGCCAGTGGGGGCCAAGTGTGTCCTCTGGCGATAACTTCACTATGCTGTGTGCACTTCTCCCTGGCTTCTTTTAAGCTGCGTTTATGTGTTTTGCATATATATTCTTTCTTCTCCACCAACCCTCCCAGCTTTAAATTCTATGATTACTCCCATAGATAGGAATAGAATAAAAAAGAGCCCTAAAGCTGAAAGGGACTACAGAGATAATGCAATACAACCTCCTCGTTTTACATATCATAAGCGAGTCGGGAACAAGAACGATTTCCCTTTGTGCACTGTTTAGCTCAACACCTGGCACGGAACAGTTTCTTGGTGTCTCTCAGTTGAATCTGCTTGTTGACTGTATGTAGTATTTCATGCATTTCACATGCCTTAAAGCATTTTATCCCCACAAACACTTGAAAAGTATTATCATCCCAATTTTCAAACCAAGAAACTCAAGTTTGAGCAGTTGATGTTTCCTGAAGTTGCATGGCTTTTAATATTGCACATCCAGGCTGGAATGCGGGCCTCTGACTTTAGTAGCCTAGAGCCTCACTAATCACACACTGACCCCTACCCCCAAAGATGTATAAGCATGTATCAGACTGAATGGTGCACTTCTATATAAATAGTGGCCTTGATTAGCTCTGGTCAACTCAAGGAGACAAAGGTCAGGGCCTTGGTTTTTCAGCAATTCAAGATAGCCCCCGTGCTCCTGCATCTCTAGTAAGCTGTGACCTGACGGAAACGCCACTCACTGCAAAGCAAATTCAGGAAGTGGTGGTCTTTCCCAGGCACATCTGAGAGGTGTAGCTACTGACTATAGAAATCAGTTAAACACAAACTGAAGATAAGGGACATAAAGGCATTTCTGCATTTTCCTGTTTCTCCATCTGTAGATATATTTCTTCACATATAAATATGGGTAAATATGTAGAGATTGTATGTCATTCTCAATGTAGGCAAAGTGATTTGATCTCCTCAGCAAAATTAAACAGATGCTGCATACGGTAGCAGAAACAGGACAACAAAATGTCAGACTGAGAAAATGCAAGGAAATATTTCAATCACAACTATAAATACAGACTCAGAGGTTCCTTTGTGGCATAGGCTGTTAATCCAGTGAAATGTCTTGCTCCTGCCTCTTCTCCCCTTATCAGTCCAGGCTAGCATTTTCTGTGACCTTCCCAAAGTTCACAAGGCTGCTGGTAGCCCACAGGATGCCTCTGAAATTAAGGAAAGGTCTATCCAATAAGGTTGGCACCTGGGAGTGTAGCACACATATGGGCATAAACAGAAGCCTTGCTTTCTGCTAAGCCAAATCACTTTTAAACCAGGTAGATATTGGTAGCCAAGAATGGTATAACAAGATCATGTTGGCAAGACCATCCCACACATAGTAGAAGATGACTCCTTCCAACCCTCTCATTTTATAAAATACCTCCTTAGGCAAGTCCAGATTGATACTAATAATACTAATGATAATATTAGCAATAGCTAACATACATACATATAATGCTTACATGTAATGCTTATGGGTCAGGCATAATTCTAAATACCACATGAATTACCTCATGTAATTCTCATAACATCCCTCTAGTTACTATTATTATTGTATATAGTTACTATTATTATTATATAGCTATATAGTTACTGTTACTGTTATGCAGTCATTATCCCCATCGTACAGATGCAGGACTTCTCTGAAACACAGAAGAGGTAAGTCACCTGCTCAAGGTCACAGCTGATAAGTGCTGGGATTTCAACCTAGTCTGGCTCCAAAATCTGTGCTATTAAGCACTATGAGACCAATGTAAAATGCTGGAAGTATAAAGGATGCCAGAATAGGTAGGGATGTAATCAAAGGGAAGTCTGACAAGGGATTCTGTTACATCATCTGAAGCACCCTTCTCCCTTCGGGAGGAGCAGTCCAGCTCCCCAGTAGGAGTCACCCTCTCCTGGCTAAGGGGTTGCCTACTTCCTGAGTTGTACCATCCTCCTGCCATGAATCCAAATCCCCTTTACTATTTGGGAAGTGCATTTTCTGGTTCCAAGTAGGACAGAAAACAGTTGTGAGAAATGCATATGGTGGCAGGGGACCTCCCCAACCTGGGCTTATAGGAAGCCGGGTCTTCTTGCAGACCCTGACTCTGTCCCACCACCTCTGTCCCACCCTGTCCCCCTGGAGGAGCTGCAGGCCTCAGGACTTGGCCACCTTTGCCTGCACCTGCTCCTGCTGGCTCACAGGTGGGCCGGGCCCCAGGACGACTAATGCAGGACCTTGCACAGCAGAGTACAGCCCAGTATCAGCTGCTCAGCTGCTCAGGTGAATTAGAGACCCCCAAGCTTTCACGTCTCCAGGTAATGCTACAAATGGCCTGCTTCCGTTGGCATGGCAACACCTATACATCTCCTCAGAGCCCTCTAAGTACCTGAGGTGAAAGCAAAGGGGCATGTTTGCCTCTAAGGTTCCCCACACCGTGGGACCCTGCTGTGACAGTCTGCCAGCAAACCCCACCGTGAGCCCCCAAAAGGCACGGGCAATGACCCAGGAGCAGCTTGCTGGCCCAGTCCACAAAGACCTCCTGCTGGGTCAGCCTCCTCCTCTAGGCCCACTGCACCTCTCCTGGGCCACAGCCCACTATGCAAAGTTCCCTCTGGGTCGATAAAGGGCACTGGGTGGAGCTGGAGACCACACTCCAGTCCTGCCACCCCATTTACTAGAATTGTGACCTTGGGAAAGCCCCTTAGCTCCTCTGAAGCCAGAGACCTGGAAAAGTGCAGAGGGCATGAGGTTTAAGGGCGCATCTCCTCTCTGCCCAGCTACAGATCCCCCTGCTGGATGTCTGCCCTCCTGGACCTTACCGCTCATTAGAGCATTCCAGAAACTGTGAAGGCTTGGCCATCCTGAGGTTTGCCACAGAGTAACAGAGTGATTCACATAAGCTGCTGAGTGGTTGGTGACTGGATTAATGGGGTTATATTCAGACGTTGGCTGTTTGAGTGTCTTCCCTTAGGATGAATGACACACTCACCTTTTACTAAAATCTCTGGACTGATGTCACGTGGGACTCATATTCTGTCCTTGTAGGACTGACCTAGAAACCAAATGCGGAGTCCATAACTTCTTTTAAAATGTATCTTTTCTCATTCTGGCCTATAGTTTCAGCCCCCTATAATCTTTTAAAATTTTGTTTCTAACCGTCACCATGCCCTGTTTCATCTCTGCCTCCTATTTGTACAGCATCTGTACGATAAGCATATTTTCTATGCTCATGACCAAGGCCTTGAAGACATAGAAAACATACTCACTGAAAACCACAAGTGTCTTTTATTAGCAGGAATTCATACATTCATATAACCTTTGTTTGGGTCCCATGAAAAATAGCAACATTAATTCTAGTGAGTTGATTTGTTTTTCTCTTTTCAATCATATAGCTAATGATGTGATCTTGGTCAAGTCATTTTATCTGCTTGACTTTTAGTTTTGATAGATGCTCTATAAATAATAGTTCAATTGAACTAACATAAGAAATTTGAACTCAATGAGGTCGACAGTAAGAAAACACTTTGCATTTCTATGGGGAGGGTTAGTTCCTGAGACGTGTTCTTACCTTTGGTCTCTGGAGAGCGTCACTTTTGGTCTTAACTACATGTCCCGTTCACCCTAAGCAAGAGTGTTGCATACTGCCTTATATATTTCTTACCACCCTCAGTACCCAATGTTGTGGCCCTGTGTGGCAGGCCCATAAGAATTATTTGATGCCAGTAAATGTGAGGCCCAGAAGAGTTAACCAAAGATTATGTGGTACCTTGAGACGTCACTGAGAAGTTGGATATAAACACCCTAGCGGGCCCAGTGGTCTGTTTAATTTTTACTGACCCATCTGTTCTCTAGTGAGGACACTAGAATTCTGAGCCTGCAGAAACAATGTTAGTGCAGCACAGTCCAGAGTTCCCATTCTTACTAAAATTCATTCCTCCCCCTCTGCCATCTATTTTCCTCTGGGGCCAGACCAGCTGCCCTGGAAGCCAGTGTTATCAAAGTTAATTTACACACTGATCCAGTTAACCACTTCCCATGTGCGCACTCCCAATACCCACCTCCGCAAGGGTTTTACCCCAGTGTCCCAAACAAACAGGGCTCTTCCCCCACCGAAAACATCAATAGGTATAGCTCTTCCCCGACCACATTTAAAAATGGGCCCCAGTGTCTCAAAAGGAAAGGGAAGCCTCTGAACATTCAGATCTTGGGTACAATTTGAACTTGAGCACAACCAAGTGCAGCTGGACGTCTTGAGACTAAAGTGGCATTCATGCATTCAACAAAATTTCCCCAATGCCTCCTCTGTCCACAGTACCCCTGAAGAGTTTCCAGATGGGAGCGCCCAGACATGGTTTCCCATTGTGTGAGCCTCTGGGTGAAGAACACTGTTCTTCACACAGGCCCCGTCCCGCTTCTAGAGCCAGAGCTCTGCTTCCAGCCTGGTGGGGATTTGGCCTGCGGTTACGGGCAGTGCAGCTCATCCCTGCCCTGCCAGGGGGAACCTTGTACTTCAGGGATAATCTCTCTTGTCATTACCTGCCTCACAGGGAGGTTGAGAGGATTTAATGAGATAATGTTTGTAAAGCTTTTTGAGCTCCTCAGAAGAATAAACGACTCTATATAAATGCAAAACGTTATTATTATAACTGATCACAGAGGCATTCACTCTGGTTAAAGGCCAGGAGGGGAGGAACCCTGATTTCATTATAATCTTCTATTTCTGAGAACTGATAACACTTTGAAATATGCGTCCTTTTTTCCAACTGAAATTCTCCACCTTTACAATCCGCTCGGAGGTAAAATGTTTGGGGAACATTTTAGAAATTTCTCTTTAGTCTCTTTTGAGAAGGAGGAACATTAAATAAGCACACTTTGTCTGCTTACAAAAGAGCTGTTTTGACCAAAATCATTCAAAAAGGCTGAGCTTTATAACTTCAAATTTAGCTGGTCTTTCGTCCCCACTGAGATAAATAGAGCAGTGTTAAATCTGAAAGGGGAAAATTGGTTTGGCAAGATTCTAATGTTTGAAGCCGCCATTCAAGGGTTGCTGAACAGAGGCTGATTTTTCCATATCAGAAGAAACGGAATTGTTTCTTTCTAGAGAAATTATGCCAGTGATTTTTCCCACCCTGGAAAGCAAGGTTTGTTATTTTGACAATAATTCATCCTTCCAATTTAGGAAGATCAATGATTTTTCAGAATACTCTCAAAGTCCTTTTTCTCTTGTAGAATCAATCAGTCCCTGAGAGGCAGAACCTGAAGATCTCACTGTTGGTATATACTGCAGGCATCTCAAACTAAAATGATTCTGGGGGCCAGGCAGGCAGCATAGGGAGAGAAGTAGGCCAGACTTCAGGACAACCATGTGTAGCCTGCAAAGGGAAGGAAAACTTTCCTTCTACTCTCTTAGGTTGTAGGCTGGGACCCTGCAAATTAGAAAAAAATAAAATAAATAAAACAACAGATTACCAAGAGAAAAGCAAAGAGAAATTCATTAACACATGCATTGCACATACATAGGAGGACTCAGGGATGAGTAACTCAAAGGGGTTAGAACTTGGGTTTTATATCAATTCTTAAAGAAGAACAGTAATTTTGGTGGTGAAGTGACAAGGCAAGAAAAGGAGATTGGGATTTTAGGGGTGGCAAACGGGGGGACAGTGAATCGACGGGGGAATGGAAGATAAGGGCTACTTAGAAGTAGATGTTTGCATAGACTCTCTCCTGGTGCTGTTGGGAAGGAAGTAGCTCCAAGTCACAGGGAAGTCACACAGAGTGAGACGGGAAACCAAAGTCAAGAAAGCAAAGGCAGTTGGTTGTAATGCACTCTGTAGAGTGACAGAGTGGGCCTAAGGTGAGACAGGCCGGCTGCTCATTCTGAGGCTGCTTTTCTGTCCTTTTGGCAGGGCAGGTAAGTCCTTGATTGGCAGCTCTTAGACCTCTAGGCTTGTTCTGATTGTGAAATGAGGACATGGGCTGGGCTCTGCCTGTGTGTCTGATGTTTCTTATCTGGGGAGACCCTGGACATTTCCTAAGTCGTTCTTGGCCCCTGTGGCTTCATCTGATTAACTCTCTGGGTCATTTCTGGTTGGCTGGCTCTCTCTGATCAACTCCCCGGGTCATTTTGGGGGGTGCCTGCCTCCTTTTCATCCGCTGATTTCTCTTCCTGCCTAACAGTGCCATCTAGTCTCTGGTGGTAAGATTGTCCCCCTTCCTAGGACGGAAAGTGGAGGTAGTGGTATAAAAAGGTGAATTTCTGTTCTGCTTTCAGAAGACTGGGGTGGGCAGGCACCAATCCCATCTTGTGTCTGCTTTTCCTCAGTTGGATTCAGTTTAAAAGAATCCTTAAGCCAGAGTGGCATATTTTGGTGTGGCATATCCTGAATCCCTTCTCCTCCCTTTTGGGGAGCGGTAGTGGGTGGAGGGGCCTCTAGGGAGCTGGAGAACCTGCCAGAAGGACCTGCCACTCAGCAACAGCTACATCTTGAAGAACACAGTTCTGCGGTTTCTTCCAGGTTTTCAAGGGAAGCCAAAAATCAATAATTCTATATACCATCTCCCATTTTAAATGTTATTCACCAGTTCTTTTTTTTTTAACACTGTGTTGCCAAACCAAACATCTGGCCCCTGGGATATGGTTTTCAGCTTTGGATTAAACTAATGTGAATTTTCCAATGAAACTATTGTAGAGGGAAGAAATGGCTTTTTCTCCGTAAGACCCACAGAGCCTTACAATGACAGAAGAAATGCAGGATCCTAACCATTCCTCCTTCTCCATCTTGGGGTTTCTCCTTCCCTAACACAACCCCTTAATTTCTCTCTCTGTGCCTCATCCTCCTTGTTTATAAAATCAGTGTAACAAGCACCTACCCCATAGGGATGCTGTGAGCAATGAATGGGAGAAGATGTATGTTAAACGCTAGGACAGTGGCATGTGTCAAGCACCTAATGAGCCCTCTCCTTTATGACTGTTGGTTCACTCTTTGAGTAGCCAGACCATGGCCTGGACTCAAGTTCACAGCCCTTCTCCTCTATACAAATGCTGTCTCCACCACTTACTTCACCTCTGCCCAATTCAATCTGGTCATTTTTGTGGGCTCACCACAGACTTAAAGCAAAGGAGAGGGGATGGAGTCTGGAAGCCTGAGGGCTGGAGGATGCAAAGCAGTTGCAAAGCCAACTGAGTCAAAGCCAAAGCAGCCTGGGTTTGCCTCACAGTCGTCTCCTAAAAGGACCCAGAGCAGTTCAGCTTCTCTAGCCATCTGTTCCTACAGTGTAATCTTTGATGCTAAACTCTTGCCAAGGGGAAAACATGGGAGAGAGGAGAAAGCGCTGAAATGGGGCTTACTCCGGGTTTCAGTTTATGTATATACTTGGATGTGTGAAAGACTCCTTTTGTATTTGCTTTTGTGTCTATTTATGAAATGGAGTCTAGACGACCTCTCAGTGATACCAGCTTTTTTTCTTAAAGCAGTTAAACAAAATCTCTGCCCTCATGTAGTTGACGTTTTTGCTTTCATTTTCTGACTGTGTGTCTTTTCTGTGTATCTTCTTCCCCATGACACATTCCCTACCAATGCTAAGGCAGTTCAAATATCTATTGTCAATAATAATTCTATCCTAAAAGAGTTTATATCTCACTTGCAAGAATAATATTTAAGACCTGAAACAGATAACAAGAGATGATATATGATGAAGTACAAGAACAAGGGACACAAAGAAATGCTTTCATAGGTAGAAAGGGAAATGTAAATTACACCAACAGTAATAAGGGAAAGATTGAATAATGGGTGATTGCTGATGGCCAGGAAACAAAGGAGAAGGGGGGGGACATTCCAGGATGAAGTAACAGCAAGAGTCAAAGCAAGGGTGGGAGGAACATTTAAAAATATGTAGGAATTCTTTGCTTTTTCTTTATACTGACTGATATATAAATTCAAAGGAGTGAAAAAAAAAGTCAAAGAGGCATAAATTCGACAGCACCCCATATGCATTTTCAATCCCCACTGGGAAGATTCTGGAATATTACACGGTCTAATTGGTACATTCAGCTTTTCCTTGTTTGCTTAAAAAGTGTTCTATGGGGCTCAAGGAACTCTGGGAAGATAAAAAAAAATTGACATCAAGAAACAGGAATCTCCTAAGAGATGCTGAATTAAAGTAACAGGCAGATATATGAGAATACAGAGATACCTCTGACCTTGGACTCTCCCAAGATCTACCACGTGGTTTTTGGGTGAAGTTGCTATGGAAATTAAATCTAATAAAAGAAATTCAGCACCACAACCAGCCCCAAGTTCTGGAGTCAGGAATGTGAAATGTTCTGCCTGTACTTCCGTCTGAGGGTTCACCAGGTGCTGTGGACGGGAGCTCAGAGAATGTTTCTCTATCACAAAGGAAACAGCTGATCCTGGGCCCTACTTGCCATGCGGTAGACACCCATGCTTATCTCCTCTGCACAAAGGAACAGAAGACAGAGGACTGTGAGGACCTGGGCTTGCCACAGACAGGATCTGTGAAGCACAGTCTCTTTTGAAATGTCCTTTATTGATTTCTGTTCAGCTGGTCAGTGAAGCTCACAATGACAAGGGGATTGAGAGTCCATCAAAGAATGCCACTTGCTGAGACTTGCAGCTCCTGAAAAGGGGTGACAGGGGTGCTAAGTTCCTTTCATTAGACTCTATTTTCACAGGAATCATTTGCCCATAAACCCACTTGGTAGGCCTCAGAAGGGCCTGACCTAAAATGGGTCTCTATTTTCTTACTTCTTTTGGAGGTACAGACTGTTGGCGTGGGTTGGGTCAGATGAGCATCTTTACATGCTCTTTGACTTTCCTACATCTCCATCAATTGGCTCAACACAGGCTTGGTTTACAAGGACGGGGTGAACAGTGTGCAGGGCTAGGTTGCAGTGGGGGGCTGACTTGAGCTCTTCCCAAACCTCTATCATTAATGCCCATCCAACTCTCACAAATCAGACACTACTTGAAAGGAAAATACTTTCTCTGCAAATACTTCCAGCTTCAACATGAGTCATCTGGATGTAATGCCTGCCAAACAGATTATTACCCTTAACTCCCTCCTATTGAGAAATCCTGCCACTCTTGATAATGTTTAGAAAAGTTTCAACAGGTGCTACCAAAGAAGAAACACCTGGTCAGAGAGGTACAGTGGAAAAATGCTTCCCCGCCACCGTGGCCAAGGCCGACACAGACATACATACCTTGCAGTGCTGCCTGTAGGGAGATCCCCATTACACAGCAGCCAGATGCTGCAATGCCCCTGCTAAAGGATCACTGGGGAAGCCACTGATGAGAAGTAGGTGGGAAGGGAGGAAAGCAGGGGGCTTTTAAAATCCCCCTGCCTGAAACTACCAGGAATCTTTCTTCCAATCCAGGAGACTAAGCACCAAGGGAAGGAGAGGCTGGGCTCTCCTCTGGCTTCAGTGACTTTGAGAGAGTCCCTTAACCTTGGCAAACTTCAGTTGCCTCATCTATAACACATGTAATGCTCTCCCCTGAATGAAGGTTAATAGCAACGTGGAACAGTGATGTAAGGGGCAAAAGGGACTGACCCTCAGGGAAGGGCTGCCCAGATGATTGATGGGAGAGTGAGCGAGCACCAAGCCCACATCACAGCCCAAACAGGGCTCCTCCAGCTGGGCGTCCCTCAGTCAGGTTCCCACAGAGGTGCCTTTACCCACCGGGAGTGTCATCCACTGGGGTGCCATTAATAACCATGCTGACAACAGATATACACTGGTGCTGCCGCTGATGGCCCCAGAGATGGGGGCTCCTTGGCTGTCCATCACTGTACACCGGCAAGGGAAATACGGGCTGCCTTGAGTCGGGGAGCTGCGCTGAGCCCTGGAGGAGAAAGAGGGGATGTTTGGGACAGAGGTGGGCCAGTAGCATCTCTGCAGGCTGAGGTCTCACTGTGCAGAGAGGCCTTGTCCATACCCATATCCAGACCAGAGGGACCCCCACCCTCACCCCACTCTGGCCTTTTTCCTGAGCTCATGATCCTGGCAGAAACTAGAAAAGCCCCCAAGTGGACATACTCTCTCTCATTTTTTGCTCATCTCATTTCCCAAGAGACCAAAGCTTTGTGCTTCTGAGAAGTTCTCTCTCTCAGCCAAATCTCAGGCCTTATGAGAATGCTGCACTGTCCCAGGCACTCAGGGACACTAGGGGAGTAAGCGAAAAGTCTGCCTTCAAGGTGCAAACAGCAGGCCCTGGGAATGGGAATGCTGGGTTGAAGGGACTTGGGGACATGAAGGACTAGAGAATTTGAAGTAGCTATACATGGTGTGTTCATGCACTACCTTAGCTGGGCTTAGAGGCCATGATATCCATGTCAGAGGAGGGCGCCCTCCAAGAGCCCTGAGGGAGTGGCCAGGGTGCCCAGGGGGAAGCAAGACTTCCACAGAACATGGCCAGGTGGGTGAGACCTAGAGAGATGGAGAAGGCAGGTGGGGAGGGCACCCCAGGCAGAGCACAGGCCAGGAGGCCAGCCACGTTCTGGGAGCTTGCATGCCCCCCAGATCACGGTGACTCTCTCTCTTCCTCTGCTAGGTATCTATCTGCCTTGTTTACTCTAACAAAGCTCCCCATTGTGTGCTCCAATGAGTTGAGGAAAAAAGAATAAACAAAAGAAAAATATTTCCCTACAAAGTTTCCTTTTTGTCCTACTACCTGTTTTTGTTTTGCATAAAATAAAGGAGGAAAGAAAATTCCTCTTACATAGTCTTCTCTTAGTAGATTTCATTGACTCCTGGCTTAGGAGACATTACAGATTTCATGCCGCTCAGGCCAGGGGAATCTGGAGCAGATGTGTGTTCTTTCTGTCTTTCCTGGGCTGGGCCCACCAGGGCTGGCCAGGCAGGAGTCAGCATCTTGGTTGCATTTTCAGTTTGCCTCCAAGGGGGTTATATCATCCTGGACTTCAGTTTTTAAATCTGAGAAAGGGAAGGTTCAGACTAGATGCAGTTTCATATCCCTCCTGGCATTAAGGGTCAATGACTCCATCATATCATTCATTCATTCAGTCATTCATTCATCATTCAGAAAATGTTCTCTGAGTACCTAGTGTGTGCCAAACTTTGGAACTACAAATACGAACAAGTCATATTTTTTTCACATACTCTGGAAAAGAAAGCAGGTGAAAGATACAGCAGCAGGTGCCAGAAAGAAAGTTATTCTGCAAAGCAAAGCGAAGAAGCAGCGGCCACAGGGGATGAGCAGCCAGGGGTCAGTGCACAGCCACCGAGTAACCAGAGCGTGACAACGAGGACTCTGTGGACAGGAGGCTCGGGCAGGATGTCTGCCAGCAGGCAGCAGGGCTCCAGCAGCGTTCAGGGACAGGTTCCCTGGCTGTGAGTATGGGAGCGCTAGATGTGAACTTAAACTACTGAGGAAGTTTGCAGGCAGGCCTTGGACACCAGAAATAACATGAGAATCCAGTGGCCAGTTCTGGGGTATAGCATAGGGAGGGGTAGAATTCCAGGCAGTTGGCAGAGACCCAGCAATTGGAACTAAAGCACAGAAGGACAGCTCTGTGGGGAGGGACAACTAGGTATTACCCCAGACCATTGAATTAGAGTCACTTCAAACCCTCCTACCTCAGTTGGACCAGGGCTTAAAGCCTAAAAATAGGGTTCAGTCCTTACATGGAGGACAAATGCCTCCATCTGGAATCCAGAAGAGCAGCAGAAACTGGGGTCCAGGAAAAGTCTAAGAAGAGAAGTGTAATAGCAAATTGATGATAGTATGACAATAATAATAATAACTACCTGAGCTAATAATGACTGAACACTTATAATGGGCTGAGTACTTGCTAATGTTTTACATGAATTATTTCTCATAAGCCTCACAATAACTCTATAAGCACATGTGGTTACTCCCATTTTGCACGTGAGGAAACTGAGCTTTTTGCAGGTTAAATAACTTGCCCATTTAAGGAGTCATTGACTATCAGCCAGGGTCACCTATATTAGGCTACAGTAACAAAAGTATCCCAAACTGCAGTAGCTAAAAACAACAGAGGTTTATTTTTCATTTGTGTTGAAGACAGGTCAGCAGGGGTCTCTGTTTAATCTCGTCATTAGATGCCCGGGATAAATCATGACTGACAGGTGCCTCTTCTGTTGCTGTGGTATGGGGAAGGGAATGTGGTGAATTTTACACTAGCTTTTAAAGCCCCACTTCCACATCACTTCCCCTGATATGGCCAAAGCAAGACACATGGACACTCTGTACCAAAGGGTACAGAGAAGCACAGTTCTACCATGTGCCCAGTTAGACAATGGGGGTGTTTATCAACAGCCCTGTTACTGGCCTTCCGGTTGATGGGGAAAGGAAGTTTAAACCTACATGGGCCAACTCCAGAGCCTGTGTTCTATCCTCACGCTGTTTTGGGAAAGGAAGTCAGTCAGCTGGACAGGGGCTTGCCCACTTTGTGCCCCATCCTTTATCGTCTGTGCAGAGCCTCTTCCCTTCCCTTCTAGACTCTGGATTAGGAGACAGGCGTGGGGTGACTGAAGGCTCTCAGCGATAGTCGGGGAGAGATGGTCTAACAGCATGTGCTGAAGGAGCCATGGCTGGGAGGCTGCTCATAATAGCAATTGAAGTGCTAGTTTCTATGGGGCTTGGTGTGCTAGGGTCTTGAGGGCTTATTAAACCCACAGCAGTCCTGGGAAGGTTTCATTGCTGCTGTTATTTATACCTTTTGCTGTGCTCATCCAGCAAGGACAGTCAGCTGGGATTATGTTCCAGGAACACAGAGCCCTGGCTGCTTTCCAAGGGTTTCTCCTTCTAGGTCAGCTCCTAGGCTGTATTCACAGAGAAGAGTGAATGGGGATTGTTCACTTGTGGGATGCAGACATATGCATTGCATCAGAGAGGAGGTAGCCAGGAAGATGGGAAGTCTTGGGACTTTGCTAACTCCCCTAGTGTTAAAATTAAGGGCCACCTCCTCTGTGATCTCCCCCCTCTGTCCAGAGGGAGTGACTGCACCTTATTCTCTCCTCTTGAAGTCTGTTTCTGCACCCCTTGTTGTTTACCTGGTTTTATTGTTTCTCCTTCTGCCTGACATGCCCTGTCTGCTATAATTAAAGTGAGCTTCTCAGAGTCCAGATTATGACTTAATGCTTTGTGGAGATATTTAGAGGCCTGAGCACATACAAGGTAGTCAGGGAGTTTCCAGCCCCTTCTCCTGTTCCCTTTCTGAGCTCACCTTCTGCCATTCCCTCCAGAGCGTTCACTTTGCACTCCGGCCAGGTGGAATGAAGGGCTCATTGTACCCATCACATCCCTCTTGTGTGAGCACATGCTTTCTTCTAGCCTGGAATGCCCTTTTCCTCCTCATTGCCAACTACCCATCTCAGTTAAGTGGCTCTCTCGCTCCTTTGTGCCAACAGTGTCCCTTGCACATAGTTTTATTTCAGAAACAGTAATATTTCAGTTGGTTATTTACCCATCTGTCTTTCCCACTGGCCTGAGAGTTCCTTGAAAACAGAGCTGTGTCTGATTATCTTGTGTAGTCTTCTGCTTTCACCAAAGCCTGAAGAGGACTGGGACTAGTGGAAGGTTAATGAGGCACTTGCCCAGGGCATAAAACGTAAGGGGGTGCCAAAAAACTCGAAATAAATAACATTTAATGTACTGTGTTAAAAAATTAAAATTGATGCAAAAGAGTCTTAGGCGAAAAAATATCAGCCCTTTAAATAAAGATGGGATCAATGACAGTGTCATGCTAAGTCATACAGGAGTCTGAGACAGAAGGAAACATAAAAAATATGCTAATTTTGTCTATTTAAAATTTTGAAATTTTGCTCATCTTGAATTTTTTGCATACATTTTGCATTTTTTGTCTTTAAAAATATTGCCTAGAATATGATAGGTGCTCTATAAATATCTGTCAAATGAATGAGTCAGTGAGTACATGAGTGAATGACTGGAAACATTTTGCAGATTGAACTACCAATTAACCAGCTTTGGTACTTACTTTTAGAATTGCCTATGTGCCCTTAGCAATTCCTCTTTCATTCTATTATCTGCATTTTCGTGCAAGTCCTCTAAACCCCTTCCAAAGTTTAGAGAAAAGGAAGACAAGAAAAATAACACCCAGACTCAAGTCAGTTAAATGTGCTTTGCTCAGTTGTCTGGAGCCCCTTGCAAGGGGCCAACATTTGAGACCCCATCTGTATGGCCAGTTGGTTTGGGCGCAAAGACATGTCACCCTTCCCTTCCAACTCTAGCTGGTCACTCTGCAAACTAAAGGCCTTGGTCACTGGAGACACTGAGTAAGAAACTAGCTCTTAAAGCAAATCAGTCTCCACCACCAACCACAGAGATTAGGCATCCCTAGGAAAAAGGTTGACATTTTTGGTTGAAGTGAGTTCTTGGGTCTTTCATGCATCACTGGTGTCACAGGTAAATGTCCAAGAACTGGCCATACAGCCATGTCTGGTGAAACTCTTGTCCCAGTTAAAGCATCAGTGAGGGCTGGTGGGAAAGGCACTGGTCCAGAAATAAAGAGACTGGGCTTGGGCCCAGTTCTGCTCTCACTAGCCGTGTGCCCCTGACCCAGTTAGCCATTCTGACCTCCAGTTTATTCTTGTGTAAAAGGAGAGTTGATCTACAAAAGTACACTTTTCAAATCCTGTACTATGGAACCCTAATGCTGTGAGATGCTCTCTTAGGAGCCACTTGATGGAATCATGAGGGAGATGGAGATAACCCCCTGCTTCAACCAGAGCAGCCCCACTATTATCATTTTTACGATTCTCATGTAGGATTTTTTCTTTTTAAAGGGAAATTCCATTGCTTAAAGAAATGACATAAAACACTGATGTGGATGATTTCAGTAGCCATACCAACTCTGCTATGTGATAAGTTTATGATCTTTAGGCAGCAGCTTTCAAGAGTGCCAAGTTTGATTCACCTGTACCCAAAGGATACATGTGTGTAAGCCTGTGGACTAGGAGACACCCAGAGGATGATAGCTTGGCTTTTCTCATCTTTTCACTTTACAAATGTCTTATTCCCAAGACATCGCTCAAAATTAATTACACCGCTACCACCACAAGTTTTGAGAGAGGTCATTAAGATCTAGTCCAACTCCTTATCCATTGCTGGAATACTTGAATTCCCTTCTCTCTCTTCTCCCCTACTCTATCAACTGTTATGCAATGTCTTCTTGAATTCCCCCAATGGCTGTAAACTCACCAGCTACGGTCATATCTGTCTTGAACCCCTGATTCATAGAGCTTAAGCTCTTCAGACCATGTAAGACAGGCTTAATCCCACTTTGCAGAGTAACCCTTCTAATAGTTGAAGAGTTGTTACCATTGGCTCCCCACCATCCTCAATTAGTCAAGCTAATCATCAACACCCTTAACCCTTCTTTTTATGGCAGAGGTTTAACTCTCTTCCCCATACAAGTAGTCCTCACCATTTCTCCTCTTGATCATCAGAATGGACTACAACATCCTGCACCAGACTGACCAGAGCAGCATAGAGCAGACAAGTTTTCTTTTTTTAGCCCAGTGCTTTTCTACCCTCTGCACATTAGAATCACCTGGGCAGCTGTTAAAAAATATCATTCTCCAGGTTACATCCAGAACAGTTCAATCAAATTCTGGGAGTGGGGTCTAGGCTCTGGCATTTTAAAAAAATGCTCAAGTAATTCTTTTGTGTGGCCAGAATTAAAAACCACTTCATTTAGTACTGGGTACAGAAGTCCTCAATCCTCACTCAGATTGGACAGTGACCTACATGGCTTGGTTGGTAGGTGAATTTTAGGAAAGAAAAGGAGGGCTGTTATTTAAGTTTCATGTACCAGTACTGGGATAGACACTTAGGTACATTTTTCCATTTCATCTTCATTTATGAGTCAGGTGTTTTGCTCCATTTTGCAAAGGGGAAAACAGATTCAATGAGATTCAGCAAATCCCTGAAGTCACCTCTGCAAGACACGTGGCATAACTGGGATTCCAGCCCAGACCTGTTTGCTTCTGAAGCCCATCTTCCTTTTTATCATGCCACTTTGCTTTCCTTAATTTCCTTCAATTAATTTAGCAATTATTTATTAAGAAGCAGGACCCACCATATGCTAGGCATGTTCTAGGCCAGCAACTGTTGTAAGCTGTAGCTTTTGTGGCAGTGTACCAGGTGGTGGTAGGACACAGAGCATTTTCTTTTTCCTTTCAATGATTTGTTTATGGGTACATTTTCTTGAAGGAAAAATCATGTCTATGTAATGCAGGCTTTGTAGAGAAATAAGTCTTTGGTATTTGGTTGTAAAATAAATGTCAGAATAAAATGTTTGAGAAGATAAAGAGCTCTATGTGAAATCACTTCCCACAGAGCTGTAGAATACTGATGGACTGTTGCTGGGTTTCATTATTTAAGGCAACTTTGGTACCTAAGGAAGGAACTGCTGTACCCCAGTGGCTATTGAATCCCAGAACGGTGGTGTACTCTCTAGGAGTGACCACACAGCAGCTTCACGTTGTCTGAGCCACAAGGCTTATACTGTCTTTTAAAGACCATCCCAATCAGCTGAATGATCTGAGCAGCCAGTGGTTCTCTTGCTCTTCTCACCAAAGCTTCTGGAACATACTCTAATAAAGATGTTGGACACTTTGTTCATCTTATATTGACTAAGCAGGGCCATTTGTGGGGGTTACTTCTAGGCTGCAGGTACCCTCCAGGGAGGTATAACCAAGGTAAGAATAAGGAAAGTTTTCCAGACAAGAGAAGAAGACAGGAGAAACAGAAGTGCAATGGACAACAGAGAAGTAACAATGCAAGGTGTGTATGGGATACTCACAACTCTAGATGGCCATAAGTGTCATAAATGCCCTCCTATGCAGAAGCCATCCTTTTCTCAGGCTAAAATCAACCTTTCAGGTAATAGCATAGAAAGCCCCTCTTCCTTGGGGGTTTCAGTCGTCACCTGAGACAGTGTCACTATCCCTTCCACGCTCTCCTAGTTCCATACTCACCTCTCATAGGACATACAGTACTGTGTGTACATTGACTCATGACTTAGCAGTGTCCTCTTTCAGACTAAAGCTTCATAACTATGTCCCCAGGTGAACTACTGGTGTGTGCAAGCTTTTGCACACCACGGCACCTGGCGTATCCCGGAGGCTGAAGCCCTGAGCAGCATAGCCTGTTTAATTGTATGTGACAAAACTACTCTTTGTGATACAGAATGATATAGAACATGTTAGGAAACACTGTTGTAGATTGCTCATGGGTGACAGGGTGGGAGGAAGGCGAGGAGGGGAGACTGGAGGGAGAAACAGGTTGCCCAGCTGGGAATAGGTTTTCAGCAATTGGAGACCCTCAGAATTGTTGTTCTACAAGCATTTTCTATCTAGGTAGGAAGTTATAATACATGGCATGTAAGGTCTCCCCATCTTTTGAGCCAGGTGATCTGGAGGGAAGGGCATGGGCTGTGGAATCAGAAAGACATCAGTTTGAATCCCACCTCTGAGCCATGAGCTGTAGGACTTCCCTCAAGTTACCTCTCTCTGCCTCAGCTTTCTCCTCCATAAAATGGGAACAATAACAGTTTCTTTTTAAGCTATTATGAGAACAAATGAGATAATGTTTTTGCAATTCTCATGACACGTGTTAGATGCTCAACAGCCTCCCTAAGATTTTAAAATTTTGTTTTAGAGCCACTTCAGAAACCACTTTTGCCACAAATGACATGTAAGTTTGAATAGTCGAATTCAAATCCTGGTTCTATATTTATCAGTTATCTGACCATAGGCAAATTACTTAACCTTCTTCCAGTTCTGGTGCTTCTGTCTTTTTATCTGTAAAACGTGGATAACTGCACCTGCCTCACTAGTTTTGTTTCAGAGGGTTAAATGAGTTGACATAGGTGAATCCTCAGAACACACGTGTCACACTCACGTATGTTCCCTCATCAGTATTACCCAGTAGGAGGCGGCTAAAGGGAGCCAGTAAACTGCTGACACGCGCAGACACTCTCCGCTCCGCTCCAGGGAGCTGCTGCGTACCTGCCCAGGAACTACTGAAGCGCCCACAACCGGAGGAGCGCGCTCACGGTGGTGGAGGAGATATAGGAAAGTTCATTTGCAGTTAAAATATATTCAGCTGTACTAATTAGCACAGGCTGCAAAGCCTACAATAAATTAAGCCAGTCTTTTTAAAAATGGGGCTACAAGCTAGTAAGAATGCTGAGAACTTCTTTTTATCATTATTGTTCTAAGACTGAAAATGTTAATACAAAATAAGGCTTTCTGTGAACCAGAAGATCCTGGGACCCTGGGTCCAGAGTCACAAAGGGATTTGAGCATAATATAGCAAATATTTACTGTTGTAACTTTCCAATTTTTAGACTCTGCTGGGTGGTAGACACTTTACATACAACATTCACCCAGACTTTGCAAAGCCACCTGGATTGGTTTCCTAGGCTTTTCCCCATAACAAAGTACCCAAAAATAGATGCCTTAAGACAACAGAAATGTATTGTCTCAAGTTCTAAAAGGCATAAGTTCAAACTCAGGGTGTCGGCAGGCTGAAGCTGTCTGTGACTGTTCTCAGAGAGAACTCTTCCTTGCCTCTTTCGGCTTCTGGTGTCTGCCAGCCATTCTTGGTGTCCTGGGAGGGGAGCCCTAGCACTCCAGCCCATGGCTGTCTTCTCCCAGGGCATCTTCACAACATCTCTGTGTGAGTATCTGCTCTATGTGCACATTTCCTATTTTATAAGGACACCAGTCATACTGGATTTGGGCCCTGATAACCTTATTTTAGCTTAGTTACTTCTATAAAGACCTTATTTCTAAAGAAAGTCACAATCTAAGGTATTAGGGTATGGAACATCTACATATCTTTTGGGGGGGACATGATTTAACCCGTAACACCACACTTTAGGGTTGATATTATCATCTTGGTTTTACAGATGTAACTCATTTGAGCCTCAGGGGGACCAGAAATGTGTCCAGGTCACAAAGCTGACATCTGGAGAAACCTCATGTCTCCTGACTCAGACTAGACCCCCACCCTCCTCAGCCTCTGAGTACTGGCTCATTTGATTAATTAATTCTGTGATCTTTGCATGAACTCTCAACTGGCTATTTCCCACTATGGCCTCTGCTGACCTGCTCACACAATCTCCCTGTTTCCCGACCACAAGACTTCTTGGATCTGCTGACCCCGTCAGGCACCTTTCTACCCACTCAGGGGTGCTCTGGGCCCCTGAGTATGGGCAGGGCTGGGGATTTTGCATGGTTTTGGCATTTGGGAGGTATTTCTGGTCCATGGTCTCTTCTCTGCTCAGTATCACATCACTCTTATGGCTGCTGGTATGGCTCTGGGCCAGCTCAGCAGACTCCGCCAGCCCACCGGGCTGTGCCTCCATCACCTGCAAGGTTCATGATTTTCTCAGGCTCCATGCTCGGCACAGCCATTGCCTGGGCTCGCCTGCTCCTGGATGCTCAAATTGTAGCCACCTCTGTGTTCTACTCAGACATGTAGGATCTCCTCCTTGCCCTTTGGGAGCTGGCCCAGGCTCAGTGGGGAGCATTTGTAGGAGCAGCTCTTTTCCCACGACCTCTCACTGCCCACATATATGCTGTCATCCCTTCCATCTGCACAACCCACCCCTCCTGGTGTGGACCTCTGTGTCTAGTGGCCCAGGCAGGAGGCATGATGCAGGACCCTCTGGCCACTGTGCAGCATTCTCAACCCCCTACCCCAGAGTTCCCATCTCAAGGTGGGGTACGGAACACAGCCCACACTCATACTGAGGCTTTTCATACTCTTCTTCCCATACTTTCCAGCACCCCTGAGCCCCATCAAGCCCAGAAAAGGCCCTTATTTCTCTCGGTATGATGGGGAAAGTGCCTTTACTATCTTAGGCCTTCCTCCTCCTTCTTCTGGGCTGGGGTATAAATTCCATGCTTGAGTCTTCCAGCCTTTCTTCTTCACAAAGTTGGGTTGTTGATATCAAAACAACAATGTAGGAATGACTGCAGTAAGTCCTGGCTCTTGAAAGAGCAAGCCCTGGCTTTCCAGAGCTCAAGGCCAAGAATCCAGGTCTTGGTTCTCAAGAGGTTCTTGGGTGTCCTGGGGTGATTAACTACAGCCTGATGGTCCAGTTTTAAGGTGAAGGAGTTGCAGGGTAAAAGGAATTACCTATACAGAAAAGTTCATGAGGTGATATTTTAGAACACTGCCCTACTTTTACTTACCTTTGAGATTTTACAGCCAAGAGGAGGAGCCTTCCTGGCACCACCCAGATTTGTGAGCTCAGTTGGTAGAAACATCGTTTGAATGACTCCCAGATTCTTACCTGTAGGAGTTGATTGGTTTTGTTCTAGTCCAGGGCCAGGGATAACATCTCTAATTCTGGCTCCCCATATTCCAAACGCGTGCCGCAAGTCCCCCAAATGTGGAAGTAGATGGATTAACACAAGAAGATCCATGGCTAGAACATGATGGAATATAATGAGTTGTCAGTTACTAGCCTTATCTTCCTTTATTCACAGAGGGCATGCCACTTTATGCCTGTCACCAAAACTATAAACTTGATCATCTTGTGCAGTCTCTTGTCATTTTACACATGTAGAAGTGTAAATTCTAGAAAGGTCAGAAAAATTGCCCCAAAGATTCCAGAGCTCCATTGTAGTGATGCTAAGAAAAGGAATTCAGCATCAGATGAGCTCCACGGAGAGCAAACCATACTGCTCTCCACCACCCCATGCTGCCATGAGGATTCCTTACTCTTCCCAACCTACAGATTGTTTTTTCAATGATAAATATCCAGTTTGGAGGTAGAGATGGACAAGGGCAAATGCTTAGCCCCAAGAAGCCCCTGTCCACCTGCGGGTGGCTGTGGAAGACAGGATTTCTCAGCTTCGGTCTCTTTGCCAAGAGACTTCAGCCTGCTTGCCGGGGAAGGATCAGTTCTCAGCTCAAATGAACCCCCGTCTGGGAGTGTGGAGATTACAGGGGAGGGTGCTCTTAATGCATCCGTGGCACAGAATCAGAAGGCCCCTGATCTGGAGGAGGAGGCACTGTACGCAGACAGATGGTGAGGATGACGGGGTCCCTGTCCTCAGCTCCAGTCTGCATCGCTACCATAGCAGCAGGCTCTGCAAAGCTGGGGTGGCCACAAGCCAGGTGGACATTTTTTGTGGATTTTTAAAAAGCAGCTGTCAGCTCAAACTTGTTCCACTGAGCTTTCAGTCCTGATGGCTAGACTGGCAGAGTTCCAACTTGAAAATCTAGAAGGAAAACTTACTTACCATCAATCATAATTGTGCACCTTTATGCTCAATTTTTGTTTTCAAAGCAGAGACCTCCTGAAGACTTGAAACACTCTTCTTTCTGTAAGAATATACAGGAGCTCCCCACTTCACCACAGAGAGACAGTAGTGAGAATTTAAAAACCATTTGGGGCAAACAGGTACACATGCTATAAAATGGTGGGGGTCTGGCACAGTACAAATTCTCCTCGCTTTGACCCCCAAACACACCACACAACACCCCACATGCACATGGGCGCGCACACACACACATGCACGCACACACACACACCACTCCCCTCCTTCCCTTATGCAAATAAGATCAGGGGAAAATAAACATCATAGGCAATCTTGAAGGTCAAAAAAGAAAATAAGCCACCAAAGGGATTCTTTGAAAGGGGGTAAAAAGAGTCCCACAGCTTTCCTTTCCTGAACGTTGCATAAGGACAGACGGTGTATTCCATGTGCATGGGGTGATTATAATGTAATAAGACTACAATTCTTGTGTGGCTCATTAGCTAGCCTTAAAGATAATTCTAGGAGAGGTTCAAAGTATATTTTGAGCTGCAAGAGAATCAGTGAAGGCATTACTTTGAATGACAGCCCCCTCTCAGATTTCTGTAAAAAGTTAATCACACTTTATATGCAAATAGATAGCCCCAGGTGTAGTGCTGGGCTTCATTCCTTTACTCAAATGGCATTTCTGAGCCCTTCCTTGTGTGTAGCACTCTGCCACGTGCTGAGGGGTAGGCACAAAAGGCAGGCCTGGTTCTCCTGCCCTTACTTCCTTTGGGGAGAAGCTGGTTGTGCAGAACAAAACCTTTAACTGATATGGCAAGACAGAATTGTCAAAATAATTGTCCACACCTCATAGGAGAGCAGCAAGCTGTCCTGCATCAGTTGCCAGAGCCACATACCCACGTTTTCTTCCCCAGAAGCTGTGTCCCTAAATCAGTGTCTAGATGCCAGGTGGATGGGGCTCTTGGGTGAGCTCTGCAGGAGAATCCTGGATGGTGGGATCCTCATCACCAGCTTTCCTTTCCTTTCCTGAGGCTGTTGGGACCTTAGCATCTTTTATGGGATCTCTGATTTGTCTGAGTTGCTATGGGAACCAATATCCTCCTTAAAAACTAAAGCTGCCCCTTGGAAACAAAGGAAAGGGGAAGGGAAAGAATGGAGAGATAAAAGCCAAGGCTTGCAGGGACATAAAGATACAAGGCAGGCATCCCATGGAGGAAAGGCTGTTGGAAAGAAGAGGGTCAGAAGCGCTGTTGACAAGAAGGAAGCCTGAGCAGCATTGCCCTTGACCCTCGCCTATTTCCAGGTGGACCCCTGCAGTGGCCTCCCGTCCCCCACCCCATGTCCTCCCTGTCATTTTGCCAATCACCACCTGGAACTCTGACTTTATTTCTTCTCTCTCAAAACCCTCAATAGGAGGTCAAGGATGCTGAATATAGTTCAAGTTCCTGACCTTGACACCATATTAATGCAAACCACTCTCCCAGTGCTCTTCTCCCTCAAGCCCTTGCTTCTGCCACACCAGTTCTATTTCCATGGCCCGAATGCCCCATGCGTATTCTGGCTCAGGACTTCCCCTCTTCCTGGAGTGCCCTTCTCGCCCAGCTTCTGCTGTTGAACCTGCCTGTCCTGCAAACCCCCTCAAAGCTCACGGGTGCACAGTAAGCTTTCCTGCCTGCCTCTGAATTCTAACCATTCCTACAGCCTGTACCTTTACATGGTGCCTGTGTTTTATGTAACTATGGCTATATGCTAATAAATCTTAAATACAGGAAGGAAGGAGGAAAGGAAGGAAGGGAGGGAGAAAAGACTCCCTTCACCCTTTAATTCTGAATAAACAGACCTTATGATGGGAAGTGATGGAAGGTTGAACCAATTATTTCTGTTTAGCGGAGTCAATGGATAAAACCCTGAGGTTGGCAGGAGGGCATGGGGGTGCTTCTTGACACTTGTGGTGAAGGCAAAGAGCACCTGGCCTTGGGTGACCTGAGGCGGGTCTCAGATGACAGCAGCGGTTCCTGGCAGGAGCAGAGGGGGCTTCTGCCCAGGCGGGCCCCACCTCTCCTGCAAGTGGGCACAGCCGTGCTCTGGCTCTGGCATGGGAACTCTCAGAAGTCCCCCTCCTCTCAGCCAGCCGCAGGATGACACACTAATTGCCAGTCTGGCTCTCATTTAAATTCCTCTCAATGGCAAGTGCAGAAAAGGTGACAAAAGCCCGCTACGATTTCCGTAATTCTAGTTCAGCCCCAGGGATCTCCTCATTAAGTCACAGAGCGGGAGGAGCCTTTAGCGGCCAGAGCCAGGAGCTGGAGGCGGCAAACCAAGGCGGGGTGGCGGCTGGGGTCTCCTCCTCGCTCCACCAGGAGGTCTCTTCTCATTCATCTGCAGCGATGCATTCATCTCTCCCCCTCCCCCCACAACCCCGCGGTTCCGCTGGGTGTCCATCTCCGTAAAGCCTCTATCTGCTCATGTCATTTTCATATTCTATCCATTAGGCTATTCACATTGTTTATATTCTCTGTCTCTTCTGTTTTATTGTCTCTTTCCATGCACAGCATCCATCCTGTTGATATTCTTGTCTATTTATATTCCCCTGCAGTGCTGAGCACCCCCTTAATCTCTTTTATCAATCTTGTTTACCCTCTGTACTGCCCCTTCCTGTTGCCCTCATCCAGTTATCTATCTAGTTAAATGGCCCTCACCCTTCCCTCTCTGTCTCCTGCTCCCCCGACCTGCCAATCCACCCCAGGCTGCCTGCACGCCCACCTGCCTCACCCCCACCCCCACTTGCTGCACTTGAAAGCTGAGCCCAATTCCCTTTCCCTGTGGCCAGACTTGCTCAGCCAGGCACCCACTACTGTGTCCCCACAGGTCCTCTCCACCTGTGATTAATCATGAGCCAGCCCAGCATGTGTCCGGTCCTGAGGTGGGTCTTCATTTCCTGCTTCCTATAACTTCTCAAGGCAATTTCCCCTTATATTAGAGGAGGAAGCCAAGGCTCAGGGAGGTGAAGCAACTCACTCAAGGTCACACAGTTAATATGTGGAATATTGACAAGCCACTCTTAGTTATCTGCATGAGCAATGGCATGGATAATCTCTCCCTGCAGAAAAATGTAGACCTCATTTCCAATAGACTCTGGAATATCCCTGGGGCAGCAGATTTGCTCCTGGTGCTGCTCTGTTCTGGCTGATAATCAGGGTGCCCAGCAGGAGAGGCCACCATACAGACAGCGCTGTGCCACAGATTCTCCGCAGAAATGATAATGCACACAGGCAGTGTTGTCTGCTGTAATGGGGACTGTCAGTGAGATGGCTGCCAGCCTTGTCCCCAGACCCTCCCTCGCTCCTAAGCCCTCTTCCAGCCCTATAAGCTGCTTCTGTCCCCTGAGCACCCACAGTGACCCAGCGTTGTGTAGGGCGGAGTCGATGCCTAAGAAAACCGAAGGAAAGTCATGCAGGCTTCCGATGCAGTCTCCGATGGCTGGGTGCCTCCTGTGGTTTAGGCACCAGGGAGACGCCTGACATGGAATTCCACGAGATAAGATGCAGTCAAGCACATCCTCAGGTGACTTGGTCATGGAAAGAAAGATTATAGTCCAGACCCAGTGAGTCCTAAGACAGGAATCCCAAGGACAGAGAGAAGCAGCGGTGACGAGAATTGTCAGGCAAACTGTGAGGAGTCAATGAACTCCTCGAAGGCAGCTGCCTCTGATTCTTGCTTGGGTCCCTCTGTCTCTGGAGCTGAATCCAGCCCCCAGTCCTGGATTCCAGGCCCGCTGTCAGCTGTCTGCTGTCCATCACCTGTCCTTGCCTCTGCATGAACTCCTCTTCCCTGCCAGATGAGAACAGCACAAGGTCCCTGTTCATACCGCTTTTGGTGTAGGGGAAGGAACTGAGACTCCCAGGAGGCATGCTTGAGAAAGAATGGATGGCCTTTCTTTGGCCTGTCATTGGGATTTTTATATGGGTCTGTAAGGATTTTACAGAGTGGAAAATGGTGGAAAAACACGTACACTTCAATTACTATATGCAGAGCAGAGGGGTGGTGAGCACTGAAATAAAGGTGATTAATGTGAACTGGGAGCCCAGAGGAGAGGGAGCCATCCTGGTATGGAGGGCTGAGGAAGGCTTCATGGAAAAGGCGGCATTTAAGTTGGGTTTTGAAAACTGGCAGGGTTTCTTCAGACATTCTGAGTGGAAGGATTATCATTAGCGAAGGGCAGGAAAGTTGCTGGAGTATTTACAACCGTGGGATGGTAAGGTGGGGTGCTGCTGGAGGTAGAGCAAAGTGACGCCTGTCTGTAAGTACCTGAGCCCGCTACCTGAATTCTGTGGGGCAGTGGGGCCCATCTCTGGCTGCTGTGTCTAGCACAGCCATGGCTGGTGCTCAAGGAGGGTTTGTCGTCAGGGACGTGTAATGACAATGGGGATGCTTGTGTACTAGCGACGTCAAGGCTGCTTTAAGGACTTGAGCCACCGGCTCGGAGGGGCTGAGGATGGGGGCAAACCAAGTGAATTCCTGGCTGCACGCCCTCAGCTCGCCCTCCTCCCTCAGCCTCGCTCCACCTGACTTTGCATGTTTTTCAGGAAGAACAGGTGGGGTGTTGCCAAGCTGAGGGGGACCCCCTGCCCAGGGTGATAGACCCTGTCACAGGAAAGTAATTGCTTTTTAAAGTTCTACCCAGTAAATTCCTGCTGCTGCATGCGGCAGGCTGGGCTGTGCCAATACTGCCATCCTGCCACCGCAGAGCTGGGGAATAAAGGAAAATGGTTAGCATTAAACTTCATGTAAATCAGACTTTATTTGCTCTAGTGACAGGTTATTACCTTCTGCAAGGAATGAGGGGGAAAAACGGCTGCTGGCTGGAGGTATGGCTCCCCACACGAGGGAGTGTCCAACAGCAGCCACCAGCCATGTGGTCCCAGGGCACCGGCCTTGCCCACTCCTTCCTCTGCCCCCACGTCTCTGATGAGCTTTGTCACCAGCCTCTGCACTCTCCCAATTATTCCAGTGAGCACACTGTCCCCACTGCTAAGCCTTCTCACAGCTTGCATGAGAGCATCTGTTTATAATGACTGTCCTAGCCACATCCCACCCAGTCCTCCCGTGCATTCTGACGCAGGCCCTCTGCCACCCACCCAGAACACTATGCACTTCTGTGCACCTCACTGGATGTAATCTGTCCTGTGAGGCCCAAGTCTTTACTCACCATCCAACCTGTAGCCCTCTCTTTCCTTTGAGTTATCTTTCTCCTTAATCTCTGACCCATAACCTAGGCCATCCTGACTGACGCCCTCCTACCAGGTGATTGTTGGCCTCTACTATGGACTCTTCTATGTGCCAGGCCCAGGGAGGCTCAAGTCCTTAAAGCAGCCTTGACGTCGCTAGTACACAAGCATCCCCATTGTCATTACACGTCCCTGACGACAAACCCTCCTTGAGCACCAGCCATGGCTGTGCTAGACACAGCAGCCAGAGATGGGCCCCACTGCCCCACAGAATTCAGGTAGCGGGCTCAGGTACTTACAGACAGTGTGCTTGTATCCACGATGGATGGATACAAGCACACACGGGTCATACATTTTACCCTCAGCCTGCTCACAACCTGCTTGGGGAGCTAAGTTATGTACAGGAAGAAGTCAGCCATCACCTTAAGCTCATAGTAGAGTCTCAATAAATACGTTGGTTACCAACAGGAGTATATCAGCAGCATGGGCTAGGTTATGCTAAAGCAATAAATAACCCCCAGATCTCAGTGGCTTAAAACACCAAAAGTTTATTTGTTCACACTACATGTCCATTGCAGTCAGCCAACAGACTCTGCTTGTTGTAGTCACTCAGGGACCCAGACGGATAGAACGGCCACCAGCTTGAACATCTCATGGGAGAATCTCACATTAGCATTGGAATAAAGCTGTCTTCCGGAAATGACACTGCTCACTTTCGTTCTGTTCACAAGTCACATGGCCCCACCAAACTAATGGGGGCCAGTAAGTACAATCCTTCCATGTGTCCAGAAGGCAGAGAGCTTCCTTACCACCCAACCTGTGGCCCTCTCTCTCTCTCCTTTGAGTTTTGTTCCTCTTTAACCTCTGTGAGTAGCACCAGTGGCCTCTCTAAAGTGCTTACTTAATTGCACGAGACATGTGCTATGCCTGCCTTTGTCACCATTGAATCCCCAGTTGCTGACACAGTACATAATGGAGACTCAATAAATACTTAGGTTGATGGCCAGCATCAGCCATGACCATTTATCCTGACGCAGAGTCGAGTGATACGTGCGACTGGCTTTGAATCTGCCTTCCGTGCTCCTGGAGACCATAAGCCCTCGGAAGGAGTCAGCCATGCTTTCACTGCTCTGTGGCCCATACACATCAGGCTCAGCGCAGCTTGCGCATGTCCCCTCCCCGCCATGGGACCGGCAGGAGATGAGGGGTGTCGTCTGTTCAGCCTGTTCTTTATTACGTGGTAAGCAGACGCTTTTGAAAAGTATGTGTATAAAGGTTTGTGCATGTGTGTCCAACAGGTAACACCAGCAGGGAGGAAGGTGGAGGGTAGCTCCATATGTCATCACTGCACGTCTCCCAGGAGTGGTTGATCAACAACACGTTTGCTGCAGTACATGGGGGGTTCATGAGAGAGACCCTGGGAGATGGTGGGAGGCCCCTCTTTTGGCAGCTTTGTCTGCTTCCCTATAGTGAGGGACTCATATCCTTATCTTTTCTCCCATTTGATCCTCATTCCTTTCCTTTCTTCTCCCTCTTTTTTCTATATCCCTTTCTCCAAAACTACCATGGCAGATAGGAAGAGAGAGTGAGGAGAACATATGGCCCAAAGAGTCAGGAGCAGGAGAACAGGACTGGGATCTGGTTGCAGATGACCAGCATTTGAGGCCAAGGTCATGGTTTGAGTGTCCTCATCATGGACACAGTTTTAGATATAGCCCAGCAGGTTTGGGAGCCCTGGTGGAGGAGGCAGGGAGCGGAAATCATTCCAGGCCCCTCTCCACCCCTCCCGCCATGCTTTATGTTCCCCTTCAGGGCCTGAGATGAAAAATAACTGGGATCTGATCCTACAACTCATGTCTAGGGAAGCACCCCCTGGCTACTTCTGCAACAGCCAGGGATGGAGAAGAAGGCTGGGGTCTTCACTGATCATGTCCGAGCCTGTCTGAGCTTTGCCAGGATCTACAATCATGGGCTGCAGTTCTGAGAAGGCAGAGGGGTCCAGCAGCACAGCTGCCTGCACAGGCTCCACCGCTGGACTTCTGCCAAGCTCCCCATCTGTACCCTCCAGCCAGGGATGCACAGTGCTAGCTTCTGCATCAGCCCTGCCCCCAGCCTGGGCTAGGATCCTGCCAGTGCCCCAGACTGCATCATACAATCAGATAAGCTTTGCCAGGTTTATTGCTGGTAATTTATGGCCTCCTTTAGCAACATCTATCACACTGTACAGTCGTTAATTCCGGAGTCTTTGCCCACTTTGTAGAAATAGCTTGCAATTCCTTACAATGTAGCATTTGCTGACTCACCTGTCGGGCTGTCAGGCTGTGTGGGTGTGACAAGCCACTCTCCAGTTACTTCTTTCCATCTTACTTTGCTTAGGTGAGCCAGGCCTTCTCCCCTCAGAAAATAACAGCAAGTATCTTTATTATCTGGCTTCCACCTGCTCCCCAGTATTAGTCCTGACATGGCAGCTCTGTACCTAACCTCTCTGCTTCCTAGAAAGGCAGTGGGGGTGTTGGTGGCAGGGTGGCTCACAATCCTGCTCAGAGCAGAAACTTTCATTGCTGCAAAAGAGAGAGCAGGTCCCAGGCAGCAAAAGTTGCTGCCTCCTTATCCAGTGTCAGAAAGGGAAGGGGTGGAGTGTGACTTGAGGATGCATGTACATGCCTGTGAAATGCACATGACATGTGAAATACTTCTGTGGCCGACCCTGGCGTAGGCATGCTGTTCAAAGGATCAGTTTGGACCACTGAAGACTCCTAACAAAGCCACCCTCATTCACTGGCTCCAGGATGAATCACATGGTATTTTACAGTTAACCTTTTTAATCCACGCTATCCCAGCGTTAAAATTAACTCTTCTTTTCTTAAGGCATGTCTACCTGGGTGAAAAAGGAGGTAGGCTGGGGAATTTGAAATCATTTCCCAGGACATGACAAGCAAGAAAGGACAAGGAGGGTAAAATGATTGGGTCTGTGATCATATGGTGCTGAGAATATGTATGGATGAAGTGAAAAATGTTTTTTTAATTCCAGAGAAAAATGGAGTGAGGCAGATTGAGAGGGAATACACCGAAATGATAAAAAGGTCAAATTCAAATGCTGGGACATTTATGTGTCTATCCAATTTATTATTTTTCTATGTTTTCTAAACTTCCTACAATAGGCGTGTATTTTTATATTTGGAATAAACACAAAATGCCACAAATGAATGATAATACTCATTATGATTGATTGATTGATTGATTGATTGATTGATTGATTGATTGATGTGACTAAGATCAAAGGTGTTCGTACCCCCTGTACAGTCCCTGGACCAGGAGAGTATCCAGAGGCATGTTACCTGTCCATTTCTTTCCTTTGGACACCTTCTCTGCTAAAGTCCCCAAAGCTCTCTGGTTTCATATTTGATTTTCTGATAGTAAATATGGGAAGGAAGTTTCCATTAGTGAAGAACTTAAACATTTCCCAATGCAAATGTTATGTTCTCTATGGTATCCTCAGTGCTTAGCTCAGGAGGCTTAGGAAATATTTGTTGAATGGATGAATGGATGAATGAAGTGACAGTGGCTGCTTTTCACCTGAAACAAGCCAAGAGAGGCAGGAGTTTCAGGCTGATGTTGTTCTGCTGTCCCTGGTGTGAATCAGTGTCAGGGCCACGGGCAGCAGAAACCACCCTCCTCTTCTCGTGCAGTTAGGTCACGGACAGTGCAGACATAGTGCAAACTGCAGGAGCTGAGGACACTTTCTGTTTTGGGCTGCGGCATAGTAAGGTCCCCCACCTTTCACAGTTCCCCTTAGGGCTTTTGTCAGATTGCTGGCTCGTCATTATCGGTATTCTTCAATGTAAGGCATGTATGTTCCTGCAGGAATTATGGGCAGACACTCCTCTGTCTTTTGGATTCCTGTTATGTCAGGGTTGTCTTTGATGGCCTGCCTTCTGCTTGATGGTCCCCTTGCAACTTGGCCCATGAAGACACTCCACCAAAGTGGTGTTGACGTTAGACTCCCTGATTTAGGGGTGTGGGGGAAGGGATCTTTAAATGAGTCTTTGTAGCCTAGTCCACTAGGGTACAGAAGCTGCAACATAGAATAAAGTTATAAAATTCATTCATTTCAGCATTTCCACTCTACACACACACACACACACACACACACACACACACACACACTCTAAACCTCTACAATAGCAATTAAAATAGCTCCCTTTCAGCTCTTGGCTCTTTCTCCTTCCCACCCCAGCTGCCCTCAATCATCATTTTAATCTGTTTGAGGGGTGAGGAGGATGGAAGAAGTTATGTAAACAGCCCTGACCCTCAGTCTGAAATTGAGGTGACTTTGGAAAGTTCATCCTGGGCCTCTGGAGACTCACAAAGATCACAAATCAGCAGTTTGGTCTCCTCCACACATAAGGGTCAGAGATGAAAGAAGCTTAATTTAAGGGCCAGGAGAATGTGTGTGCAGATCTATATGAAACTTGGGGAATTCCTAAGATTCCTTCTTTTAAGAACTTGCAGAACTTCTTTATCCATCACTGAATGTGAGGCTTGGGGGTGGGTAGGATGCATAAGGTCAGAACTGGCACCCTTGACTCAAACTCAGGTCCATTGTGCATGGCTAAATTTAGATAGTGGGCTGGCAGATGGCACGCATGTGCTCAAGGAAGCTATAATCTTAGGTCCCAGACTTAATAACCCAGTGACCTTTGGAAAACCACTCAATATTTTGGAGCCTCATTGCCCATCTCCTGTAAATTTGCCTGCCTAATAAGGATCAAATGAGTCAGTGTTTGTGAAAGTGTTCTGTAAACTGTAAGCTTCTTTACAAATGCAAAACATGATTAGAGTAAGTGCATAAAAAGTACTTGTTGAAGGAGTGAACAAATGGAATCCAGTCGTGGTGTGCTATTAATTTTGATGACATATTGATATCACTACCAAGCATTTTATTGATCGATGACAATTCTGTGAATACTGGTCAAAACAAAACTGCAAAAACTACAAATTTCCTTGCTAAGTGATACACAGTTTTATAGTGGTTTTTCTTTGTTTCATTTTTCTTTGTAATTATATTGTAAGCTCTTTGAAAACAAAGATCTGGTCATACATATACAGCTTGTCCAGCATCAGTTAGGCACAAGAATTTTGCCCTTAGTGGGTATTTGTGGATTGAATCTTAGGTGTGTGGTGGACAGAATTCAGAATGCTGTGAGTGTGCACACGCATGAGACAGCCATCTGCTGGTTGGGCTGGAGAGGTTGGGAAGAAGTTGAGCTGGTTGGACGGTGCTGCTTGCTCCTGGTATGCCTGCAGACCCCTTCATCGCACGCATTTCAACAGTTTGCCTAGAATTCAGTAAGAGAAAAGTCCAGTGCAAGTGAAATTGAGCTGCAAATTTCTTCTTAGCCTTTTGGTAATGTTTCACCATCTCCTGCAAGGGTTGTCTTGGTGGCTGGCTGTGGCTTCTCACCTCTCCCTGTTAAGTGCTGTGCTTCCTCTCCTGCCTGGCCAGCTAAGGACCCTTCCTTGGCAGTCCCTGGCCAGGAGGTAGAAGAAAATTATTGTAGGAAAAAGCCTTTTATTTTTTTAAAAAAAGGAAGTGAACAGCCAGGGCAAGAGAGAGGAGGCCTTTTAAAGGAACCTTTACTTAGCTCTTGCATCAAAATGAAACAAGGCTTCCTTCTCCATGAGGAAAGTGAACTCGCTCTCCATTTCATGATTGGGTAGCCTTTTTGGCTTCCTTCAAGAGTGTCGAGTCCCCAAGAAGAGCGCTGCTGTGGACTCCAGCCCATGCACAAGGCTCTTCTCTGCAGTGTGCTTCACAGTAGTAACTGCGAAGGGAAGCAAGGTAGCTTACGGGGTGCTCCAGCAGCTGATCCAGGACTGGGAAGGAGGCAGAGGATTGGATACACTGGATAATGGCTCCAGACACTCAGATAGGGAAATTAAAGCTGAAGGGCCAATGGGGAGGAGGAGCATGTTAAGAAGCACAAACAGGCAGAGATGAAGGGTGTAAACAAGGCTGGTAAATGGAGAGAGACAAGGACCGTTTCAAATCTGAGCACCTTTTGTAATATGAAGGAATCGTCTCTATGGAAAGGGATGGAGCTATTAAAAGGAAGACATGATTGCTGAGCAATGCCCTCCAAGCTTGTTTTAGGGATCCAGAGCTCTTTAAACAATAACTTGAAACAGATAGAAACTAGCTGTTAACAAGAAAAACGAAAACCCAGAGGTCAGGCTTGTTTGTTTAAAGAGGCAGCAGCAGTGATTTATCATCATACTTCAGATGGCTAAATAAGTACCTACTCAATGAGGGCAGTAGTACATGAACTGGAACCTGGCAAGCAGTTCTTCAGAAGGTGCCTGTCTGCAGCTGGACTGCGGTGGGCTGTGACTTGGCCTTGAAGGGACACGTCGGGTCCCTGTTCTCCAGTTATCTTCAACAAGTTCACACAAGGAATTTGAGAGCTTTTTGGCAGGCTTATGTTATTCCGAATGTGCCTGTTAACTTGTTATCATCCCTGATTTAGAGGCAAAAGCGTAGTGGGAAATTCAAATAAGGGAATACTCAAACCAAATCAAAATGATTGAGTTCTCCAGTCACTATTTTTCTTGATTAAACTTTTTTTTTAAGTTAAACCTTTAGAATTATGGGACTGTACAAAACCCACAAGACCATCCAACCCATCCCGTTTAAATTAAAGTATCACAGAGATCTAGAAAGATCACCTGAGAGGAGCCTCACTATCCCCTGGTTCCATCGCGTAAGTAGCAGAGGCAGAGAAGTCCCAGAGCCGGAGGGCCTCATCCGGGGCACACAGGGGTGTCGGTCCCTGGCCTCTGTCCCCTTCACTAGACCCACTTTCCACCCCTTAGATGCAAGAGTTCTTGGTTTGATTTAAACAGCACACAGAGATGTTTTCACATGGCTATAGTAGACCATGGCTACTTCAACTGTTGTTTCTTGTGTGGCTCTGAGGTACTTTCTAAATAGCACAGGACCTGACAGCTCTGAGGCATGGCACAGATTCCCTTGTAAGTAAACTTACTTACAAGCAAGATAAAGAGCTTACTTGTAGGAAGAGCTGCTAGGTGGGGGCTCTAGTGCTCTGTGACCTCCTGAAAGGTGTGTTATCCTGTGCCCTGGGCTGAACCTACCAACACACCAGCCAGCCCTGCGGTCGTGGTTCACTTACACACACAGGGGGTGACCCGTGGAAACGTCTTGCCCAAGGACACCTTCCCCTCTGCAGTCCATACATGCCAGTCTCCACTTGCCTCTTAGGGAATTTAAACTTAAATATTGTTTTAAACTTAATTAAACATAATTACGCACACAAATGATCTCTGGGAGGTCTGCGGTTTTAAACTTCTCATGCTATTGCTGGAACTGGCAAAGTAACAAGAGGTTAACGATGCAAGCGTCTTGAAGATCTTGAAAGATCTTAAAAGAATGCAATTTCAGCTGAGGGAAACAGGCAGAAAGTAAAAGCTTACATAATGGTTTTATGGAAAAGAAAATAAGACCCTTGGCATTGATGACAGAAAAGGTTCCACATTTCAAATAGGGGCAGTAACTACAAACATGATTTCACGATGTGACGCATGGTGTTCCCTTTTGCATTTGTACTCCCTGAAGAATACTAGGAAAAACAGCAGTTTAGAGATTATAGCTATCAGTTGTTTTCTCCTTGTGGACCAAAAAAAAAAAAATGTAGATTTATGGTACTCAAGTGGGTAAAAGATTATGGAGGAATTACCAGGGGTGACATTGGTTGAATCTGGAGAATTGGAACATGAGCATGTTTCATTCAACTGCTGTCTGCCTTATATCAGCCCATGTATGGGGAGTCTTAATATCACTCAAAGGCCCCACAGGGACAGTGGGAGTCATGTTTCTGAACAGACATCAGGAGTGGAGGACCAGCTGAGGAAGATCTCTTTCCAGCTGAATTTTCTTTCTTATTGGAAATCCCAGGAAATCTGCAAAGTGGAGCTTATGGTTTGGGAGCCTCTGGCTCCTAGGTCCAAGAGCAGAGTGCCTCATTCAGGATCTGTGCACGCCTATCACGGACGGCATGCCATGTGACAGAAGCAGTTCCTGGAACCTCTAATCCAAGTCGTCCACACGCCTGGTGTTAGTGCTCCGCCCTGCCTCCACCACCTATCCTGCTCCATCGTTTCTAACAAGTAACAAAATTGATTCATTTGGATTTTATCTCCTTTACTTCCCCTACTCACCCCATTTTGGGGTTGCTAATAAACGACATCATAGGGTAAAAGGCTGGCAGCCAGGGGGAAAGAAAGAAAATTCAAGTGCTGAGCTAATGAATTAATTGGATTTTGATGTACTAAGAGTCCATAATGAACTCTCGATTATTCAGGGATACGCTCCTAACCTAATGCAGTCTTCTTTATTTTCCTCCTGCTCTGCTTGAAGCTGAGTAATTTGGAACTTGTTTAAAACAACAAAGATTCTTGAGGGAACAAAACAAAATAACCAACCATGGTCTAATTTTCTTTTCTTTTCAAAACCTTTTCAAGATTCTGCTTGCCATCCACCCCCTATTACAATGCAAGTTTTTGAGAACCAGGCTCTAATTTACATTCACATCCTTCCTGCATTCCCACTCAACAATATCTTATGAGCATTTTTTCATGTCAACAAATACAGTCCATTGTCAGCAGTTTCATAGTATTCCATGGTATAATGTACCATACTTTATTTAACCAGACTCTTATTTTGGACATTTAGACTTTTTTTTTCAATGTCTCTACCAGTGCCTTATCAATAAACCTTGTGTACTTTCTTAATTGCTTTGTGAGGATGGAGTCCTGGAAGGAAACACTGGGTCAAAATGGATGTGTACTTTTAAGGGTTTTGAAATATGTTGCCAAATTACACTCCAGAAATACTGTGCCAATAGTGTCTGAGGGTCCTTATCTCCCCTCAGTCAGTGGCTCCTGGGGGAAGATTTCCCAATGAGCTGTCACTGAGAAGTAACCTCATTACATGGAGTTCCTCCTGGTTGGGCAGCATTATTGTTTAGTGCCGTTACCCCCAGCAACTGGTGTTCATGTTCAAGGCCTTTCAGATTCAGTCCTGTATATTTATAAAGGTCAGCCTATTGCTTTCATCCCCACTGGTTTGTCTGACCTCATCTGAAGACTTCATTTCCATCTCTGGTGGGGGTGGAGACAAGTGGGTAGAGCAAGACAGAAAACACAGAGCTCCGAAAAGAAGCCAGGGGTCCTTGCTCTGAGGGAGCCAGGATCCTCCCAAACAAAATAGCCACCTCCTCAGGGTTGTTCTGTCTCTTCCTGTTTGTAAAAAGGAAAATAAATGAAACTTTGGTGATTCTCCTAAGATCCAGAATTCTTTATGGGCTGAACCATCTAAAACCATGATGCTCAGAATAGAAAAGTGATTTCAGCTTTTAGCCTTGGATCTTGCGTCATAATTCTGGTTTTACGACAGTCCCCTGGGCATTCCTGCCTTCCAGCCAGTCATTACTAGATTGAGATAAAGAGAAGACAGATTTTGAAACAACATTAGTGATGAGGGAAAAGGCAGAGGTGGAGGTGTAAAGCGGAAGGGGGAAGTGCAGCATAAGGGAGGCAGGAATTGGGGCAGAACAAGGAGTGGGGCAGGAGGAGGGTAAACAATTAGAGACGGGTGCTTAGCAGAGCCATCTGGTTTGCCAGGTGTGACTCAGAGCAGCGAGAACACAGGAGGGCTCAGAGCACAGGGGTGTTTAGGAATGGCCCCCATCTTCATCGTACTTCCCCTCCCAAAAAGCCACCCCAAATAAACATTTAGTTCTCAGTTATGGTTCCTGAGCCTCTCCTTCAAACCACATTGCACCCTGAAGCCTCTCTTTAATGGAAATTCTGGAGTTGTCACCATGAGTATCTAGGATCACCTTCAAAATATGCAACCAGTACAAACTTCCTTTTAAATATTCTAGGCCTCTAGGTGCCACTTGATATATTAATTATGTAATTTACTGATTACATGGATTAATAAAGAACCACTACTCATGAGATTTTCTAAAGTTCTTGACATGTCATTTCTGTCAAGACCTGTAACACCACAAAGGGGCCAATAAAGCATTAATGGCTGAATGCTGATGAGGGAGCCTCTGGTGCCCAGGTCTTCGTCCAGGGGCTCCTCCCCAGCCATCCACCCCTGCCTGCAGTGGGAAGGTGAGCCATGGACAGGAGACAGCAGGAGGAGGGACAAAGGGCCTGTGATGGGGCTCAGGTACATTTCTAGTGTTGTTAGTTGCTGAGGGCATTGAAGTCAGCACCTTGGACAGCAGAGTTGGCAGTGCTGTGTTTGGTTTGCTATTTCCAAGTCTCTCTGAAGGTACTTTTAATGGTAATAATTGTGCTTTTGCTCATCTTTGTCTAAATAAGCAATTAGTTCTTTCATTAGAAAGGCTTGCTGTGACTCTGCTCTAAAGAGTGAGAATTGGGTGTGCACCAGCCCCTGAAGTGTCTGACGGAGGAAAGCCAACTAGCCCAGTTCTTCAGAGATTTTGTGAACTTTGCAAGAGGGTGACATGAGCCTTAGAGAAAACTCCTCGCTACAAACAGGAGTGTAAGTGAAAATCCTCAATCACCTAGTCAAAATGTCCCAAAGGGTCCCCTTGTTCATAGCTGATTAGAAAATAACAGATCCCCTTCCTGTGGCTCAGCAGGGGAAGGTGCTTGTGGAGGAAATCAGTGCCCCCAGCTCTTCTTTCTCAAGCATTGAGGTAGAAATGCATTTTCCCAGCTGAAACTTCCGTGTTGTTGCCTGCCAACACTGAGCAATGCATTTGGAACTTGGGCCAAAAGAGCTTAGTATATATGTCAACACTGCATAGAACTTTGCAAAGCTGCCCTCATTTAACTGATGGATGCTCTCTTCATTAGGGACTGGGGGCTCTCAAAGTGGGCTTGGAGGAGGCTAGCAAAGTGAGAAATTGTGCTCATGTTGCCTCTTTGTCCTGAAGGCTAATAACTAGAATGTCTTTCAATACTCCTTGCAAGGCTACTGATGAGCCTTAAACGGACAAATCATTAAGTAAGGATTGAAGAGCTTTAATGGGGGACTGCTTATTTGCTAAGTGTTGATGGACCTTGGCTAAAAAACAGTGGAAGTGATTTTTGTGTCCCAAGACTTTTTTTGACCAATTTGAAAACTTGTTTAATCCCAGCTTATGTTCATCCATTCCTTTTCACTAGCTTCCTCCATCCATCTTTCTTTTCCTAGTGTGATCAGCCAAAGAGAGAGCAAGTCCCTGCTCTTTCATGCATCCCATAAAAACATACTTTGAAGGAAAAGAAAAGGAGAGCCACGTTGGATGTATTTGAGGCTCACGCTGATGCCATGGGCTCCTTGAAAGGAAAATTCATAGACTCCCAGGAGTGCTGTCAGTGCTTTAATACAATTCCTTATTTGGCTGATGCTCCATGGAGCACTGGGATTGTTTGTGCTCCCTGTTTGGCCTGTACATTTGATCAAACAACTGATTCTATCAGTCTCTTCATGGAACTTGGCCAGACATTGAATTGAATTAACTAACCTGAGTGGCTGGACTTTTTTCTAGCAGACACAACCAATGCCTTAGGTTATCATTAGACATTTTATTTCTGGTGTTAGGTCCTGGCAGAAAAAAAGCAATATTGACTCTTCATGACAACAGCTAAAAACTGGCAGATTCACAGGGCCAGCCAAATTCCCCTGTCCCTTGTCAGGGAGTGCTGCACCAGGAGTGCTGCTTTCTGGCAGCAGCTTCCGCTGAGCTGAAGCAGCTCTTCTTGGCTGTGCTGTTCTGCAGCCTCCCATCTCTTCTTCACTGCAGGGTCCACCAGGGACTTGTATTTCTGCAAAAATTCCTTGGGTGTGTTGTGTGTTCTCCCCTGCTTAGTCATTCAGCTATAACCTTCCCATTTAGAATCCTGCACTGCTGATGGTTCAGCTCCCTAGTTCAATATTTTACATTTATCTCTATTGAATTCCAGTTGCCTTCTGTTACAAGAGGCACTTAAATTATCTGAGCCTTGCTCCACAGGCTCAGGCTCCAAGTCCAGGACAAATCTGTTTAGCACTTAGGGATCATTGACTGTATGAGGGGCTTGGTCATATAAATGTGTCTGAATTGGGCATTTCTTAATGATGGTGAAGACAGCAGACTTGGGTGGAAAGCATGGGAGCCACTGGGTTTATAAAATCTCAATCAGGTTTCCTCCATACTGGGGGAAAGTGGCCTAGAAGCATTACTGGGAAAGGGAGAAAATAAATTTAATAGAGCTTTGTATTAAAGGAGCAGCTAACACATTGAAAGTACCTAGTAGAGATGAACACTGGTATGCACATGAATAATAAAAAGTAGCCTTTTCTTCATCCAGGAGATTTACAATAGATTATGCAACTAGAACTCTTATTGCCCTCCCATTGATGATGGCAGGAAGTCATAGGGGTTTTCTTGTATTTCAGGGTTGGTAGTGTGGTCCAGGAAGGAGAAAGAGCTTGTGGTATGCCAGGAGAGGTCCCTGGCTTAGCTGATCTATTCTGATTTTCTCGCCAATGGATCATGGCCACTGAAAAACAGAGAAAACTGACACACAGGATAAGCGACTCCAGAGTGGGAGACTCCAGCTTGCAGCATTTTCCATGCTTCCAAGCCATTACAGAAGAGTCCCAGCTCTAACATGGGAGGAACTGAGTAACACAGTTCCAAACAGCTTCTTTCCCTAGATGCACCCCCAACATGTTGAAATCCGGATTTTATGGACTCCCAAGATCTGCATACAGCAGCTTGATGGCTTCTATGGTTTCCCCTCTGGGATCCAGTGAGCACCTCCAGGGAGTATCATAAAACCTTATGGATCATGGGGTCAAAGAGCTCAAGAAGGCTGAAAAGTTCCTTGCATTCATAAATCCATGGTTTCCTTTTGATTTTCTGGCATCCATTTTCTCCATGAAAATGAAAGGAATAGAAAAGAAGATGAGGAAACCAAGCAAAGGGGTGGGGCTGGCATGGAAGGAGATTTATGCAAGGAAATAACTACGCTGCTGCTTATTTTTCTTCCAGGCTGCCCTTCTTCTCTTTAGAAGTAGACAGGCAAGAGCATTGCTTCTGAGGAGAGAGGGGAAACAAGGTGCTACCCCAAAGTAACAGTGAGGCTGCCCAGAAAGCTCTTTGATTAACTCATATATTAAAAGGTCAAGTAGGAAAGATGCTAAGAAGAAATAAATCACCAAGAACAAATACAAAAGAGTAGCACAATCCTCTAAGAATAGTGCCAGGAAGGCTAAAGCTCAGAATGAGCAGAGGTTTCAGAAAGATGCTAGGAACAGCACAAAAGCTTTTAGTAGCTATGTTCAGAACTAAAAGAGACAGGCTCACTGCTTGGGGGACTTCGTACCAGGTTAAAGATGAGAACAGAAAGGAAAACCACTTAAGTTATTTTGTTTCATCACCAAAAGGCAAGATCTTGCAGCACCAGAGAATAGAATCAATATTGTTAAAATAATCTTGGAACCCAAGTTGGACAAACAAAAAGTGAGTGGTCACCTGGAAGCTTTTAAAAGTTGCCAAACCTGACATATGTCAGGTCAATATTTTGAAGAAACCTTTATAAATGTTCATAAAACCACAATTTATAAATGATTGTGGGAAGAGACCAGAAGACTAGAGATGAGAAAAATCTGGATTTTCATAGAAAGTGGGCTCTGCATTGTACGGCCTGGTGACTTTGACACTAATCACTATAGAAATTCTAAGATGAATTAATACTGAATGTGTCTATGTGATCTTAGAATGGGAGTAGCAATCAGAAGCTAGCATGGGTTCACTGAGAACAAGGCATATTAAGTAGATTCTATTTGCATTTTTTGACCAGATTGCTAGATATGTAAATCAGCTGAACACTTTAGATATGACAAGGTCCTTAACAATGTTTGCCTTGCTATTCTTATGGACTGAATGGGGAGTTGAGGATTGCATAATACTGTTGGCTGATATCATGGTTAGTTGTCTAGCCATGGCCAGGCATTGGCTTATATCAACATAGCAGGAGCATCCTGTAGTGTATTGAAGGGCTTCTTCTTTGGCTCTATGCTTTCTGTTTTATCAAGGACTTGGATGAAGATGCAGAAAGCATGTTTATCAAATTTATGAATGGGATAGCAGAACCAGATTCAAAATATCTCTATGGACTATAGGAATGGTGAAAACTAACAAGGTGACATTCAATAGGGATAGAATTAAGCCCTGCATTTATGCTTAAGAAAAATCAGCTGTGCAGACAAACTGGGGATCCCTGGCTTAAGATTAATTCATATGAAAAAATACTCAAGGGTATTGTCTAACTAAAATATCAATAACACAACAGGTTTCTGAAACATTTTCTGCAACTGCAGACTGCTGTAGAGGCATTCTATTCAGGAACAAAAGAGGCAACCATCTTATTGTTCTGGAGGAATGTTCTTGACAAATCAGAACTGCTTCAGGGAGGGCAAACACAGTGGTAAGGCATCTCAGAACCTTATTGTGAGAGCGACTTGGCAATGGCTGTGGAGCTAAAGGTACCCCTAGATATATAACCCATAAAAGTTCATGTGTCTGTGTACAAAAAAGACATAAGACTGTTCTACCAGCATTGATTGTGTTGGCTAAAAATGAACATGACCTAAATGTCCATCAACTAGAGAATGGCTATAGAAAATAGAGAATATTCATAAATCCCACACACAATTACAGTAGAAAAAGAAATTTGAATAAGTATACCTACAGTATGAGAGCATGTATTTTCACTTAAAAATGTCTATTAAAAATAACCATTTTCTGTTCAGTGATACATATGTTATAAAGTAAAACAATAAAGAAATATATGGGAGTGAGAACTACCAAATCAGGGTAAGGTTCACTTCCTGGTAAAAAGGTAGGAAAAGGCAGTATGTAATGGGAAAAAAAGCCCTCCTACCTCTACTCACAATGTTTCAATTTTAAGCTAGGTGTTGGGTATATGGGGCTACGTTATTTTAGTCTTCATCACATTTTCTGTTTAAATATCCAAAATACATGTAATTTTGGGTTTTAAAAAATGTGTTGAGGTAAAATTCACATAACATAAAATTAACCATTTTAAATTGAACAGTTCAGTGGTATTTAGTACATTCACTATGTTGGGCACCACCACCTTTATCTAATTCCAAGACATTTCCACTACTTCATATAAAGTTCTATACCTAGTGAGCACTTTCTCCCCCTTCCCAATTTTGGAGCCTGTCTGTAAGAAAATATAATTTTTATTTTTAAATAAGTTGTAGAGCCACAGCAAAGAGATTTTCCATGTAGCTCCTGCCCCCCACACATGCACAGCCTCCCCCATCAACATCCCTCAGCAGAGTAGTGCACTGGTTCCAACTGGTGAACCTACATTGACTCACCATCATCATCCAGAGTCCATAATTTATATCAGGATTAATACCTGGGGATGTACATTTTTATGGTTTTGAAAAAATGTATAATGACATGTATCCACCACTCTAGTATCATGCAGAGTCATTTCACAGCCCTAAAATGCCCCTATGCTCTACCTATTTAACCTTTTCCCTAATACCTTTTTAAGGAGTATGCTTATTTAAAAAAAAAAACAGAAACAAGCTCATAAACAAGAAGAAAAGGGGGATACAGGATAAGTATCTTTAAACATTTTAAAATTGTTCCTATGGAAGAGAAATTCAATTTTTATCTTGTGAAGTTTTTAAGGGATCAATGAGTAGATATTAGAAGAAGAGTTTGGAATAACATAAGGAAGAGCCGTCTAACAAGATTAGAGCAGTACATCTTAATGGTTTAGAGTATGGACTTTAAGTTACGTAAAGTTGGGTGAAAGTCTGTTTGATGCTTACTGGTCCTGAGAAAATTGCTTGACTTCTCTGAGCTTTCATTTCCTCACATTATGTGGAAGATAATAATAGTATTAACCTAACAGAACTATTGTTAGTAATAATTTAAATCACATATGCTGATGATAGCATCGTGATTAGCCCAGAATAAGAGCTGCATAAATATGAAATAAACATAAAAAATAAAAGAAGAGCTGTCTATACGTAGTAAGACTACCGCGTAAGACACTGAGCTTCCCAGGGCTCTCGGAGCTCAAGTTGAGGCGGGCTGGGGAACTGTCCGAGGTGCTGGAGATGTGGACTTCTCCATCAAAGGGAGGCTATCGCAAATGTTCTGCACTGTCCTTCTCACAATTGTTGAATCTAAAAGTCTGTTTTCAACAATGAAGAGTCCCATTGTTGGGTGCATCTAAGAGAAAAATGTATTAGTTCTCTATTTCTGTGAGTAATATTACTACAAGTTTAGTGGCTTAAAACACATTTACTATCTCAGTTTCTGTGGGTCAGGCTGAGGTGGGTCTTTTGGCTCCACTTCAGCAGTCAAGGTCCTGACCAGGGCTGTTGTCTCCTTCAAGGCTTGATTTGCTTCCAGTCTCACCTAGCAGAGTTCAGCTTCTTCCAGACTATTGGACTGGGCAGGAGGCAGGTCTCAGTTTCTTGCTAGCTGTCCGCTGGAAAGAGCCCTTAATTCCTGGTGATTGATTGGAGGGGCCACCCCAGTTCCTTGTCATGTGAACCTTCCCAACATGGCTGCTTGTGTCATCAAAACCAGCAAGGGAGGGAGTCCGCCAACATGAAGATGTTACCATCTCAAGTAACATCATGGAAGTGACATCCCATCACTTTTGCCATATTCTGTTGGTTGGAAGCAAGTCACAGATCCTGCCCAAACTCACGGAGATTGTACAAGGGTGTGGCTTGGAGAGGCGAGGATAACCGGGGCCATTTTGGAGTCTGTCTGCCACAGGCAAGGAATGTGTGAGTAAACAAGTGCAGGTGCCTCCGTCACACTACGGGAAGGGTGATGGGGGCAGACACAGGCGTGTGGACACAAGAAGGGCACGACTGAGATTGCAGAGGAACACAGGGAAGATAGTTAAGACTAAATAACCAACAAAGCAAAGCTCAGAGAAGGCAAGTGGCTGTGGGACCCCTGGACAACTAAACAGCTATTAGGTGAATGAGGGCCTGCCTGATGTGAGGACAGGGTGTACCTGGAAGTCTTGCCAGAAAAGGCCCTGTTTTCACAGAGTGTAGAGAGAGTTTTTGATGGACTATGTTTAGGTACAAGGTTGATTCAGAAAAAGGGAAAAGATGTGTGCTAAGATCTGATTTGGCTCTGTGCCAGGCAGCATATCAGTCTTTTGTCCACTTGCATTCCCTTCCTCCTCCTTGAGAACCAGTCATTTTATGCTACATGTGGCTAAGGCCACTTGCCACAGGTCTGAGTGTGCTCAGCTTGGTGCTGCAGATCACTGGCCCTCTAGTCAGATGGTAGAAAGGGGGCCGAGGATAAAGTCTAGAATGGTGGCCGCAATGGCCAGAGAGATTCCCTTCAGAATGGCCCTGTGTCTCACCTCATAGCCGCAAGGGAGATATTTGCAAAGGGGCCCTGAAACTCTAGTTAAAGTCCTGTATGGCCCCCAGTCACATTTGTTTTGACATCTCGCTACATCACTCTGCCATTGTGAGTGTCCAGCAGTGGGGCAGAATGTCTGACGCTAAATATCTTGCCTCAAATGTGGTCTACAAGCTTCAGACAAGTGCAAAATGGATACACATAATACCAGCAGCAAAGTGGCGGTAGTCTTAGGGTCATGCAGCCTCAGGCAAGAAAGCAACCTCCTCATAAAATCCTCCTCTTCAAGACTGAAATCAGAGATGATGACTTGGCTTAGCTGCTTCAAATTCCTCAGATTTTTGGATAAGAGTAAAGCAAGGAGACTCTCAAATCTCTGGAAAATGAGAGTTCTGTTAGGAGTTCGAGAACTGGCTACAGAAGCTTGGGTTCTAGGCCAAATAGTTTTGATAATATTTTCCCCCAGATGAGCAACCCAGAATGTAATTTCAGTGGTCCTTCCCTGAGGAGAGCTGATTTTGCTTCTTGTGAGTATCTCCATCTCTAGCCAAGATCAATGAGATGACATTTTCTGCTCTGTAGGTGTCAGTGAGTCAACACTAACGTGTCTCTGAGTCAGACCAGAGTGGGTGAGCCACAAGTTCACCCAATACCCGGGAATAGAGGGGCAGCATGATGCAACAATGCCTTTCTAGAATGCCTGGGTTGTTCTTCCAGGTCTGGCTGGACTTGCCTAGGAAAATTTGCCATGGAACCAGAAAATGTGATTTTGACCAAGCAACAGGAGTTACTGTTACTCGGATCCCTCTTGAGTTTTACTGTTATTTGTCCCTCAGCTCCTCTCTTGACACCTGCAAGAACCTGACTAATTCAAATATCTGAGATTTTACCCCTTCCAGATGTACTGGTAGGTGGAGGGGAGGGCAAAGGGAAAAGAGCTGGGAGTGGTGGAATACCTCTCCTCTGGGCCAGGCACTGTGTGAGGTTCCCCTGTATGTTGTTTTTCATTTAGCATCTACTTGCACTATCCTTTGTGGTTCCTTTGAACTTGCAGCACCTGGCATGATGCTTCATCCATTCTAGGAATTCAATAATAGTTGCTTAATTAAAAAGAATTAAATCAATACAAGGAGGACAAAGACCTGACTTGAGAGTAAGGGGTGTTCTAGCCCTGGCTGTGTTCAGTTGCTGGATGACCTTGAAATAACCATCCACTCAGAATTTTTTATTTATTAAATGATATTCTTTATTTATTAAATGAGAAGATTGAATAGGATGATTCCCAAGGCCCAACCAACTCTAACTCCAAATGGTTTTATGATTTGACAGACATGGGAATGGGAAAATCCTGGATTTCTCAGTGAAAGAAAATAGCCAATACAAAGAGAAGTATCCTGCTCACCAGGTCAGCCTCCCCAGATATAAATGTGCTCAGGGTGGGGACTGGAGATATCATAGAACCAGGATCCTGGCCTCAGTGGGATGGGCCAGAAGCCCCCATGGGCATTCTTATAGCCTTAGCCATCAAGAAATGCAGAGCTCCTGATCTTGGAAAAAACAGTTCTGCTTGAGGAGACACAAAGTAACCAGCCATGGGAGAAATAATTACCAAATTGCCTGAAATAATTATAATATCTAAACAAATAAAGTGCTGTGCTATCTGTCAATTCTGTGAAACAGACACACACACACACACACACACACACACACACACACACACACACACACACACACACACACTCTTACAAAGATCTTTGCCTGAACTTTGATGAGCAGCAGACTGAAAATATGCCTTGATTTTTAAAAGTCATAAATGCAGGGAGGGTATCTTTATTTTTTGAAATGTAGGAAACCTTTTTGTCAATCCCTTAGGAATTCTACATATAAACGTGTATATGTGCATGCATTCACACACCCAGAGTGTAGAGACAGGAGTACCATCTCTTAAATGGAAATTTCAGCACTGTTAACTCTCTGGGCTCAGCCCACAGATTGCATTTTGTCTTGCAATGCAGAGCTTTGACTCCCCTCCCTGCTAAGCAAGAGCAAAAGCTAACATAGGGGCATCATATGCAGCAGGCCTTTGACTTGAAAATGTCAAGTCCCTGGGTGTTTGACAGGAGAGGAAATGTGCATGTCTCCAGCCATCCAACTCAAGAAGCAAGGCACCTTTCCCTAGCTGTCTTTCATCAGCACTCAGCTTACCCAGATTGTTCATTTTGTCTGATGCCCAGAGTATAAGATGATGTACTTGTTCTGCCCACATAACATAGTATTTCCATGATTGCATTTTGGATTCTTTTTCTTTCAGAATTCTTATGTGTGTGTGTACTGTGTATGTGTGCACAGGCTTTATTGTGGATAGACATGTATGGATATGTATGTATGCACGTATGTGTGCATTAAGGTGCTGAAATTATTTAAAGTACAGTTAAGTCACCTAACAGAATCATTTTTAGACCCACTTTATGTTATTGTTGTATTTTTCTTTCTCTCTAAATTAAAAATGCTGCAGAACTGAGGAAATGCTATCATCTTAATTACCATAGAAATATTGCTAATTAGAAACAAGGGAGGAAGTGTTAGGGATTTGCCTCAGAATCAAAGACACCATTATTTTCCAATGGATATTAAAAGACTTGCAAAAGAGGCTAAGATGATGTAGTAGATAGAATTGTAAAGTATGTTTAGGGCCCCAGTGGTGAAATGGCTGGAAGGGGAAATTAAATATCGAGGTGGAAAATCTTCTCAGATGTTGGAAATATGCCTGCAGCCGTAACACTGGACACTGTGATCCTATCTTCCTCAAACACGTAATGGGATCAAGAGATCTTCAAGAATGAAGGTGGATAGAGTTTTGGTGGCTTAAACATGGCCTCTCTGAGCATCTTCTCATTCAACAGGCATTGACAGTGGACACTAATGCAAGATTTTGAATGTAGTGTCTTCCCTCTACCCCTGCTACTTTCCCCATCTCATTTTTTTCCCACCATTTATTTAACTTCAAATTGTGTGTGTGCTTGAAAAATCAGTCAAAGGGTTAAAAGACCACGAGAAGCCCATCTTTTGGGGTCTATTCCACATGGCAAGATGCCTGTGTTTGTGGAAGACCGACCTAGATGAGCAGAGAGCTGAGGAGATCACGTACAATGGTGCCTCGGGGTTGTGATTGACTGGTCTCCAGGTCTGACTCAGATTCCAAGGCTGGGACAGACTATGATGTTTACCTGTAATCACAAAGACAGCCTCCAAATCATGATTTATTTGATCACTCTCAGTGTTTCAATTCCTGAGGCTGAGAATTAAGCCTGAAGGTCTAAGGAAGGGGCAGGGATGAGATCCAAGCAATCACATAAGAGTAATTCAGGAATCGGAAGGAAAAAAGGTCAGCATTGGCGTGGTGAAAAGACAAGGGTGATAAAAAATAGAATAACTCAATGTCCCTAAATAAGGAGTTCCAAAATAGACAATGTACCATTTCAAACTTATGGCCTATGTCTCCTTGCTTTAGACTGATGACTTCAGTAGGTCCATAGAGCAGGAGTTGGTATGAAGTCTAGGTTGTGTGATCATAAGTCACCAACCTGTCTGAATTTCAGTTCCCTTGTCTGTGTACTATTCCCTGCCCTGATCTCCTCACAAAGTTGCTACAAGGATCAAACAAGCTAATGTGTATGTAGACACTTTGTAAGCTGGACAGCACTGTACACATAGTAAACATGTTCACACTTGTGTCTCAGTGCTAGCCAGATGGCCTTTGCCATCCAAAACTCAGGGTTACTAGAGAGAACGAACTGGGAGTAATGCTCACATACAAAATCTTGGCTTTTAACCATCTTGAAGTTGTCAGAAATAATCTTTTTGTACCTCCCCACCCCATCCATAGGATAAGAGAAGAGCATTCTTATTGTCAAAGTGCTATGTAAGTTGAAGATAGCTTTCTATGGCCTCTTGATTGATAACACAGAATTGAAAAAGTCAAACAATACCATAAAGCTCATTACGAAAAAAAGCTTTCCTGGCTCATTCCTCCCAACTCTGAGGGCTGTTCTTCAGAGGCAACCACTTTTAGCTGTTTATTTTAGTATTTACCTAAATAAATTTAGGTAATATCCTTAGAGTAGTATTCCTTGAGGTTTTTTCGTTTGAATTTTAGCAATTATATGTCTGTTTACTCCTGTGGAAGGCCTCACTCCACCCACCACACACACACACACATACAAACACACAGAAATACAGACATACACACACACACATTTCCCTTACTCATCCTTCTAATATAGTTAATCATAATTATTGTTTAAATCAATATTTGGTGTTTATGTTATTTTGTCTTTGAAAATATTATTCATAACAACACTGTGTAGGGTGTGATTATCATGGTTAGTCTCATATAAATTATCGGTTGTCCCAGAATTCAAATTTTCATCTGTTTATTTTTTTTTGTGATTCATTACAATTCTTAACAGATTCTTTGATAGGCCCATAGAACATAAAAACAGCCAGACGCATCAAGCAAAATGTCATTTCTGTGTTTCTCTGGGAGCTTTGCCTCACAGAGGCTTCAGACCTTCTGCCCTGAGCTCTGGTTTCTCTCTAGGTCTGTAACACCTCCTTATTCATGGGGCTTCCTTCACTTTTATCCTTGGAATTCATTTTTCTTGTCTCCTTTGGAAGGTCCTCTATTCCCTACACTCAAGGCCATCCTCCTTTTCCACTTAGTCCTTTGTTTGGTGGCATGCATCGTCTCCTAGCTTCCTAAGAAATGATGCCTCAGACATAAATTTTTTGAGACTGAGAACTTAAATATCTGAAAATGCAACTATTCTTCCCTGGTATTTACTTGATTCATAGTTTGGGTATAAAACTTAAGATTGAAAATTATTTTCATTCAGAATTTTGAAGGAACTACTCTTTTTGAATCTATTATAGCCCTTAGAAAGCTGATGCTATTCTGATTTCCAGTATTTTGTACGTTACCTGCCTTTTTTTCTCTGGAAGCTTTTAAAAGAGATCTTAAGTTCTCTTTATCCTTGGTCTGAAATTTCATGGCGGCATGCCTTGATGTAGTTCTTATTTCCATTTATTTTGCTGGGCACTTAGTAATTCTTTGCATCGTGGAAAGTTCTCTTTCAATAGAAGAAATCATTATTACACATTTCATTAATGCTTTTCACTCCTTTATTTTCTTTGCTCTCTCTTGTTCTGATTCCCATTAGTTGGAAGTTTGGACCTCCAGGGATGAGTCTCTAAATTTATTATCTTTTCTTTCCTATTTTCTATCTTTGGGTACTATTTTCTGGGAGATTGCCTCATTTTTATCTTCTACAGATTCTGTTGATTTGAAATTTGTTTCTATTATCTTAATCTTTAATATCTAACAGCTTTATCTTGTTTTCTAAATATCCTTTTATAAAATAGAATCCTGTTTTATTGTTTAGTGGATGAAATATTGTTTTTCTCAATTTTTTTTGTTTTTCTCAATTTTCTCAATATTGTTTTTCTCAATTTTCTCAATTTTTCTTAATTGTTCTCAATTTTTTTTGTTTTTCTCAATTTTCTCAAATTTTTTCTGTTCCCTGCAATTTCTTTTCCATCTCCCTTTCATTTCCTTCTTTGCTTGCATATGCATACACATGTGCACACATACAGAGGGATGGAGTATCTACATGACTATAGAGTAATTAGTAGGGTAACCAGTTGCAGTCCAAGTTGCTTAATTAGGAGACATTTCATTTCTCCAGAGATATTTTTCCAATCTCCTTCCCAGGAGGTGAGAGTAATGCATACCTAAGTGAGAGGGGGAAAGTACTATGATGTCAAGGACAGTATTATGAATTTAACATATGAATTTTACTTAATTCCCCTGCTCTCATCTGAGAGCAGCTATGACTGGTGTCAAGTCCACAGTCTCTCTGATTCAGTGTCTACAGAGAATAAATCTCTTGCCTTCTGTAAATGTGAGGGTGGGAAAGTTGTTTGGCCAGGTGGGCAGGAGAGAAGATCTAGGGGGTCTAGCAGCTGGTTATGCAGATTTTCACTGGGTCTTTCTGTTTGCAGTGCCACGTGCACTCCAGTCTTCAGAGGCACCTGTATATCTAATTACTGTGTCTTTCCTAAGTTCCAGATCAGATTAATACTTTTGGGTCTGCTCTTCTGCAGCTACCTACTCTGCTCTTCTGCACTGGTGACCCATGTCTACCTGCTTTCCATCTTTCAAGATTTTGTTGCCACTTCTCCTCTGCTCTAAGTGCTTCCTTTGTGGATTTATATCTTTATTCCTTTTAGAGAGTGTATTAGTTTTCTATTGCTGCATAACAAATTATACCAAGTATAGCAGCTAAACACACAAATTAATTTTCTCAGTTTTTGTGGGTCAGTAATCCAGTATGCTGGGTCCTGGGTTCAGGATCCTATAATAACCCCAAATATTAATGTCGGCCAGCTCATCCTCATCTGGAAGCTTGACTAGGGAAAGACCCACTTCCAAGTGACTTCATATTGTTGGCAGAATTTATCTCCTTGCAGTTCTAAGACTGAAGTCCCCATTGCCTTGCTGGCTGTCGACCAGTCTCAGGTCCTTGTCACATGGCCTTCTCCATCTCAGCAATGGAGAATCTCAGTTGCATTGAAGCCCTTTCATCTTCAAATATCTCTGACTTTCCTTTCTGTAATAGCCAAAAAAAAAATCCCTCTTTACTTTTTAAGGGTTCATGGATACCTTAGTACAGGCTCACCTGGATAATTTCTCCATCTTAAAGTCAACTATGTCATAAAACAACCCTAGTTACAGGAGTAAAATCTCATATTCACAGTCTCAGGGATTAATGCAGGGCATGTATACCAGAGGATGGGGAATCTTGAAGACCATCTTATAATAATATCTACCATGGGGAAGCTTTTAGAAGGGAGCAGAAATAACTGTGCTTAATCCAACCTGTTTAATTAGGAGTCTCATGCCCTCCCCAACACATTGCTACTACTATAGAGCATCTTAGTATCAGTGCTCTAGACACAACAGCAAACTTGACCCCCAACTTCTCACATGTGAGTGGTGCACTTTAGTTATGGTTCATAAGGAGTAAGCTCTCCTTCTGTCTCATCCGCATGAGTGAGCCTTATCTGCTTAAGAACCCAAAGCAGACTCTGAATGGACTCCCACATTCCCCTCCAAAGCACAAGCCTATTAGGAGCCCCCAGGCCAGTCTGGAGAGCATTGATCCAGAAACACTCAATCAGGTGAGGTTGCTGTTCTGGCACATGTACAGATGTGTACAGCAGTGCCCAGCTGCATGAAGATAATACCAATGAGATAATGTGCCAGCACCTTGTCACAGGGACATGGTGATTTTTCCTGGCTTGGTGGATCCTGGTGGTAGTTGTTATATTCAGTGATGAATCACTAATTTCTAGAAACCTTGACTGGAACCTGAAGGGGGAGATAAATGTGAGCAGGGGTGTTGATCTGAGCATTCCAGCCAGCAGATAAAAGACCAGTCATGACTAAAAGATGGTTTTACATTTTCTGAGTGTAATCAAGCGAGATGTAACCAATATTCTGCAGTTCATTAGCTTCCTGTCTCCTAACCTGCATTGTCAGGTGCTCGCTCATGGAGAGGCTCCCTGTCCATCTCACTTTTTAAAAAATTTTTAGCTTAGAGTGAAACTGGCTGGAGAGACACTGGCAGGCCACCAGCAGAAGGAGGAGCCCTAAAGGGAAGAAAAGGTCACACACAATGTGGTCTCGGACTAAAAGGGAGAGAAGAGAGAAAGCGGAGAGGCAGGAAGAGAGAGAAAGATTGTCAGGATGAAAACTAGTCTGATTTCATAATTTTTCTGGTGAGGGTACACTTAACAGCAAACCAATAAAATGTGTGTAATTTTGGAAAAAATTCCAAGGAGCCTCCTCTTACTGCTACAAGATGGAAAACACAGCAGAACACACCTGACTCTACACATGTCCAGCCTTCATTCCTCACAAAGGTCTCTGAGCTTCCATTTCAGTCTACTTTATCCATGAAAAGGAGGACAGGAGGGACGGTTCTGAGACTATACTCCAGGGAGGCTGTGAGATTCATTCCTGCAGAGAGGCTGAGAGTCGCTGTGCGAGGATTTGCCTGGGTCCACCTGGTCCAGTGTACAGACCGGCACTGAGCGCCAGGCTGCGGTCTCACCTGGGTAGGATTCCGATGGCTTCCCACCAGGTCTTTCTGCTTCAGATCTTACCTACCTGCATCCACCTTTCACAAAACCACCTTTAAATTTCCAAAACCCAAATCTAATCATGTTTGATTCACTACTTAAAACCCTTGGTGGACCTCAGTTGTGTATAGATCAGCCTAAAGCCAGACTTCTTAGAGGAACATTCAGTGTTCCTTAACATGGCTTCAATAGTGCCATTTGTAGCCATGTTCCTTACAGACATGTATGCTTTGATCCCACTCAACTGCACCTTTCCTTGAAGTCACTGTATCTTGTCACACTTTGGTATGATGTACACTTTGCATATACTGTTCCTTATGCCTAGTGCACTTTTCCTTTCTGTGTTGATATATCAGAAAATGCTACTCATCCTTCAAATATCAGCCCCAATTTCACTTTCTCTGAAATCTTTCCTTACTACTGGTTCCTACTTTGTCTTTTCCACTTCAGGGGATCAGCTGAGTGGGCTAGCTGTTAATTAAGGAGAAGGAAAGACTACACAGGATCAAGGGTACAGGTTAGAGGTTGGCAGAATTCTGGACTCTCCCAAAGAGGCTATGGTCAGGAACATGTGACTTCAACAAGACTCTAGTGGGAAGTGTCGGTCTGATAGGGAGGCCACTGGGGTAGAGAAGATGCTGGTATCAGAGATGCTGAAATTAGCTGTATCTGGCGTTCCAGGGTCAGGATTTGGTAAGCAGGTTCGCAGGAGGCAGGCCAGCCTACTGGGAGGCAACGGTCCTGGCACATGTAAGACTGTGGTGTGACTGTTTGGATAGTAGTGGATAGTAGTGGCTTTTCAATAGAGTAGAGGATGTGTTAGGAAGATAAAGTAAAGTGCAAGGGAGGAAGAGAGAGAGTGATAAGCCCTTTACAGAGCAGTGCCAACTGTTCTTTCATTCCAGTTCAGCAACAAGCTTTAACTGGGAACAACATAGACTGGTCAGTTTGAGCCAATCTCTGCCCTCTTGCCTGCACTGCCCTCTTAGGAGATTCACTTGCTTGCCTGTGTCCACCTCTCTTTACCTGCAGTGTTGGGAAGTCTTCAGACTTCCCCAAAGTCCAGAGGAATCTTCCCTAGTTCAGAGCATCTGCCACACACTGAGTTGACATGAAGTGACCTGACAACTCACAACATATCCTGCAGACTCACCAGTGATGAAAGGCTATTCACACTTTGAAGTGCTTCCTAAAGTCACACTGAACTTGGGTACTTAGATGTGTGGTATCATTTTAGATTTCTCCAACTTTGAACTCTGAAAAGCAACTCCGCCCTCATGGCATCGCTGCCTTTAGTCTGGGTTAGAGGGGAGTCCAGATCAGCTGAGCCCTGATCTTCACAAAGAGACCGTGGGAAGAGGCAGCATCCTGGAGATGAGGGATTGTTGGCAATTCTGCTTCTCATTCGATGGAATCTGCACTGGCAGATGTTGAACCCCTGTGCCTGCATTTCCTTAGCCTTTTGCACACATCCCTCTTAACCTCGCCCAGAATCAGAGTGGCCTCTTACATCTGTCTTCCTATTATGCCGGGGAGCTCCTGGGAGAAAGAGCTGGATGTTCCTCTCAGAACCGCCGACCCGCAGTGCATGGCACGGAGTCATGACGCACCATGAAGTGAGCTAGGCCTCCTCCCCTTCTCCCATCCTTTGATTCTTCTGCCCCTCCTTTTACCTAATTTTTTTTCTCTCTCCTCTTTCTTTTCATCTTTCTTACCTCCCAATTATATTCAGACTGACAGAGGTTGAGAAGAGACTGCAAAAAAGTCCAGCTGGTACCACAGTGCTCAGTGCTCACAAGCTTCCAGTTCCACTTTCCAAGAAACAGGAACTTTTCCCCTCTTGGGCCCTCCCTTTATGCTTCTCTACCACATTCCTCATCTGGGATATGCATGACCCTCTCTGGTACAGCATCTCCCCAGGCAGTGCTTATAGATCAGGCCATTCTAAAGCTCCACGGGAGGCAAGATGGTCTGGTGGTCAAAGACCTGCTCCCTGGAGCTGCAAGACCTTAGCTTGAATCCTGGCTCTGTCACTTATTTGCTGCATGAACTTGGATGAGTTAAACTCTCTATGCCTCAGTTTACTCATCTATATAATGGAAATGATAATAACAGTACCAGAGTTGCTTTGAAGATTAAGTTACTATATGCAAGGCCATCAAATCTGTGCTAGGCACTTGGTGAGCACCATGTATTTGCTATTATTATTATTTCAATATTATGAGGGAATCCCAGATACAACTACTTTCAGGCATATAACTTGAATACTTACATGTTCAATCTCTCCATTTCCAGCAAATCTTCTTCCTTCCTCTACAGTTTCAAATCTCTTCTAACAAAACTCTCCTCCTACTCTCCATGTTAAGCTGTTCTCTCTCTCTCCTTCCTTCTCTTCAGTCAATATCATTAACTGAGAAATCTACACTTACAATCTCCACCTTCTCACCTCCCATTCATGCTGCGATCCATAGCAATCTGGCTTCAGCTTCCACCATGCTACTGAAACTATTCTCACTGAGCTCGCCAATAGCTTCCCCATTGTTACATCTAATTACCTATCTGTCATTTTTGGCCTTATTGACCATTCACTTTTCTGTAAGTGTTTCCTTCATTTCTAAGACCCTATTCTTTTCTGGTTGTAACAGTCAGCCTTTGCTATGTTATGGCTAAGAGGGATAATCCCCAGATCTCAGTGGCTTACAACAATAAAGGTTTTCCTTTATGCTCACATTCCATGTCAGCTGAGGGTTGGATGTAGCTCTGCTCCTTGTGTGTTCTTCCTGTGGGGATCTGGGTGGAAGGAACAGAGGATCTTCTAGCAGAAACACACAGTGACTCTAAGCCTTCTACTTGGATACACTGTGTATCACCTTTGTGCACATTCCACTGGCCAAAGCAAGATGTATGGCCCCAGTCTGACACCAAGAGATCAAAGTGGCCTGCTCCTCCTACTTGGCAATGAGCAGGGACAGGCAATGATTTTCCAGGAAAGGCAGCAAATGACAGGGAACAGTAACAACCCACCACACTGGCTTTCCTTCTGTCTTTCCAATTGTTTATTCTTAGCCTTTTCCAGCAAATCATGTCCATCCACCCCCTTCCTAACTATTGGTGCTCTCCTAAGCAGCCCATTCTATAGATCCTCCTTAGGTAATCCTATCCTCCCCCTTAACTTGAGTGAGTACCTATATTCTTAGGACTTCCAAATTTCTAGACGTATTTAGTGGTCCCCTGAACTTAACATGTCCAAAATTCAACTCAGTTCCTTGCCTTCCTATCCCCTTGTTTTCTGTCACGGTTAATGACTATGCTGTCAACCCCTATGTCTAAATCCAAAACTTAGGAACACCTCATTGTTCCCCTTATCTCATCCAATCAGTCAGCTACAACCCATTCTACCTTTAAGATAAATCTCAAATCTCCTGTCACTCTCTCTACTCTAGTGCCTGAGTATGGGCCCTTATTATCCCTTGCTTACACTGTAGGGATCATTTTTTTTCTCTAACTAACCTACTTGCTTCTCTCTCCTTTCACTTGAGACCTGCATTGTAGCAAAAGATATCACCCCATTTCCTCCCCCCAAATCTGATCTCCTCTGCTTAAGAAACTTCAAAGTCTCTCCCATCAACTTGAAGTAAAACTCAGGCTCTATGCTATGGCACTTAACCCTCTTCACAATCAGGATCCTGCTGGTCTTTTCATCACCCTGCCCTGCTGCTCACCACCTTGTACCCTCTGCTTTGGCTGTATGGGATTTCTCATTGGTACCAAATGCCTCATGATATTTGTCGTTGCTCTGTGTTTACTTACACTGTTGTCTCTGTCCAAATGCTCATCTCATTATCTGTGCTGGACTCCTACTGACCCTTCAAGATGTAGTTTTAACACTTTTCAAAAAAAACCCTTCCCCAACCTTGCTCATTCCCCTTCCCCTACTCCACAGTAGGTAACGGCAACCTTTATCATGACATTAATCACATTCTGTTATCACTCACCTATCTTTCTCTTCTCTGTAGAATAGGAGTTCCTTAGAGCAGGGACTGAATTACAGTCATCTTTGAAATTGCTCAAGAACTAACACAATACATACACATTAAATACTCATTAAATGCTGGTTGAGGGAATGAATAAGTGAATGAACGGCATCATCCGGTATGTGTCACATTAACACAACGGTCAGATTTGTGCAGTTACTGGCTTTACTGTTGGCCTGCTTGTTGGCTCTGGGAGACACAGACTCTTTCTGATGTTAGAGGACTAATTTCTTGCCTTTGTGTTAGAAGTAGTCTCTCTGTAGCCCTACAGCCTGAATCTGATAGAGCGAGCCTTTTAGGATCCCTTGGAAAACTTCCCTTTCCTAGAGCCAGCCTCTCCAGTGAAAAGGCTTCTCTCAGCTGCACTCCCTGCTCTGGGCTTTCCTAACAGCCACGCTGGCCAGTTCACGCCTCCTTAGACCCTCCGCTGGGGCCCTCTCTGCCTGGATTATGCTACCGTTCTTGCTGTCTCCTCTTTTTCTCACTGTTTCCTTTCCCTCTCTGTCTCTGCCAGGACTGGCTATGTACTTTGCAGGGCCCAGTGCAAAATGAAAACATGGCCCTTTGTCCACACATTATTAAGAATTTCAAGATGGCAGCAGCAAGCCACTAAACCAAACACAGGTCCCGAACAGGGTGAGACTGCACTGCTCTCAGAAAGCTGGCCCTCAGTTCTGCCTCCCTGTTCCCTGCGGAAGCCACGTGCAGGGGGTCAAACCAGGAATATAGCAGTTCTTCAGGAAGAGTTGGCAAAGGTGAAGGGAGGGGGCAATTTTGGCTGCAGGAGGGCAAAAGCATTGGCGAGAATGTGGTACAGTAAGTTAAATCAAAGTGAGTTATTTAATTAATGCAGAAGGAAAAAGGGCGTTTTAAAAACTATGTATATGTATATGTGTATATATATATATGTATGTACATATATTATATAATATATATAAATGATTAATATCTATGATTATTTGGTAAGTAAAGGGTTTGGATCAGTGCCGTAAGGAAGTTATTTTAAAAGTAAGAATAAGCAATCTCATTAGAAGCATTTTGTAATAATGGAGAAATTGCCTGTCATTGTTTGCATCAGATCAGGAGATGCAGAATGCTGCTAATTCCATGGCCTGGGGACGTGGACGCAGAGTGTCTTTGTCCTCTAGTAGGGCTCTGTCACATGGCAAAAGACAGGCCACAGGGCAAGCATATTCAGTCTTTCATCCATTTATTCAACTAAACACATTTTTGAGGACTCATTCCAAGGTGGCAACTCAGATTTTGGGTGTCCTCATAGCAAGGCTGTGAGAGATCAGATTTGGGGGCTGCCCTGGAGCCAGAAGTGGGCTGAGCATATGGAATGCCAGACAACATGCCCCTCTGAGCCCACTGTAGGGGGTGCAGTGAAATAAGGCTTACACTTAAAAATATAACTCCTGTCGGGACAGCAGACATCCCTGTGGAGAGGCAGGGCTGAGAAATGGCGGGCCTGGGCCCGGAGTTGGAGGAATTCTCTTACCTCTTTAGCCATTCTCTTTCCCCTTCCTCCAACCTCCCCGGTGAGGGAGACTCTAGGTCCCTGCGATTCACCCTGAGTTGAGCGCCGCACTGCTGTCAGTGTCACAGTCTGGCTCTCATGCTGGGACATACTTCCAGCAAGCCCTGCATTTGTAGAGTATCCTCCAGTTCCTAGCCATCATCTCATTTTAATCCCCAGAGTAGCCTTGTTCAGTAAATAATATGTTGAACCACATGAAACTGCCATTTCTACAGGTCAAATATAGTCGAATGTCAACAATTTCTTGTGGTTCAGTCTGATACTGGTGGTGTTACAGTCCCCATTATTATTTTCTTAGTGACAAGTACAGAAGGTTAGAGAGACTTTACTCATATCACAGAGCCAGACATGGGGTTTGGGCCCAAAGTGGACCTTGAACTCGGATTCATGCTCTTCCTAATGCTTGGTTCCCTTTTGCTGCAAACGGTAAATGGCCTCAAGCAGCCACATGTACACAGGTTGAGAGTCTCAGGTTAATGCGCTTTAACCTGAGGATATGTCCTTTTCTTTCAGCCTTAAATTCAGTAATGGTTCTCTGTACAAACTCATTCATTTTTAATCAGTTGACTGTAATGATTTGTTACAAATGATCTTTAATTCTCAGCTGTGGTTAATCAGTCCTGAAAGGCACTTCTCCTGTTATTTTATTTGGATAGGATTCTTAGTGAAATACTTGCCTGCCATTACTTAATCACTTGTTTGTTTTCCCGCTGCACACAGTTTCCAGCAGCATACAGCAGTATGTGATGTGGGGCCTTTTCCCTCTGCTGAGTGAACTGAATTCTCCAGCCTTAGGTGTAAGATGCAGCAGTGGGGCCCTCTGAGGGTCCGTGCCATCACTTAACACTAACTGGCCCTCTCCCGCAGGCCCGGTGCTGAGGATATGCCGACTTACATGTGGGCCATTGCAGGACAACCTGGGAAGGTTGTTATGAGATCACTTGGTGTAGGGAGATGAGGCAGAGTGGATGGCAGCTAACTTAGCCATGGGGTGTCAGGAAGTCTCCCTGGAGGAGGTGAATCTTGGATGATCAATATTAACTGGGCAGATGGGACAGCAGATGCAAAGGCCCAGAGAGTGAAAGCATGGGAATGGGCAAGACGGGGCCTGAGAAATGAGCAGCTAAAGGGACAGGGAGAGGTGGGCAGAAGTGAAGAGGAGGCTGGGCTGGAATGAAGGAGGAAAGGTGCAGAGAGTGAAGTTCTAGTCTTACTCTTTCAGGGCAGGACCCGGGCACTTGCTTGCTGCAGCCAGGGTCATCAACAGGCAGGAGAGGGCTGCCACAGCAGCAGGGCGAAAGGCCAGGCTCTTTTCTGAGCTCTTTCTCTCTTGAGGCAACTGAGACCTGTTTTGTGTAACCTTCCAGTTATCCCGACCAATGAAGAGAAACTGGAAATCTTTCCAGTCCCCTCCCCACCTCCAGATTCTAGGGTTTTTGGCCCTCCTGGGAGTGCTGCACCACCATTCAAAGATTTGAGTCAGACCCTGGAGCTCAATGAGTCTAGGGAGCTTGCTTTCAGAATCATTTCGCCCAGGGCTGCGATCAGTGATGCCTCAGAAGGGCAGCCCCACACTCTGCAGCGGGAGGGGTTTCCTCCACAGCCTGTCTGAGAAGGGACCCACAACTGCGGGGTGCAGGGAGTCACACGACCTCTGTCGTCAGAGAGGCACTTGTCAGCATGATGAGGGGAAGGACTTGATGATGAGGGAACTGCCATGGCAAAAATGTGCTCTGACTACAAAGGCAAAAATCAAAAACCGAATGGACCTGGCTCTCTCCCCACTTTTCATTCCAGACCCATTTTCCAGCAGTGCCTCCTTTCCTGTCCTTTGTATCAAAGCACAGAAAGCATGAAGCAGATTTAATCTTTCATCATCTCTTTTTTTGATGGCCTTGCCATACTCCCTTTATCCTTTTGATATCCTCTATGGCATCCTTCAGTCCTACTTCTCCCTTGGTGTCCAAGACCAAGAGCTGATGAGACTAATTCGTACTATAGTGTGCGAGATGATGCTTTGTTTAAAAGTGCAACGATTTCTGGAATGGGCAACTAGTAAGACAAAAACATGAGTGTCATGGTTGAGATGTTTCAGAAACAGGGACTTGAGGGGTTTTGTGAAGACCTTCCAATCATACTGTATAAGCAGCTTGTCTGGCCAAGGATGGGCTCTCTTCTTCTGACCCATTTTCAGAAAGAACGGTGAGGTTTGGTGATACAAATCAGAGAGAATCTGGTTTCTTTTCAATATCACTCTGAGGAAATGGATCTCAAGTAATGATTCAGGAGCCACCAGTTCTCTCTACCTGAATGCTCTTTCCCATTTCTACGCCTTGGCACTTCTATCGTATCCAATTCCTGTCTCTGCTATAAGCCTTTTCAGACTTGAAGGGTCCTTTGTTCATACTGCCATTAAACTCGACACAGAAGCCATCTGAATATATCTCTTCATACACATGACTGTGTGTTCCCCATGGATGGTGAGCTTCTTACTCAAGGGCAGGAAAATTTCTTATTTCATCTCTTGACCTCCATCTGATTTTCAGTTCTGGCAAATAATAAGTGATCAGTAAATATGGTTGTTGTTTTCTTCCTTTTCTTTTCCTGCAGAGGAGTGCAAACAGGTGAGTGTGATGTGGAAAACCAAGTGAGATTTTGTTTAGGGGCATCCCTCCAGCCTTTCTCAAGACTATACTGCCCTATTCACCAGGCCTTCGCTGGAGAGACTAGGATGAAAAACAAGTCACAATTTGTGCCTTCAAGGATCTCACAATGTCAGTTCTAACATAGGTGTAAGAGACTGGAAATGTTGGAAGCATGGTTTCCTCCTGGCCCAAGCAGATGGCCTTGTCTTGCAAAGCCACCACTGGGGGGTCTGACTAGCTCTGACGAGGTGGAAATCTCAGGGTTTAAGGAGCCTGCCAAGAGACTGCCTCAGGTTCCTGAGTATAAAACCTGTAGGTGGGAGATCGGTAACATTCCTGTAGGCTGAGAGAAGCCGGATTGACCAGAGGTGGTCCTGAGCCCCTCCTCCTTTCTACCCTGGAAATATATGTCAGTCTGTGTGTGTGGTGGTCAGAAGGCTTGGTGGAGGACATGCCAAAAGAGGGTGCATGGGGGCCAGAGATGATCACCTTGCAATACTGTCAAAAGTCTCACCCAAAATGGCAATAGTGCAGTCTGCAATACACTGGGATCACCCCAGGATGCCAAGACTTCAAGGTTTTAGATAGAATTTAATTCTTGAAGACTCAGGTGCCAATTAAAGAATATACACTGCTATTTTCCAGCACCTCATGTTTACCCACTCTCAGTACTCCTCTACATTGGATTAAACTCCTCCACAGGCTGTGCGAAGACTGAAATTCTACTCAAGCTACTGTAGCCCAAGGGACAGTGGCCTGAGAGTCACACGGCAAGTGGCCACTCTCTGCTCCAGTCTTGTGCCTCCCCTTCCCAGTGGCAAGTTTGGATATGCCATTGCTGGTCCTGGCCCTGAGGGACCCGTTTGCATTGTTCTGGTCTTGCACCCAACTTCCTGGACTGCTCCTACATGCGCTGTTGAACCCCGGCTTTGCTTCCCCTATTTTGCGCAGACTCAGATTTTTTAAATATTCTTCTTCTCCAGATTTTTACCTTGGACAGTCTCACCCCAAAAAAAAAGAATTATCTTACTCAAAATGACAATGGTGACCCCACTGGGTTTACACCAGACCCTTGGTTGAATCTGCTTCCTATTTGACTGGGTGACTTCCCACCTGTTCCCCAGAGTTCACAGGCCCCCAAAGAAGGTCCTGGTTCACAGAGGTGCCTGACCAGGCCCGAGATGAGGGCGAGGGACTCAAGTGCTATCTGTGCCTTCTGCTCAGGGTCAGGTCCTTTGAGAGGAAACTGGCCATCTTTGAGGAGGACCTGAGAGCTGCCATCAGAAAAAACACACTCAGCCTGTGGTCCTGGGGGTCACACCTTTGCCAGCCAAGCACTGGGCTAGCCAATTACCAGCTCCACAGGAGCCATTTAGTGGAGGGAAGAAATATTCCCTTCTGCCCACTCCTGGGCAGGGCAGGGGCTCTATCAGGGGAAGAAAGGCCAGGGGTTACCTGAGATCCATGCTCTCTTTCCCATTTTGGCCTCATTTTGAGCTTCTTTCACTGAGGAGAGCACATATCCTAATGCAGGAAATTACCCAGGTGATTGATGTCTAGCAAATGCAATTAGGCCCCGGTTAAGTGCTCTCCAAGGGGTGCCTTTCCATGTGGGGTTCAGAGTTTGGTGATCATTTAATGAGAGTGCATCTGGGGCCTCCTGGCAATGAAGCATTTGTCTCTGTCAGGCTTCGGTCACTGCAACTTCCTGCTCCCTTCAGATGCAGGGAGGCTGTAGGCAAAGAGATCGGAGTGGCAGGTGGATCAGGGAAGGGGCAGAGTGGAAGCTGGGGAGGGAGCTGTCTAGAGAAGAATGGCCACGTTGGCCCAAAGGGTGTGACAAGTCCCAGGGTGAGGCTGGATCCTGAGTTGGGGGGCAGGCAGTATCTTCAATGGCTGACATTCTATATTTACTAACCAACCTAGTGCTTGGGATATAATTCCTTAATTCCACTACCTTGGGGGCTTTGGAGGCATTAATAAAGAAAATTGGCCCAGACGCTGCCCTTGAGGTATTTGTATTCTGGTTGGGAAGTTCACACACTCCATCAAACTTTCAGGCAGCAAACTTCCATCCGGCTGGGCCACATGCAAACGCATGAAGTAGCATACTCGGTGTTGACCCATCTGCACAGCTAAGGAAAGGACAAAGGAGGCCATCTTGCATCCTGCCTGCCTGATCTCTGAATCAGCTCTGCCCCTGAGAAGCTGCAGGAGCTTAAGCAAGTTACGTAACCTCCTTATGTCACCATTTCCTGATTATAAAATGGGGATAGTAACAGTACTTTTCACAAAGGCTTTAGGGGAGAATTCAGCAGGGCAATGTACAGAAAGCCTATGGCCCACACCACCACAGTGTCACTACATGCAGGTTCCCTTCTTCCCCTCCTAAGCCAGGGCTGATTAACCCTTTTTATGTCATGGACACCTCTGGCAGCTGGTGATGCATATGAACCCCTTCTCAGAATAATGGTATAAATGTATAGAATAAAATGTATAGAATAAATGTATAGAATAAGAATACAGAGGAAACTGCATTTTTTTAACTGAAATGCAATTATCAAAATACTAAAAAACTAAAATACTGTGTATGTGCTTCTTTATTCATATAGTAAATAACAAGATCTGCTGACAGGTCTAATAAGTACTATAATTTTGAAGTAGTAATAAGCTTAAACAATATTTCAGAATATCTGCAAGTGACTATAATGAAATATAAAAAATATTTGGGATTTCCACTGGTGACAAAATCATAGCTACTGCTAATACTAACACATTTTATTGACTACATTCAAAATTAGAGGAATTGCTAAATTTTTGTTTAAAGGTTGATGAATATAAAGATGTAATTTTTTTTCTGTCTAAGTTCATGGGCTCTCTATAGTTACCAGGCTAAGACTTGATAAAATAAGTTATAGTCACACTTTCTAAATGTTTAAAATAGCATTTCCTTTCTCATTACTAACGCAAAATAGAAACATAACAGAAAAGCTAAGAAATATGGGTTAAGTGGAAAAAGACAAAAGAAATTTAAAAACATGATCCAGAGAGAACACCGCTAACACTCCATATAGTAGTTTGGCTTTTAAATGCAGGACCATTGCTAATCCATTTTTCATGCACTGATTCTGTTTCACCTACGGTTCTTATACTGCAGTTTCGCTCAGAGGGATGTCAAGGCACAGAGCATGCTCAATAAAGAACCACTCAAAGCACCACTAATGTTGGCCAGAGACTACACAAGGCCTAGTTGTCGACAAGGAGCCCCTACCCTTTACAGCACAGGCCCCTCAGGAAGGGCAAAGTGTCACAGGACAGCGCCAGGGTGCCCCAGCAGCCAGAGGTCACGCTGGAATCTTCCAGCCCCACTAATAGCTAACAGAACCTGTCCCACTGATAGCAAATCTCGTTAGCCCTGAGGAATTTTCTCAAGTTGGAGTCATGAATTATGAATAATGGAAATTGCCTTCTTGATGAAGGATACTAACTGACTCCACTCTAAACCTACCAGCTGGTCAGATCAGATCTCTAGCACACGTAGGCAGAGTGTGAGGGCTCATGCGATAATTTGTTTAGAAATAATGATAATGAGGTAGCCCTGAATCAAGGAGGTGCTGTACAATCTATACAATCACACACGTGTGGACAGTGAATGCCCTGTGCATCCCTAAATGATCCCCTGTGGTGGTACTATGCAGCTGTCTTGGGAGTGAAAGGGTAGGATGACACAATCAACTGTCCCAAGTTAACTCCGGAAGCCCGAAGGCTTGCAATGGCTCGTCTAGTTTCCATTAAGAGCCTGTGGAGGATCCACTGTGGGTGAGCTTCACATATAAAGGAGGCCAAGCCCTAGTATACTTTCCCCCAGACCCCCCAGAAAGCTCAACCTCACAGGCCTTCCAAGCAGTGGCCAGTGTTTGGGCCTCTAACTTGCCATCCATCCTGTGTGAAGATGAGGTTGTGAAGCCATTATCACCAAGTTAGGGTCTTGCTGGGTGGGATTTCCGGGAGACTGGGGCCAGCATCACTATAGCAACACTGAAAAAGCACATCTCTTCTTATCTCCAGTACAGCCCTTAGAGCAATGTCCTTTTCTGACCTCCAGAGACCTTCCTTGGGGAGCAGCAAGGAGGAGGATGCTAATGAAATGCTGTCAGCATAGTCACTAAAATGTGGTTGTGTGCTTTCCTGGAGGGACCCTGCAACCTGAGGTGCCACCCCCTGCTTCCTCTAAACCTAGTCAAAAACCATAGCCCAAGATGACAGGCCAGCAAAACTCCCAAGTGCAAGGTGCCACCAACTTTCAAAATGTTTTTAATAAAACAATGTGGAAAGGGCAGCTTGTTTGTTTGGATTCTCCACTAGGTTATTCAGTTAAGCCTGAAATTCTGGGAAAACTTGAACCACCCTAACCATATTTTTCATTAGTAATAATGATAAAAGATAATTACTGAGCCTCTCTGTCAGCTATTCCAGACCCCTGCACCTCCACTTAATTAATTGCTAATTAAGATATGAAAGAACGGAAATGTCTCTCACACATCCTGACTTCATTAAGCCTCAGCAAATCTTCCTCAGGGAAAAGAAACATAACATTACCAAGGCTGAGCCCCTCCTTTGACTTGGATGGAAGGGGGTGAGGTGGGGATGGGGACTGGCCCCGAGTCGGGATCATTTAACCAAAACATCCTGGTGGTACATGACAACCCTGAGAGAAAAGAACAAGGGGGGAAAGAGAAACTCACAAATGTGAGTCCCTCCATCTCTCATATGCTGAGCTAAGCCTTTTACTTATATTATCTAACTTAATCCTCATAGCAATCCAATAAGGAAATATTCTTATCCCCTTTACAGATTAGAAAAGGAGTTCTTGGAGGGATGAGGTAAATATCTTTCCCAACAGTCTGAAGCTGGTAAGAGCTAGAATTTGAGCCAAATTTCATGCTTTTCCATTTGTTGTTTCATGGAGATGCACAAAACAGAAATGTTTTCTTCTGTGTCTTTAACATTACTGATAAAGACAAAAGGCACTTGTGGTAGCTGTCCTTCAAGGTGCCCCCCACTTAATCCTTGCTTCCTAGTATTCATACCCAGGTGTTGGCTCCTCCCAAATTAAACAAGGCTAAGCTGTGTAAACACTAGGATATTCCAGAAATGATGATAAGGTAGATAATAAAAGATACCATAGCTTCCCCCTGGCTCTCTCTGGGATCATGCACTCTGTGCGGAGGCAGCCATATTGTGAGGATGCTCAAGCAGCCCTTTCGAGGCCCATATGGGGAGACCTCCTGCTATACGTAGCAACTCATAAATGCCCCTTCCCCAGTCTTCAGATGACTGCACGCCTCCTAGGCATCTTAACTGAAACTTCGTGAGACCTGAAAGTGGAACCATCCAGATAAACCATTTGTGAATTCCTGGTCCACAGAAAGCTTGAGATAATAAATGTTTATGGTTTTAAGCCTCTGAGTTTGGGGTAATTTGTTAGGCAGCAATAGATGATGAAGTGAGCATTCATGAACTTTTCACCTCCTGCTATATTTCAATATCTTGCCAAGGCCAGTGGACCAAAGAAACCCTTCTAAGAAACATTCAGATGGGTGTGCCTGAAAGTAGGCACTCCAAATAATAGTCCTTCAAGATTCCTCTGGTAGGACACCTCAGGATGTTAAGGGTCAAATATGTATCTGATCACCAATAATTGCCTCTATTTCCCATTTTCTCATTACTAACTACTATTTGTTGGCTATTCACAATCTGATCCAACTGCTGATAGAACTGAGAAAAAATGTGAATTGACAATACTTCCACACACTGGGTCATTTTTTCCAGAGCTGATCAGCATCCTTGTAATTACATGGCTGTTACTGGAACATTTCCAGCTGTTTGCAGTAAACAAACCCAAACCATCCAAAATGAATGGCTGCTGTGAAGACTGAAACATCTGCAGGTTTTGGTTGCTGGCCTTACCTAAGCTGGCAGCGTCTCTCTTCTGCCCATGATTCACCAAAGCCAAAGGGGGGATCACACAGGGCTGTGGGGAAGCTCTGTGCTTGGGGTCAGCTGGGCCTCTGAAGCAGCACTCTCTGGACTGCCGAGCTCCTCGGATCCTGCCTGGGCAGTCAGGGGCAGGAAGCACATGTGACACAGACGGAGCTGAGACCCTGGGCTCCCTGACCTTATGTTCAGTAGGAGAGGGATCAGCATTTGATGAGAAGAAAAAAACGCAGTGCATACTTCATAGACATATTTCATAGGAAAACTTTGTTTTTCAAAGCTGAGCTGTAACAAGTCAACCCCAGAAGACTGGCTGTGAAAGAAATATTAGCAGTAAGAAGGGAAGGGCAGGCAGAGTGATTTGAGGGAATGGACAGAAGAGCACACTGATTTGCTGAAGTTGCCAGGGAGCCAGGTCCCTATGCTCTCCGGTCTTAGGTATGTCTCCTGGGTTCCGCCTGGCAGCGTGCAAGCTAAGAGGATTTGAGGGCATAGTCTGGCCCTTGATATTTACCTAAAGGCTTTTTCCCTGAACCTTGTACCTCAAACATACTTGCCTACATTGTAACCCACCAGTGTCAATTGCTGTTATAATAATCCTTTGTCTTGTCACCAGTTACAGGAAAATCTGCTCTAATATGAGGCCCCTGTGTGATCTCTTCAGGGTTGTATGGCTTTTTAATCAAATTAAACAGATCTATTAGTGAGGTAAAGGATTTTATATCACAAGGGCCAGTATATTAGGTTCATTAGGAGCTGCTCTAACACAGCAAGTGTGCTCTTGATTTCAAGATCAGCATACACTTGCTTGAACTCAATGTGGCCATTGCTCAGCCCACAGTTTGAAACTTGTTTTTTGTTTTTCCTAAAGTGAGTTAAATGGAAAAGAGCACAGGAGCCCAGCATTCTAGTCGATACTCTAAGTACCTCTGTGCATTTGACGCATGCCTCCATAAGTGAATTCTTACAGCTGCCAGTCCCCTGTCTCTCTCTGCCATGGGCAGGAGGGCAGAGGCTGTGTCCCCCTCTTGTATCTCCATGCCTGGCATAGATCTAAGCACTCAGAAGTCTCATAATAATGCTTGCTGCCAATGATGAAAGCGTGAAATCAGTGCATCTGTCTATATTCCCATATGCATATATTGGTTATATGAGCATAAAGGAAAGTATGGGAGTCTACATTCCATGCTGTCCACATGGGGGCTGAGAGTCATATGGATGGTGCAGGAAGGAGAGGAGGTGGAGAGAGGTGAGCAATGGAGGAAAAAAAAAAGAAACTGAATTAAAAAAGGCTAGATGTATATGATCTTTTTTTGTAAAAGTATGTGTATGGATGCATATATAAGGGGGAAGATGATGTTCATATGTTAAGTCAAAACAAGTTGCAGAGTATTTCAGCTAAGCTATAAACAAAAGTATCCCATATATCTGTGTGTATATATGCATAATTAGGCTTCAGTGAGCACAAGGGTTGTGTGTGTTTGGGCACTGTGAGGCAGTGCCCAGCTGAGGCACTCAAGCCTCCGGCTGCCGGGAGTGTTGGTGGCTGACAGCTCACTGCTGGTTTTCTGCCCAGGAGTCCCTGTCAGCCAGAGGGAGCTGCTTTGTCCAGCATTGTACCTGCCCTCTCCCTGGGGGCAGCCCTCATCCAAAGACTGGTGGGCTCCAAAGACCTGTGCCTTCTCAGTGTGGGATGACTCCAGAGATCCCTCCAGCAGCTCTGCTTCCTGGACTCATGCACAGGAATATGCCCCAAGAAACCTTCAGAACACATACCTATCCCAGTCTATTTCCTGGGAACTTGACTTATGACGGTGTGGAAAGACACATACTGGTCTATTAAAACGTATGCCAAAGGGCTGAGGTTGGGAGGAAATGATTAGCTTTTTCTCTATATATATTCATACCAGTTCACTTATTACCATGAGCACATATCACTTGTATCATCTCAAGATTATCGAAGAAATTTAAAGGGTAGTAAAGAACTAAAGGTTAGTTGAATGAATGAGTGACCATGACTACATGTAGCTGGAGAAATAGATGATAATAATAATAATAAAATAGCACATCAAAGGAATTAATGTTTAATGCGTTAAACTGAAGGGGATTTTGCCAACACTTCTGATGATTCAGCTTAGTTGGTTCAGAAGAGGTTGAACCAGCTTTCTAAGAGAGAGTTTACCACCTCACAGAAAAGAGGAGAAATAAAAGGGCCAAGGGGTGGAAGCAAAGAAGAGGGGGTTTTAATTCCATGGAAGGAGAGATTTTCTAGTATTAGAGCTATTTGCCAGTACAATAGGCTGCAATTTGGGGCAGTCATTGTCCAAATTACCTTGTCCAAAGGATCTATAATTCTTCCGTTTGGTGAGCAGCCAGATTGTAACTGGAGGAGAAAAATTTGCAGCAAGCTAAGCACTTCCTTACCTTGGGCACCATCAGAGCCAGAGAAGACCACTTTCCTTCCCAGCCCCGCTCGCCAGGCGGCCACTGCTGATAAACTGGAGTATCCATCAGGGATGAAATCTCTTTGCCCTTCCAGAACGAAAGGACCTCTCTATTTCTTCCAATTCCGTTCCATAAGGTCCTCCAGGGAAGGTTAATTTATTCAGGAACAACTTAGAGGAGTAAGCCTACACCTTTACTAAAGGCTTGCTCCATCCTCCCTCGGGCCCCACTTGGTTTTTGCAAATACATATGAGATCCCTAAGGCTCAGTGTCTCCTCCAGGGAAGGCTCAGAGATTTGTGGGAGGCAAGCCCTTGAAGGCATAATCAATCTGCTCCGGACCATGATGCTCCCTGGGAATTGGGTTGTGGGGAGGCCCCATCCAGTTCTGCAGAGCAGCCCTGCTTAAAGAGGAGAGGCAAACTGCTGACAGGGTAGCTCCGCACCTGGAATAGATGCCACCTAACCGCTGTTAGGTGGTCCCAACCTGAGACAATTACTTCTCGTTCTGAATTCACTTGCTCAGTGAGTATTTTTTAAACTTTTCTGTGTGGCACTGTGCTTGGGACAAGAGCTAAAGCCGTGAGCAGGACAGAGAATCTGCTGAGGAGTTGAGATTCCAGAATGAGAGGGGCTCACAGTCAGTGCTGACTCTTGCAGCGTAGGAACACACCCAGTGCTGTGGACACGAAGGACAAAGAGGCGCTCAGGTTTAAGGGGATGAGGGGCTTCCTGGAGAAAGTGTCAAGTGTTTGTCATGATCTGCATGTCACTAAGCTTGTTACTATAGTCACCTTCAAAGATCTCAGAATAGATGTTACATAAAATGCCTTCATGGATTTATAATCATTCTGTAGAATTTTAAATATTTACTACTTTATTGCAAAGCTATGAGAATGAAAGAAACTTAATGAAATAAATAAAACTCTGGAAAGGGGAACAATAACTTAATGGATAACAGCTTTCTTTGCTTTAGAAATCTACATGCTGTACCTCTTAAGTTTATTGCAAAGGAGTACTGCAGTTGGGATGGAAACGGAAGTGAGGTTCCTTATTTTGAAACCATAAGCATATTTCTTCCCCCCTTACTCCTGTCTCAGGTGGCTGCATCACTGGAACCGTGCAGAGACCAGGTCTCTTTTAGAGTTAGGATTAAAGAACGTGGGAGAAAGAGAAAACCCTGAAGACACCATCACTTAAGGTACTCTTTCCTGTGACCCTTTTACCATCCATCATTGCAATAGCCAGTTTGACGTTTTTGCTAGTGCCTGAATATCCCCAGGGATCTGAGACTGTCCCTGCCACAACAGCTTGGGGACAGTCCCCCTGAAATGAGGTGGCCAAGAGCTCTGGCTCCCTTGGGCTTCATGCTGTCTCAGAAAAAGCTGGAGAAATCAGGCACCAAGGTTTTGGCTTCTCATAAAATATTTCTGAGATGCATTTCATGATGCGGTTGGTAATAAAATTGTGTTACTGCTCTCCGTCCCTCCAAGAGGCGAGACTTGACTCCCAGCCCAACCGCGCCTGCACCAGACTGGCATGAATCAGTGCTAAATTATTCACCAGCCTGACTCTAAAATTCCTAGAGTTCCAAAACCTCTAATAAAGTATTATGAAAAAATATCCATCTCTTATCTCTATCCATAACTGTTTATATGGCTAGAGGAAAAAAAAACATACTTTTATTTCTTTTAATTTAAAAGCTCTCCTAATTCCTTTTTCATACCACATATATATGTCTAAAGAATTTTCAGGTTGAAATAATAACCTTTAAAAAACAGTCCATGGGAGAAGGCTCTCAGGATGCAGAATTGACAGGCACAGTGAATATTTTGCTCTCTTAATAACTTTCCCTGGTACTCTAACCTGATATGCTGAATTGGGAACCTTTCCAACAGGTGTGGCCCTTTTTTATGTACAAACAGTAATATACCTGCCAGTCTTCTCTCTCTATTTGGTTATATGATTGCTAAAGTTTGTTCAGGAAAAACTCATTTCCTCCCTTAGATGTGCACTCACCGTGTGTCATGGCACGCTACAGCTATGAGACAAGTCTATTCTGAAGCCCCACATTTGAATCAACCCAGACTACTCTCAGTGACATCCTGCCTCACTTGGGGACATCTGACTACGAAGTACCCCAGGCCATTTAAAAAGTAACCTTTGAAAATACAAACACACAAGAGACATCAGTCACATTAAGGCAATTATCAGCCATTCTCACTTAAGAGCGAATTGGTTAATGTGGGGTGGTCTGGCTAATGGCTGGTTGAGACGGAGTTCTCGACAGCTCAGTAGAGCTGGAGGGAGTTGGGGTGGGCCACCTGGGTGGCACCAAGGGTTGCTGTCACAAGAGCATCAATGCATATTATTAAGATGGAGACATGTTTACTTACTATCCCTCTGCTGAGGGAAGGTACTGTGTGCCTAAGAAAAATAAATTGAAAAATTAAACTCTCTCCATATACCCCACCCCCCAAAGAAACATGCACAAATAAACATAGTGGGTCTTTAAATGGATTTCTGAATAAGGTGGGCTCAATGCGGCTATGAGACCTGGCATGCTTTCACCCTCCTCTAAATCAATGTTGAATAATTATTTAAAGAATACTGGTTTCAGTGTATCTTGCCTGAGGGTTTCAGCTCCAGGCAAGTTCACTATGGATTAAATGAGACCAAAAAATGACAATGGAACATTCTTGGGGTAAAGGGTTTATATCCATCTGTATTCTCACAGCAGTAGGCTGAGCACTTAGAATCATGACTGCATCCAGCTGTCTGCAGGTCTGTAACCCTCCTTCCTCTCTGCCTGTGCCCAGAGCACTGGGCAGAGCTCTTTATATGGTGACTCAGTCAATAATTGCGAGTGGGTGTGGGAGCATTAGCCTAGCAGCAGGCCAATTACATCATCAAGTAGTTTAGGGTCAGGTGAGGATCCTGGCCTAGGAACTTCCATTTTCCCCACACAATGTGAGACAAATTATTAGCCTGACAACAGCAACCCCATATTTTCATCCAGCCCTGATATTTGAGGCTTTTGATGAGGGGTTGGAAGGATGAATGAAGAAACCCAGGACCCCTCCAGCCTGAAGGAGAGGCTGTGGGGGGTCTCAGGATCCTGTGTGCACAGGACAGGCAGTGGTGGGGAAGCGGCTACTGAGAACAAGCATCACGTCCTCTCTGGAGCTAGCCTTCCTCCAGCAAGCAGGGCCCTGCCCCAGTCCTACCTGGGAAATCAATCTGCAGGCTGAATCAGAGCACTAGTGTCTCTGCCTCCGCCCAGAGCACTGGGCTGAGCTCTCTATTTAGTGCAATAATAGCTTATTGCCTAAAGGTGTGGAAGCAGTAGCTTAGCAACAGGCCAGTTACATCATCAGGTGGTTTAAGTTCAGTGAGAATCCTGGCTGTAGGAACCCCAACTGCCCTACAGGAAAGGTTGGAGGAAACTTTGATTTACAACCAGTTAGTGAGAAGCACAGGTAAGGTGGACTTGCCATTGGTGACTGGAGTTCAAGGCAGTCTTGTGGGACCAAGCCCTTAGCCTGTGGACTGTGATGCCATTTCCAGGTAGGTAGTATCAGAATTCAGTTGAACTGTATGATACCCAGCTGGTGTCAGAGAACTGCTGTGTAGGAAAAAATCCCACACATCAGATTTGGTGTCAGAATCAAAATTGTAATCCCAAACCACATCAGAGCCAGAGCCATAAACACACCAGTGTTAAGCTCCATTTCAGTCTAGGGCTGAAAAATTTCCTGGGTCCAGGGGGGACCAAAGCAAAGCTGGACGGGAAGAGCCTCCTACCTAAAAGTCAGTGAACAATGGTTGGTAGGTCCAGGTGGGGGTGGTGGATCCCGCTGGCCCTCCTGAGGGTGGAACTTCTCAGAAGTCCGCAGGATGCTGTATTCAGAAACAGTCCTCAGAGCGCCAGCTGCTCTGTTGATTAAATCTCAAAGCCGCCCCCTGGCACAGAGGCTAGCCCATCCTTCCCTGCCAAGCCTTGTCACATGTGGACAATTGACCTCACAGAAGAGTGTGGATTTTCCGGATTAGTTTTTCCACCACGTAATTACAAATAACTCTTCAGTAGCATGGTTTGGTGTTAGAACTGCCTGAATTACCAGATAGGAAGACCCACAGATCACCTTATGGTCTCCGGCAATTCCAGCAGAGGTGCATTCTCCTGGCTGTTTGGAACTGTCTTGCTCAGCTGCTACCCTACCTCCATTCCCCATGCATTTGAAAGCAGCTTATTTTAAAAGCTGATTAGATGAGCCCTTAATAACATTAGAATTTAAATGGCCCCAGATAGGCTTTCAGCTTCTTGCCAAATTGAGATAAATGTGATATTTGGGGAGCTGAGTTCCCAGCTTCATGGCTGCTGTGAACTGCAGACCGGTTTTAAAGCACTACTTTCTCCCATTCTTTTCTGCAGCCTGAAACTGGGTTCATGGGCATGTATAAAGTCGCTTTCATCTCTCAAGTTGTAGAATTCTGTGTGTAGATGTGTCTCCCTGATGCACTTTAAAGGAGAACTAAGTTAGGGTCTAGGGGCACAGCAGAGAGTTATCATCTGTGCTTGATAATCTATGGGAAAATGTCCTCTGTTTTCCCATACTCTGATAACTTTCAGTTCCAGGCAACAAAGTTTCATTGAGCAACTACTATTTAGTCATTTAATTGAACATTGATGCTGTTATACCTTTTGCTGATAATAATATAAAATGGTCAGAAGCATGAAGGTTTCACCTTGGTCAATGTGTTTATCTCCCTACATAACTCATATAGGTGGGTTCAGTGGTGGGAAAGGGAGACACACTTATCAAGACTTCCAATGACTGCCTTCCAGTTTAATACTCTTCTATAAGTTTTAGAAAAAGTTAAAGACAGGATGGGAGGGGTGGAGTGGGAGACCAACCAAAAGTGAACATAAAACAGATGGTTCACTGTTGAAGTAAGTGTGGTCTTCCAAACAAATAAACAAAAACTGAGTTGTCTTTTCTTCCCCTTCTTTCCCCAATCAAACCAGACTCCTGGGTGTCCTCAGAGTTAAATCTTGAGATTCACAGAAACATGGCTCACCCTTTTCATAGAGGTGCTCATTACAGAAATATCCTTGAACAGAAGCTTCCTTTTGGAATAGAGCAGCTTCTACAGCCTGTCAGAAGCTAAATGTTGAGCTAGAACCTGTATTTGCATTCCAGTGGGAAAAGACCTTCATCCAGGTTTCCCTGAAGTGAAGCCTAAGAATTCTAGGGAAGCAGCGAGGAGAGGACAGGGACGGCTGGGCACAGGCACAGTGTGGGTTCACCCCTCTTCCCTGGGGCTCTGGCCCTAGGAGTCCAAAACTCACCCCGCCTTCAGCGACCCTGGAGGGAGTTTCAGGAGGGAAGTATTTGGAATTCATTTAAACTGGGGCTTGAATGGATTCAAACAGAAACTACAGCGTGAACAGGAGTGGCTGCTTCAGCTGCCTCATGAAAACAGGGTTGAGAAAGTCCAGCAGAGTACAGCTCCAGAAACACAGTGTTTGAGAGTCTCTCCCAGGTCTCTGATCAGCCTCTGCCAGAACAGAGCTTACCTGGGATCTGTGCTGCTCCATGTGGAGGGCAAGGGGAGGTCCCAGGGGAATCCACAGGGCTTCCTGCCTCAGCCTGCTCCCTTCGCCAACGAGAACCTCATCCAGTTGTGATCAACTTCGTAAAGAATGTAGTACCTGAGAGGCCTTGGCCCACTAAAGGGCCGTCTGAGTATTTGTGTTTTCTCTCAATGCCTTGCGGTTAACCTGGCAAAGAATGTGGTGGTGTTTGGTATGTCAACTGGCTGTCGACACCTGAGCCCACCTCTCCCTCTGCTAAACCTGGGGCCGTGCAGAAAGAGAGTTGTTTAATGTTCCTCCTCTCCTCAGAATGCCTCTGCACAGCCATCCTCCCTAACTGCTTTTCTCCTCTGGAGGCAAAGCGTGCCTCCTTCCTACCAAGGTAACTCTTCCCCTGAGCTCTCAGTTCCATGCCTACCACCTCCCTTGGAGCTTGCATCCATCATTGACCCTTTCCTACCTCAAATTTCCTCTCACTTCCTGAAAGTTCTTCCCCTTCTGCTTATGAACAAGCCTTGGTCTCCATTAAAACAAACAAGCAAACAAAAGCTGCTTTCTCTTGATTTTGTGACTCTATCTCCTTCTTTGATCCCAAAGTCTTTGAAAGAATATTCCACATTCACTCTCATCCTGTCATTCCTTAATCCCATGAAAAATTATGCATCTTACCTTGCCATGCAACACAGTCAACTTAACTCATCACATACTATGCTCCTCTCCCAGTCTGGGTCCTGACTGCAAGGAGGACACCCTCTTGTAAGGCAGGCAAGATGCCTCTCGCCTCCCCACTTGCAAAGCACATGGTAAATGAGATGATGAGGTTGTGTACTATACTGAGGCTGACTGGGAATCATCAGCCCTGTCCTGGGGGCAGGGGACAGCAAGAAAAGTCATGCGAGCCCTCCAGACAAATGGAGAACCCAGGAAGGAAGAAGAGAAAAGGAGAGAAGGAGGGGCGGGCTGTCCAGGTAGAAGAGCAACATGGGCAAGATCATCAAAGCCACTGAGGCAGCATGACCTGTAAACGGCATGTACATGGCATGGAGACAAGGGGTGTTGAGACTGCAGAGGATGACTGATCTTTAGTCCTCAAATGACATCCTGAGAAACTTTAATTCTTTCTTGCAGATGATGGCGGGGTCAAAGCAGGGGAGAGACATACTCAGATTGCCTTCTAGAAAGATCACTGGGAGGCAACAGAGGGGGGCGACCTGGTAAAAAGCTGTCCTCATGGTCCACAGAAGAGATGACATAGGCCTGAATCAAAAGGGGTGTCTCTGGGGATGGAGAAGAGGGGAGCTAATGCAATCTCCTCCATCCTCCCTGAATCCCACTTAGGTTCCACCCAAGCAGATGCTCTCTCTTCCTGCTCCAAACCCGCAAAGCAGCTACTGTGCTTTTCTTATTGTCCTTACTCAACTTGCATTACAGTCATTTGTGTATTTCTCTGATTTTCCTTATCCAATTGTATCTGTGTCTCCCCTGCCTCAAATTACAGTACCTTGCACATAGTAAGAACTGAAAGGTTATTAAGCTGAATTGGATTTTCAAGAGCTTCAAACCATGAATAATTGAGGAATCAGCCATGTATAAGTGTTGATTTACATAATTGTGTAAACAAGCTGATAACAGTTTTTAAATTTTTCCTATTATTTTTATTATCCCAGAATGACCCCCCCACCATCTTATTTCTCCTGATTTTAGGGAAATAGTAAACAAATATTCTCTAACACACACAAGTGGCAGAGATGCTACGTGGCTCTCACCTCCCCAGGCAAGGGAAACGGTTGTAAGAAACAGATGATTGCATTGATTGAATATGAAAGCCATGTATAAATATTGAGAAATCTGCCGTCTGAAGAGACAGAATTGCAGAGCACACTGCATGATGGGACCTGCGTACAGAGTCCCGAAGGTCAGTGTGCAGATACAAATTGATTAAGCTAAGTACTTACTGAAATTCCTTTCCAACATACTGATGAGAATTGATCATAGGCAGGACCCATATTTATGGTGAAAACACTGTGTAAAGTTACCCCTTGGTATGTCATTAAAGCAAATTTAAATTGTCCAGACTTTTTTCCCCAAGTAAAAGTATCTGCAGTAGAGTTAACTAATATATTGTAAGGAGCTAACCAACACTTACAATTTGGTGATCAAGTTTCTTTATGTGTGAACACGATTGGCCTCATGACAGCTTTTACTGAGACATTGTTTTATAACCCTGAGGTCAGCCTCTCTCTTTTTCTCTCTCATGCCAAACCAAAGGATTCTGATTGGTCCTGAGTCCATCCCAGCTTGTGCAGGACCCAAGCTGCAAACACCAGGAGTCAGAAATCTCTTAAACATAGACTGCATCCAACAGGCTTATGCAGTGTGGTGAGGGCCATAGCTGGAGTCACTGGGGCAGCAGGGAAGAAAGGAGGACGTGGAATGCAGTGGGTAAAAGGCAGGGCAGGGCACATGAAGGGAAATTAAGAAAAGGAGCAGAAGATCCAGCTATACATCTTTATTGAGTAGTTTTTGTGTGTCAAATACAAAAGTATGAGCCATGGGCCCCACAGAAGGAGCACTAGCATGGTCTCTGCTCTCGAGGAGCTGAGGGTTTAGTTAAGAGGGCAGTGCTAAATTCAGAAAATAAACAAAATACCAATGCATGGCAATATAATGAAGTACTAAGGAGTCCACCGCAGCAGTGGCTGTGTTATGCTACTGAGACCCAAAGTAAGGCGAGTGTCCAAGGGTTCAGGGCAGTGGGGGTGACCTAAGGAGACCTTCTGGGGCCATGGGCTTGAGCTGTGCCTTGAATGCAGAAGTGGGACAAAGCTAGGAAGGCAAAATGTGTCAGACACCTCTGACTTAAGGAAGAAAGTAAGAGGAAAGGAGAGGAAGGAAGAGAACAGAAGGGAAAGTCACAGAGCACGGTGACGGCGGAGCGGCTACCGCGGCTTCCCCGATGCCTGTGCCAACCCCTAGATTGCCTTGGCCAAAGACCAGCAAATGCAAGGAAAGGAATATTTCTGCGCTCCTAGTAGTTTCCGTAGAACTGGACTAGTGCCAGCCAATTTCTGTTGTCTTTGTAATCACAAAGTGAAGCAGCTTTTTCCTCATGTTTGCTTGAGAGGAAAGCTGTTTACACTGAAAGCCTCATACACTTCAGACTGAACTTTGACAACTGAATTCTCCTATTACTAACAACTGGGTATAAAGAACCCACAGAAACTTCCAAAAGATGAGATGGCTCTATTAGCTGAAGTTTCCAGTAGCCTCTGAAAAATGGAGAGATTGGTAAATTAATGATAATTTATTAGATGCATTTCAAGTGGGCTTTATAGAGGGAGCAGAACATCGTCCACAAAAGGTATTTTGATTGGCACCATGAAATCTCCCTGTTACTCCCCCACCCTAGTGTCACCCCCTGGAAAATTTTGAGAAAGTACAACACCTGGTTCTGCCATGTTATCTGAAATTCTACCATTTGAGATACATTCTTGTTAAGGTGTTCCCTCTGTCAGATGTCCCTTCTGAGAGGCAGACAGCCCCAAAGAGACCTGTTTATCCACACTGAAATGTTCAATATTTTATTAGGTCATTTAATGTCTAAAGGCCACTGGAGGAGGAAAAGGCAGAGAAGAGGAGGAGAAAGGTGGTGGGAGAAGAAGGAAAAATAATTTTAGAACATGGGGCCCTGTTAGGGAAGGCAAGACTGAGGAGGGTCTGTGGTGCAGGAGGTGGATGGTCTGGATGCCTAACGAGCAGAGGAAGGGAAGAAAATGGAGTCGGAAGGGGAGAGAGAGAATGGGAGCATCATGATGGAACGAAGCTAGAATCAACGTGTTCTCCTTTGTGATGTGGTCTGAGCAGCCCTGGCTAATTGGATAGCTCCCACTTTAAAGCTGGGCATGTTTGAGGTGCTGCACAAGAACGCTCAGCATTGCTTACAAGAGCAAAAAGGAGGAGGGACGAGCACAAGCCTGGCTGTGGAGGGTTACTTGGAAGGCTTTGCTTCTGGCAGGCTGAGTGGGCATGCAGGCAGCTAAGTCCAGTCTGGCCACAGCAAAACTGCAGCAAGCCCTTCATCAGGCACTAAGAAGAAAATGCCTAGAGATCACCCCCAATACAGAACAGTGGCAGCTGTGGGCTGAGGGAGTTCCATGGTTTCTGGCTGAGTCAGTGGACTGCACTGATCTGGGAAATGTTTCAGAACCGTCTGTGATGGGGAGACTCTAGGAGAACCCTGGTAATCTGATACCAGACCCACAGACCCAGTCAGTCTAGGACTGTAAAGATTATTCTTGTCCAGCCCTCATCTTCTAGAGAGAAGTGGAAGAGTTCAGATTTGTTGAGCACTTTCTATCTGCTAAGTGCTATTTTGATGACTTTATATGTTTTAACTCATTTACTCCTTGCAACAACCCTTAACAGGTATTGTTATTATTGCCATTCTACAGATAAGGAAATTGAGGTACAGAAAAGCTAAACAATTTGCCCAAAGTCAAACAACTTAGTAAGTGGCAGACTGAGGATTTGTACCCAGACAGTCAACGTCCAGAACCCTCCGCTCTAGTCCTTCTCTGTAAGACTCACCTGAGGTCACACAGCCCACCAGGAGGAAGACTTGCCTTTTGCAGTTTGAGCCCGGGCACCTCCAGGTTGGAGCAGATCACTTGCGTGCCAATAATGCCTGCTGGAGAGAGGCTGCAAAGATTTGGGATTCCTTGCACAAGCAGAGGGCTTCTCTGAGAGGGATGCGGGGCACCAGGTGGAGGAGCTTATCTCCTAATGAAAGAGAGGTAATGGGGTCATAATGGAGCCACTGCGATTGAGGCTGAGATAATTATTGAGATAATGGCCCAGAAAGGGACGAGTAGATGTCTCCCTCCTAGAAGAGGAGGAGCTTGAGGTAATGAAATCGTAGAGTGTATTGAGGGTTTGATAGTGATCAATGCAACACCAATAGACTGAGAATAAAGATAAAGGTAGAGCTGTGATGAGGTTAGTCATTTGATCAGCCACACTCCCTGAATGCCAGCCTTGTGCAGTCGCTACCTGTTCTGGCCGGGAAATGAGGTGTGCTCCACCTCGAGCTTACAATCTAACTGACAAAACAGGTAATGGTAAACAACTCGCCTCCCCAAACACATCCTGGGGTATCAGGAACACAGGTAGGCACCGCCAGCTATGCTAATATGGCCTTGAACTGCTTTGAAGAAGAAATTGGTAGTTAGGATTCTTGGTGCCAGAGAGGCAACATAACAGGGGGCTGTGCCGATGCCATGTTGGTGTCTTTAAGAGGAGGATTATTACTGCTTGGCAATTACAGAGAGAGAAACGAGGATGCAGTCGTGACTTGTAAATAGGAGCAACAGTGGCGATAGAGAAATAGCATGGAGAGTGGCAGCTTCTCTGTGGCTAACATTATCATGGGTGATCTGAGGAAGGGAGTGGAGGGTTTCTGACACGAACAGAGAGGTGGTCAGTATGTGTCTTGTGTGGAGTAGAGACCCCTGTATCTTCATTAAAGGTGGCCAGGGTTCTGCATTGTAGAGTGGTGGATAAAGACATTGAAATTGTTGTGGAAACAATTATGACTGTAACCCAGGTAATAATAAAGATAATAGACCTGTAACAAAGTCAGTGGCTGTAAAGGAGAGGACAGGGCAACTGAAATGTAGAAGGGGTGATAAGGGAGGTAATGGTGGTAATGGGAAAGGTAATGGAGTTATAATGTCCAGAATGCTAAAAGGTAATGGAGTTATAATGAGGTAATGACTACAGAGTTGGGGGAGAAAGAGGATCATCTTAATGGAAGCACGAGAGACTGGTATACAGATGGGAATGCATGCGGATCATTTATCATGACAGCTGGAGCGGGGGGGTGACCAGGAAAGTAATGAACAGCCACATGCAAAAGTTCTCATTACAACAGGAGTCCTAATGGGCCTTGGAATAAGGTAACAATGCTAATGGAAAAGATGATGACCTCCGGGAAAATCAGGAACCTTGTGATGGTATTTAGAACCATCTATTTAGTTGGAGAGACAAGAGGAGGAATGGCAGTGGGCTGATAGTGGACGGGTTTGGATGTATTTGCATGTATTTGCATGTCCCAGGACTGAAGCTTCTGAGGATGCTTCAAGAGACATGTCCCTGTAGTTTGGCTCAGTGCAGCTGTTCCTGTTTGTGTAAGGAGTTTGTGGGGTATGAAGCAAGTATGGGATGAACAGACATGGCTGCAGCAGCAACTAGAACTTACAGTCGTCTAAATTTTGGTCTTAAATTCAGCATGAAAACACACCAGCTCAGATGTAGTACTTCTGTGAGCAGAAGTCTAAACAAGATGTCTGGGAAATGCATGCATTTGTAGCAGAAGTGAAAGTATACAGAGGATTATTGATTAAAAAAATTTTTTTTAACCATTAGTGTTCTTTCTAAGTGGAGAAGTAGGGACTTAATCCTCACTGTTTAACTTCTGAGAGCATTAGTTGGGAAGAGTCTGTGGAAGCCTGTGTAGCCTGTCTGGCTTGGAAGGCTCTGATGCGGGCTCTGCAGAGGAATCTGGGGAGCAGGCAGATGATCTGCCACATCAGGCATCCAGGAGATTTGGACAAGAGCAGAGCCTCTGACGGAAGTGGAGACAGCCAGAGAGACTCATCGTCTCTACTGGGAGGCTTGCATGAAATAGCCTCCTCTGCCTTTGGTACCTAATTCCACCTCTCAGGCCAACTACATCCAAACCATTGAGAAAGCTTTTACAACAGAATAAATTCCTAGGTTCTAGCTCATGGAGAGTCTGGTTCTGTTGGTTAGAGTCATAGCCTGTCCATATTTTTAAAAACTCCCCTGGAAATTTTCTCAGGCATAGGAAATTTAGAAGTCTTGTGTGGGAACCACTGTCTAAGGGTCTGCCTGCAGCCCTTATACTAAGAAGATTAGGTAAGAGGTGGAGAAAGCATATTTCATGGTGTAGTCCAAAGCAACCTTTTGAATAGAGTTGTCCTAACAGTGAGATCTGATCTGTACTCAGAAGCCTTTTCTCCTCAACAGAACATTAACCTCCACCTGCCTGCCCTCCGCATGCTCATAGGGTCTACTTTTCCCTCTGTGAAGAGTCACAGAGTTGACTTACACAGTCTCCCAGCAAAGGACTCCACTAGGGCAATAGGCTGCCCTGGGCACTCTCTCCTCCAGAATAGAAGGAATGAAGCAGTATTAGGACTAAAGCATATGTGAGAGGAGTAGAGGAAGAAATGGAATGTGGAGGAGGGAGAATAATGTCCCCAAAAGATGTTCCAAGTACCTCTAGTTATGGAGATGGAGATGGAGGCTGGCACCACCAGGCTGACTTTTGAAGGTCCCTCCCACCCAACCTCATCAGAAGTACCATTTTGTTCTTCAGGATCCTCAGGGATTAAAAAGTATCAATATCATGGAGATACTCAATCTATGTTTAGGGAAGTACACATTACTTCTGTCCGTCAATGGCATATAAGCTGTGCATGTGTATGTATGTCTACACCTAATCCCCAAAATTAGAAAATGGGTATAATCTCTAAACAATGCATTATAAAGAAAATGGATTGTTTCAATTTGTGAACAAAATGATCAAATATTTCTCAATGGCTTGCCTCTTAATGCTTCTGGTCCTCTTCAACTCAAACCCTTAAAGAGACTAGCAATTTACCAAAAGATTCCAGTGCAAAAGCCACAATGGCATCAGAAGAAAAGCTCAGGTCCGTTAGCACCAGCTTTCCTGGATCTGTCTCAGAGAGACAGAAACCCTCAAGAGAGAAGTGAAGTTCAAGCCCTACTCGAGCCGCCAGGGAATCCCTCGGGCAGTCAGGCTGGAGCTGTGTTTGAGAGCGAGTCCATGAGCACAGAGTGGACTCTCTCCTCAGCTGGTCACTTCTCCCCTGCACCAGCCACCACCCTTATCAGACCGTGGACCACACAGAAAGTATGCCTCACATTCCCAGGGATGCCGACCCACCACTTGAGAAACGCCACCTTTCTCCTGAGATGTGTTGTCATTTGTTAGCTGCTAATCATTCATTAACCTCCCAGGTACCTCGTGGAAGCCAGGACCTTGCCTTCATTTGCAAAGCTGGTTTGCTGGGTCTCCTTTAATAAAATTACAACTTCAGGAAACAAATCATTTATATCAAATACAACCTCATAGCTTTCTCTTATGTTAATCATTTCAGGCAGGTGCTATTAGCTAATTCAATCACTGGGCCACAGAAAGCCACTGCTGAATTAATAAGGAATGAACTCAAATTCTGAATAAGAGATTTTCTGAATAAATGGCTCTGAATGAAAAACCAGGAGCCAAGCCTATAATCATAGCAGATGAAAACAATGCCGAATTGCATATTAAACACAGTTCGAGCTCCATCTATTCTCAGTCCACAAATGCTTTTGGAGCCAAAAGAACATGTTGTGACCACCAATAGCCTTCCAGGTTTGCTGCTTTTCTATTTCCTTAATGCTTTTTCAGGTGAACTGAATATATTCTGAAGCGCTCATCCCAATTTAGAATAAACCTTAGTTTACCCCAGGTCAACTTTTCCTTAAAAATAGCATTTTTGTCTATAGCCCAATTCAGACTCTCAACTTCTTCAGTTTCCCAGCTGGACCCCCTGAATCTAGCCCCCCTCACCTCCAGGACACTTTCTTCACAGCACCCAGGGTGAGTTCTTGGAAACCCAGATCGGACCACATCACTGTCCTGCTTAATACTCTCCATTCTTTTTCCCTGTCCTCATCTTATCACGTCATACGAAATGCTCTGTGAAGGGTGCTTGTCTTTCCAAGCTTGTCTTTTATTTTTTCTCCCTAGGAACACATCCTGAATGCCTGCCACACCCGCGTCCTTGTCATAGCTGAGTATGCTGTGCCTTCTCAGAGGGCCATGCTGTTGCTCCCACTAGAGTGCCTACTCCAGCTTAATTTTCTTCTTTTAAAAATCACGTTGAATGGCCTTCTCTTCAAACCCTCTCCAATCCTGTCCTTATGTTCATTCCTAGACTGAGTTAGGGCCTTCAGTCTCCCGCTCCAACTTGACTGACATCTCCTTGAGAGCACAACTACATAGCATTTAACCTTATATTTTCAATGCTGGGTGTACGGTAGATTCAAAATATATATTAGATGAATAAATGAACAGGCGATAGAACAAATGAGATCACAGATGAATAAATGCACAAATTCAATGACACGGTTTATGCCAATTTTAGCAGCTACATTTCCATTCCCTCTGGGCAGAAGCATTTGAAAAGTTTATTTTCTTAATCTGAAATTCAGTCAGTAAAAACTTGGCCCAGAATGAGTGAGTTTCCCTACAGCCAGTGACATCAGGGTAATGTCTTCATCCTTCCATTTTAGTAACTGTGTGGACAAAGAGACTCTGCAGCACAGAAAGGATGCTTCCTCCCTGTGGCAGGGAGCCACTGTCCTAACTGATGCATGTGGTGAGCCATGTTGCCTGCCTTGGGCCAGGCTTCCGGCTCCACAGGACAATGTTCCTACTCTGCACACTGCATTTGCTTTTCACAGATCTGTGGTCACCTGGCATTGATCATGCTGGGCTTCATCAGAGATTTAATCAGGTCTGGGTTTTTAACAATGTACTCGTCATGCTCACTTACCTTAAAATCAAGCCTGTTCCAGCATTAGTTGGTCCGATATACTCAGTCTCGTAGTTTTGGCATTTTAAACTTGAGAATTATTATTATTATTTTTTTATCAAGGAGCACTATATGTTTTTGCCAAGTATCCCTTGCACCTGAGCCTCTCAGGCTGGTTCCCTGGTTGAAATATCCCAGCCTTAGGGAATATGCTGCACAAACTTAGTGGCTTAAAATAATACACATGTATTATCCTATAGTTCATAGGTCAGAAGTCTGACATAGTTTTACTGGGCTAAAATCAAGGAGGTGGCAGGGCTGCATTCCTTCTGGAGATTCTGGGGGGAGAATCCTGGCTTTTTCCACCTTCTAGAGGCACATTTCCATCCACATTCCTAGGTTTTTGCCCCTTTCCTCCATCTTCAAAGCCAGCAGGGGCTTTGAAGTCCTTTCATATCATATAACTTTGACCTCCACTTCTGCCTCCCTCTTCCATGTTAAAGGACCATCGTATTATGAGGCCCATCTGGATAGACCAGGATAACCTTCCTATTTTAAGGTCAGCTGATTAGCAACCTCCATTCCATCATAACCTTAATTTCCCTTTGCCATATAAGGTGACATATACACAGGTTCCAGAGATTAAAACATGGACATCTTTGGGAGGCATTATACTGCCTATCACACTTGTATGGCTCTGGACCTCTCTCTGCAAGGCATCCTTTTGGATAAACATGCCGGTCCAGTATGGATTTCCCACCAACAGTATTGGCATTACCTGAAAGCTTGTTAGAAGTGCAGACTCACGGGCCCCCATGCCAGACTTTCAGAATCAAAATCTACCCTTTGTCAGCTCCCAGGTATGCAGGCACAGTGAGTTTGAGAAGCACCACTCCAGAGGTTCCCCGTGGGACAGAGGAAGAGCTTGGACTTGGTGTTGGACAGACAATAGTGTTATTTGGAAATGTTTGTGTAATAATGGAGAGATTTTGAGGAACCTAATGAATAGACCCTCTCTTCCCTGTTAGAGCTCTGAACAAATAAGACGTAAGACACAGAAGTGGGCCAGGTGGAAACCAAGATATTACCTTGGTAAACTGGTATCTGTTAATGTAGCTTTACCTGCAGATACAACATTGAATCTGGCAATAAGGAGAATTTCTTCCCACCCAGTCATGGCTGCCCTAGACTGGGGAGGGTCTCCACTTCAGCACCCTGATGGCAGCGACAGAGCCTGTGTTAAGAGGATTTCTAACAAGAAGCAGGGCATCTGAGAGCACATGCTCTCTGCAGGCAGGCCCGTTCCCAGAAGGAAAAGAGGTGGGGCTACACGTGCCCAGTTTCTCCTTCCAAACTCAGCAAACAGCCAGGCCACTGGTGAATAAGCAGATAGTGTCAAGACAGAAGTGTTACAGCTCATAGAGCAGCTTCCACATGGAAGGAACCATCAGGAGAGGGAGCCAGTATCTCCCCAAATAAATAATGACTTATCACAGGGTCATTGTGAGAGACGTGATACAGCATGTGTGACGGACTCAGTCCACCTTGGTTCTGTTACAGAGATTATCGCAGCATCCCATCAGAACACCCCAATGACTCATTACAAAATGTGGATTCCTGGCCCCCTCCCTCCACCTGCCCTAGAGGACTGGCTGCAGCAGCTCTACGATGAGGCTAGGGAATCAAACAGATCTGAAATCCTGATAGCACATGAGGGAGAAAACAGCTGATAATGTGATCCCTTCAGTCATTTAGGCAGGACTTTACCTAAACCAGAAAGAGGGAACATGATAAGATTCTTTTGGTTGCAAGTACAGAAACTGGCTTACCCAAATGAGGGAATGCATTGCAGGACCCATGAGTGTCTTACAGAATACAAGGGCAAAGGGCATGTGCTGGGAAGGGACTGTCCCAGGGAACTAGACATTTCCAGGAGCCCAGCGGTGCTCTGCCCCTAGTCTCATTTTTGCTTCTCTATGACCAATGCCATCTTCTCACTGTGTTTTCCTGTATGTGGTGAGCAGAAGATAAATTCTACACAAATCTTGAAGATACTTTGTCTTTGGACAGTGTAAAGAGATTAAGTCTCTTAGTTCCAATTCTAAATTGTGGGACAGATAATTTGACCTAAGTCAGGTCAGCTGTCCCCACATAAGGTTATAGGACGCATCCTTCCATCTTTGTGGGGATACATTCTAAGGAGGGCAATTCTCAGAGAAAGTCATTGCAAGCTTAATGGATACCCAACAGAATCTACTAGAGGCTGCCATCCCATGTCCACAGTTTTAAAATTGCTTTCCCCAAAAAATTAAAAAATAGGAAAAGAAAACTTTGTGACTTTGGGGGTCTGATAAATTGTTTTAAGTATTTCTGATTTATATTTAGAATCAATCTCACTGGAACATCATTTCTGGTGAAATCCTCCAGATTATGCATTCCCTGATTCCTTGAAATGGTAAGAGAGCTCAGCTCCTTGGAGAGGATGCTTCTACTTCTCAGTGAGTTTAGAAATATCTGAGCTTCCCCAGCTAGTTCAAGACCTTTGTACAAGCTTCTTTCTTTCTGGTATGAAGAGGGTTCTTTGCCAAGAAGACATTTTCTAGGAGGGACTGCCAAATCCACTTATATTGTGAATATTTTTTATAAATGTACCTACAAGCTCTTCCACTTTCGAGGTTCCATCTTACTCATCCTAGCTCTGTAAGGCCTCTTATGGTGCCTGGCTCAGAATGGCTACTCAGTACATGTTTATTAATTTAGGAAAGAATGAGAGTCATTGTCCCTCAAAAAGTGATGTAATAATATCATGCTTAGTGAGACATCTACGTGTACCAGGAGATGATGCCAGGAGAGAGTCCCCAAATTCAGGTGTGCTATGCTTCCTGGAACAAGAGTCCATGATCATCTCTCTCTGGGATTCCAGGGGAAGGAAAGGGGAACCCCAGTGATGTGATGATGTGAGAAGTAGGCCCAGGAGTTAGTTAGGGCTAGGGGCCCACAACTCAGAAATTACGTTCTCCTCCAGGCCTCCCTCTTTCCCTTAGGAAATCATGACATTCCTGTCTCTACTTCAGTCTGCTCAAATCCCTGCCCTTCACTCCATGATTTGTTTGAGTCACAGGAACGAGAACTGGTACTTCTCAGAGGTGCCGACTGGTAGTTGTCATGAGGCCATCATAGGGAGAGATGGTACAGATACTGCTCATGAGCATTAAATTGCAGTTAAAAAAATTCCTTAGACTCCACAATCCATCATTCCACTATAAAAATCAATATTACAAGGCTCAAATATCTTTATTATGACAGTGTCTTATTCTAAAAATGTATTTTCCTACATGTTCTAACTTCTAAAATAATAATAAAAAAAAAGCCTTGGCATGAAAAATGAAAACACAATTTAATGAAATGGCATTTTATGAATTTAAACTGGAGCAAATATTTGACATGCTTCACTTAAATTAATTTGCTGGCATGCCCTGCTGTTTTGATAGCAGACGAGCTTTGCTATATCATACATTCACTACGCTGGGCTCTGAGGCTTGCTGTTAAAGAAATAGAAGCTGTAGGATCCAAGAAGACCCAATTCTGAGAGTCCTACAGGTCCACACTCTGGTTCCATTGGCAATAAAATTTGTCTGGATGTGTTTTATAAAATTTATCTGCAGGAAATTGTTTAACAAAACTACTACACCCACTCTTGCAAGGCAAAGGTGAGATATTCACCTCTGTGTTGGTAGCATTTTTGCCATATAAACATCAAGTTGCTTTTAGTATTCCTAAACCAGTCCTTATGTGCATTCTATATAAATTTTAGCTTAACTGGTTTTTTTTTTTACACATTATAAATACCATTCCTTCCTGAACTTTCTAGAAAAACAGTCTGCTAGTTCTAGGTTACTAATAGGATCAGCTCAGAAGGGAAGCTGAGGCATAGCTATGTTCATTAAGTTACTATCTGGCCATTGATGAGAAAGTGTGCCATGGACTGAATTTATAGAATAAGTTTGATTTGGAATGACCAAATAATACTGGTTTTTATTTGAAGTCTCAGATAATTTCTACTTCTTTATAGCTTCCTGGATCAGTAATTTTTAGACCCAATTAAGAGTTCTCCAACAGTTTATAGTTATAGAAACTGTGTTTGTCTGTAGTTACTGTTTGCTATCCATGACCACTAATCTTGTAAAAGTCCCTTTACCCTAGAAGGGGGGTCTGAAGCAGTAATTATGGTGCTGGTGACTCCCATGGGAAAGTCATGATCATCACAGGATAGATGTACTTCCTATGGATCATGACCAAAAAGAATATATAACTTTTGCATATATGGACCATAACTTGTGTTGTCTTTGTTTTGGGTGAAGGTCTTCATAGCCCTTAGGATCACATGCACTTTGAGGATGATGATATAATTTATAGACAAAATAAAGAACCTGAAATTAGGAGAGAATACCTAAATACATTTTTAAAAGGGCTTATACACACACACACACACACACACACACACACACACACACATGCATGTATGTTCCATAGAGCCTGTCTCCTCCATCTGGAAAACTTGATTTCATTCAAAGGAAAACAAAGGAAATATTTAAAATGCAGTAAAAGATGGACCCTGATCCAGAGATCTCTATGCTTAACAAAGCATTCATTCTTTATTGGTCAGAACAAGTCTAGACACACCCCTTTCAACCCAGCACCAGACAGGGTGAATTCTTAGCTCTTTTGAGTTACTGTTGGGCCAAGTCATTGAGTTGACTGGAAAAGATTCCTTTCAAACAGACTAACCTCTGTGCCCACCGTTTCTCACTCTCAAAGTCAGCCATCAGTGGGAGGCAGTTTGGGGGTACCTTGAACAAATTCTTGAAGGTGGGAGTGAAGTGGGGAATAGTTCTTTAGGTGCCCAGGCAACTGCGAAATAACAAAAAGGAGACAAGAGCCAACAAAATCAAGAGGCAAGAGGAAAACTGGGAGCAAAAGAATCCAGTGGGTTACATTTTTCTCAAAGATTACTTGGGAACAGGCTTATCGTCTGAAGACTATTTTTTCTCCCATCTAGGAACTCAAAAAGGTGAATGAGAAGGATCAGTTCTATAGCAAAATTCAGCTTAATTGAAAAAAGTTTTTAGGTGTTTGGTTACTTTTTTTAAAACTGTAATCAAATAAAAATTTTACTGGTAGAAGGAGAAACCATAGTTTCTAGGCAGGCTCAGAGAAAACTGGATGTTGGAGAACAGAAGTAATTGCCCTAGTGAATAATGGCACCTGTTTTTCCAATAGGAAATAAGAAAAACTCTTCTAAGTTAATTCAATAAATACTGTGTGAAAAATGTCTATTTACTTTATAAGATGTAGTCACTGCCTTCAAAGAATCTGTAATCTCCTTCTGGGAATAGGAGTGATTCACATCATTAGGAAACGACATAAGGGTTTCTATTCATGTGCTCAGTCAAACAGTGCTGTAGGAGTTAGAAGGGAGAGGTGTGAAAAAGTGGTTTGGAGCACATAAATGTATTAATTATGTATTTCTGATAAGCTATATCCCCTAATGTAGTGACTTAAAACAATAATCATTTATTATCTCACAGTTTCTGAGGATCAGGAACCTGGATGCAGCTTCGTTACTTGGCTCAGGGGCAGTGTCTCTTGTGAGATTCCAAATCAAGGTGACAGCTGGGGCTGCAGTTACCTCAAGATACAACCAGAGGAGGGTGAGCTTCCATGCTGACACAGGTGGTTATTGGAAGTCCTTGGCTCCTCATTATATGGGCCTCTCAATGGGGTATTTCAACACGGCAGCTGGCTTCTGCCAGGACTAGCAATCTGAGAGGGGGAGCAAGAGGGAGCTCCAAGGTGGACCTCACAGTCTAGCCACAGTCTTTATATAACCTAACCTTGTAAGTGACACCCAAATACTTCTGACGCATTCTATTCATTAGAAGGGGTCAAGAAATCCAGCTCCCACTCTAGGGGAGGGAATTACACAGGAGTGTGAATACCAGGGGGTGCGGTCATGGGGGGGGCACCGTAAATCTTTCTACTATAACAACAGAGGTGTTGAACTCTAGAGGAGTGTCAGCAGATTACAGCTAGAGGGGCTGCCACCTGCTTTTCTAAACAAAGTTGTATTGGAATTCCAGTTAAATTCCACAGCCACATCTATTATTTGCCTCTTGTCTATGGCTGCTTTTGTGCTAACAACTGTAAAGTTGAGTTGTGACAAAGACCTCAGAGTCTGCAAGATTAGAGTATTTACCATCTGAACCCATACAAGAAAGTTTTGGTGAGCCCTGCTCTAGCCCTGATCCAGAGATCTCTATACTTAACAAAGCATTCATTCTTCAATGGTCAGCACAAGTTTAGACACAGTCCTTTCAAACCAGCATCAGACTGCTCTAGAGCAGTACTTGCTGAAATTTATGTGCATATGAATTACCTGGAGGTCTTGTTAAAAATGTGGTTTCTGATTCAGTAGGTCGGTGTGGGGCCTGAGATTCTGCATTTCTAACAAGCTCCCAGGTGATTCCGTGCTGCTGGACCACAGGCCACACTCTGCGTAGTGAGGCTTGTGGACCTTAAGGGATGAGGTCTCAGGGGGATATGGAGGAACTTCCAAGTAGGGGGAATGGCATGAGAAAAGACAGGTCAGGGAAAAGGCATGGCTTTGGAGGATATCAGGCTGTCTGCAACAAGCATATCCTCCCTGTGAAGAGCAACAATAGAAACCACCGTTTAGCCTTGAGCCAGTTGAGAAGGTAATGGGGAAAACAATATAGGTTTTGGTTCTTCTCATCTCAAGACACAGTCTTTTTCAAAAAGGACTGAACTATATAGTCAACTGTTTACCCAACAAAAACAAAGGAATTGAAAAAGAAAAAAAAAGAAGGAGATAAATAATCTACACAGACATTTGTTTAGTACTCACTTTGCATCACTGATGTGCTGGGTGCTGGGGATCCACGATGAGTGGACAGTCCCTCCTTATCACTCAGGCTGCTGACGGACAGAGACATGTAAATACTCAAGAGGTGATGCATTGCAATAAATATTTTAATAGCAGTATCTGTCTGGTGCTGGAGGAAAACAAAGGCAAGGACCTGTGTCTTGAAGGATGGATAGGAGTTCTCCATGCTGGATAAGTGAAGAAACCATCTGAAGCTGAGGAATATTACAGGGAGAGAGAGCAGGGACTGGGTAGAGGCTGCACAGGTTTGAGGTCAGGTAGGTGGGTGTGAAAGGTTCAGGAAGCGGAGAAGTTAGGGGCCAGGCATGAGGCTAGACAGACAAACAAAGGCCATCAATGGCTATAGGGAGACTCAGATCCCCTGGGTGATGATATCAGGTACCCCTCATAATGTTCCTGGCACATAGCAGTGCTCAGTTATCACTAGATATAGTTCTATTTCAGAAACTCTGGGGGCAATGTATAGGATTTCATATCTGGGAAAACAGAAAGGGGGAGGACCATCATCCATTTGGTCTGCAGTTGAACTAATTCTCAGAAACCAGGGTTTCTAGGCAACCCACTGAAGCTCATGTGAAACGTGGGTCACCTCATAGCCTGTCCATCCCCACTAAGTTCTCCCAGTGGGGCACTCAGGCCGTTCAGAGAAGAAGATAGCTGCTCAGCTAGTGTGCCATCCTTATCCAAGGAGCACCAGCAAGGTCTCTGCAGGCACTGAGCAGTGAGCCTACATGGAGAATTTACATTTATGCCATTCAAACTGGCTCCATTGGTAACACCAGGGTCCTGTGGGCTGCACATTCCCCGTGGTGGCACACACTCTTGCTATGCTGTTACAGTCTGTTTATTTGTCTGTCTCCACCTCAAGCAAGTACACCTGCCTAAGCATCCCAAGGTCAGATGCTCTGTCTAGTTCACCACTACATCCTCAGCACCTAGCCGTTGTTTGTTGTGGGGATTATATTAGTTTGCTAGGGTTGTCATAACAACCTGCCATATGCTGGGTGGCTTAAATGACACATACTCATTTTCCCATAGTTCTGGAAGCTGGAAGTCCAAGATCAAGGTGTCGGCAGGTTTGGTTTCCCCTGAGGTCCCTCTCCTTGGCCTGCAGACGGCCGCCTTCTCACTGTCTCATCACCTGGTCTTTTCTCTGTCCCTGTGCAATCCTGGTAGCTCTCTGTGTGTCCCAATTTCCTTGTCTTATAAGGACACCAGGCAGATTGGACTAGAGCCCACCCTAATGACCTTGTTTTAACTTAATTATCTCTTTAAAGGTCCTACCTCCAAATACACTCACATTCTGAGGTATGGGGGGCAGCTAAAACTTCAACATATGGATTTGGGAGGGGGCACAATTCGGCCCGTAACAAAGATTAAATGAGCTAATATAAGTGTTCAGAATGTGGCCTGGAATATAGAGCCGCAGAAGTGCTTGTGATTACCAGCACTGGGAAGGAATGTGTGGAAAACTCATCGCTTATCTCTGAACCAGTGTTACAGAGGAACACTCCAGGCTCGGCTCTTTTTTAACCCTTTGAGTTTTGAGGCTTATTTGAAAAATCAGGAGAGTTCTATAACTCTGTATCCCAGAATGGGGGCATCCTTCCAGAGCAGCAGGGCCCCAGGTCGGATGGCTCTCCACCCTGTCCCCATCCTACCTCTCCGCATAGATAATCATCACACCCATTTACAGAACACATTGTATCTATAGTTTCTTATATGATTGCCACAACAATTGTGTCAGGCAGGGATTATAATTTTACAGATGGGAAACACTTTGTCCAGAGAGGTTCAGTAACTTGCCTAAACTCACACAGCCAATTAATGGCAGAGCCGAACTCAAACCCAGGCATCTTTACCATAGCATACTGCCCACTGTTAAGGTCCGGGTGTGGATCTAAACTCCTTCCTCCATTTCAGGAATGCTCTGACATCCCTGGCCTCCAACACTGACACACAAAGGCAGAGGTCCTGACCTGGACTGGCTTAATCTGGAAATGGTCCTGGCTAGTCCCCAGGTGGAAGGGAGGAAGGATGGGAACCCAAGTGACTGGGGAGCAGCAGCTGAAGGATCATAAGCAATGGGAGGAGCTGCAGGGGGGTGGCAGGCAGGGCTGGGAGCAGACAGGAGATGATACTCATGTTGGTCACCTGGGGCTGCAGAAACCAAGTACAACAGACTGTCTCTCCTTGTCGGCACGTGGGCCTCCCTCAGCATGTATCTGTGTCCTAATCTTTTCTTCTTATAAGGACACCAGTCATATTGGACTAGGGCCCACCCCAATTACCTCATTTAATTTAACAACCTCATTAAAGACCTTTGTCCAAACTCGGTCACATTCTGAGGTACTGTGGGTTAAGGCTTCAAATACAAACTCCTCGCAGACACAACTCATCCCCTACCATGCTGACCCAGCTTCTCTGAAGCTTGTAAAACATCCCTGACAAACTTTCTCCTTCCTGAGGGGCCGTGCTGGCATAGGAGCAGCACAGACCACTTGCACCAGTCGGGGGAGGGGAGCCAACCCCACAGGGCCGGGGTGTCAGCTGCCAGGGCAGGTGCATTCCACACCTTGGCAGACCTGGAGGCCAGCAGCCCAGAGCAGAGCTGGTGCTCCAGCTCCAGAGAAGGGGGAAACCAGGACTTGAGTCACCATAGCTACAGGTCAGGGGGTAGAACCAAGGATCAGGCTGCCAGGGGCTGCAAGATGGTGGCAGGTGTACAGAGTATGGATTCCAGGGGGCTGTTTTCCTGCTTCCTCTGCTTGGGTGGGCAAGTTATCTGCCCTCTTGAAGCCTCAGGGACTACATCTATAAAATTACAAGTGCCTGCCCTGTAATAGTGTAAGGATAAAGAGACAGTGTGCAAAGTGCCTAGCACCAGGCATGCAAAAGGCAGCCATTACTTCACAGTGGTTCACTGGAAAGTGACAGCTAGAATCATAATAATATGAAATATTAAAGACACCAGTTGACCCACCCAACCCAAAACAGAGTTTTTACACTAGAAAATGCAACTCCCTTCAAGTCCCCTCTAGGAGCAGACTCAGCATGGGTGAATGTTTAAAGACTTCCATGGGTGTCTGCTCTCAGCACACCCACTAACTAGTACATCACAGCATCTGCCATTACGGCGGCCACTTGAGCTAAGCTTCTTGGGACTAGAAGCCCCTTGCTGACATGTAGCCCTGACATCCCACCCAGAAGGGCATTCCACATGGGCATGCTTTTGGCTGTTCCAGTTCCACTTTTCACTGTGCAGCAGACTACAACAAAAGGCAGGCATTGCTAACAAATTCTGCCTGCCTCCTCCTTCCTTGTCTCCTCCCTCCTCCCAGGATCTGTTACAGGCATTTCATTTCCCTTAATTTACTCTCTGCAAATTGCTCAGCATGAATGCCATTACTCCACAGCTGCGTGAATGGAGCATTGTGAGATTTCAGCCCACTCGTTCCTCACGTGGCGCTCGTTCTGCTGGGAGAGAGCTGCCCATGCAGAACGGAAGCCAGGGCCGCCTGCTTCTGGTCCACGGTACCCTGTGAAATATTTAATCATGCAGCTTTTCATTTGTGCAGGGATTTATAGTTTCCAGAACAGAGTCATCCTGCTGGCTCATTTACATAAATACTGTAGAAGAAGACATAATACCTTTCATCAGTACAACCCTTTTTCCATTTACCAAGTATTCTCATATATATTACCTAATTTATAGACATTATTATAACAATATAATACTCCAAAAATATATTGATTCCTTCCATATGTAGTGCCATTACAATCCATTACTGAGAAGGACATGGGTCAGCCAGTTCCTTACACTGAGTGCCAAGGCATAAGCCCTGTCCTTGGGTAGGACCCACCATTTGTGTTTATACTGTTGGCATGTAAACTTCCAGATTCCTCTTGGGCTGGGCCTCAGAGAGCCTTCCTTTCCTTCAGCCAAGGGCCCAGCAGCTCTGTCCAGGGTCCTGGTCTCTCAGTCATCTGAGCAATGCCACTGAGCCTGTTCCTAAGGACCCTGTGCCCTCTCCTGCCCAGCCGCAGTGGGGCTCCCTGCTCTAACTCTCTATGTGACCACCCAGGATGTGGGAGTAGGATGAGCACACATGGGCTACATTTCAAGATTCTGCGACTGGCCCTTAAGCTGTTGTTTAATATTTTGGGGATGATTGTATAACTCGTCAAAAAGATGTAAAGGATGTCCTTGATTTGTCCAGTAGGTCCCATCCATCTTACAGTCTTAACAATCTTTATCAAGGGCATATTGATCATGTCCTCCATACCCATGTTTACTCTTTCCACCATCAAGTTCTCCACATCCTCACCAGCACTTGCTACCTCTTATCTTTTTGATAACAGTCATCTAAGTGGTATAAGGTGATATCTCATTGTGGTTTTGATTTATTTGCATTTCCCTGATGATCAGAGAGATGTTGAGCACCTGTCTTGCTAATGTATATTCATCACTTTAGGTTGGTTTTCCTGGAAACAGGCTCTGAGCCAGAGTTGTATGCAGATGGTGTATTGGGGAGAACTCTTGGGAGATGAACTGTAAGGAGGTGAGGGGATCAGGACTGAGCAAGGGGAGGAGGTGATTTGCAATGTGATTTTGAAGCCTCAGTCAACCCTACAAGGAGCTCTGGAGCTGGACCCATCAGACTTGTTCCCAGTGAGGCAAATGTGTAACCCTACAAAGGACTGGCAAAGGAAGCCTCTTTGGGGAAATTCTTTGTGGCCCAGGGCAATGCTCAGTGAGATAGTGTGGCTTCAGCAGCCAATATTCCTAGCACAGGGGTTTGATGCGTCTGCCGTGAAGAGGGGGTCAGCAATGAGCACCCCAGAATTCATTATACCAGCGGCTCCCAAACATTGCTGCACCAGACAATGGGAATGTAGGAGGCCACCTTGGAGTTCTGCCCAACACACTGGACCACAAGCCCATTGCCCTTCTTCTCGGTCCTGCATCTCTTCCTCACCAATCAGGACTGGACAACTATATCTTTGCCAAGACCTCCTTTAGCTGGCAGCACAACATGCTAAGAGGGAAAAGCTAGGCAAAGGGCTAGACAGCCTTCTGCTCCCCACCTCTTCTGTCCAGCCCTTTAAACAGGACAACTCCCCTTCGGCGCCCTGGTCTTAATCAGGCTTTTCTAGGGCATGCTGCATTCCTTGCCCTGCTGCCTCTCTGCATGGAACCCTCTTTTCCTAATTTATTTTCAGCCCTGAAGCTGATCTCAGAGGCAGCATCTGGTTCTGCTTTTAAAACAAAACTCTGGCTGTGGCGGGCAGAGAAGCACAGGAGTCAAATGCACGCTTGTCCCCAAGGTCACCCAGTGACAGGGCATTCTTAGTTCTTCCCTGCCCGCACTGCCTCCTCCCAGGGTCCTTTGTTGTCAACACATAACTTGTGTTCACTTGGGCTTATAACAGGATCCTGGGGTTATGGAGTCTGCAGCTGGGTCAGAACCATTGGGCTTCGGAGGCCCTCCCAGGCCCAAATCCACTCAGAAATTCCACATCCATATGAGGAAAGTAGGAACTGAGGTGGAAAATGTGACTTGTGAGGCCCAGGCTCCACTTTTTAGCTTTCCCTTTGGCAAGTGGGGAGCCTGTCAGTGGAGAGTCAGGCTTCAATTCCCTGCATTCTTTGATTATCAGGGACCCAATGACTGGTGCATCACAGAAACTAAATTACCCCCAAAATTCTACAGGTAGTGATGATGCGTCCGTGGCTCCCATGTGATGAGGGGCAGCCTTTGGGCTCCACCAGAGCTGTTGTTCTGATGTTGCTGTTGTTCTCATTTTGATTCAAATTTCAGTCAGACTGAGGCTGTCATGGAACAAGAATAATCACCATGTGGGGGCAGGAGAGACAAGTGGCAAACTCTCCTCGGCTGCTGGCACACGCACGGTGACCATGGCCATCGGTACTGTTTTTTGGGGCGTGTTCCCTTTCAACTGTTCTGTGTGTTGCACCCTAGTTTGGGCTTGTCAAAGTGGTTCCGTCTTAGTTCTTAAATATGGTCATAGTTGCTGTATAGTGAATTGACTGGGAGCAGGGGGAGGGAAGGTGGTGGCGGAGAGGCGGACGGAGAAGACAAGTGTTCTTCCTGCAAGAGGCACCACAAAAAGTACAGGCCCTTGCTTTACCCAGCCCCACGTGTGTATCACCCCATTCCAAAAGGACTTCAAGGCACATTAACCAGGACCTGAAGGGGTCTGATGGCTGTAAGGGGGAATACTTTGATTAGCCAACGATGGGAGGAAATGCAGTTGGCTATCATGGGGAAGAGCCTATCATGGGGAACATTCTCAGGGCATGGGGCATAGGGCTGTGAGTGAAGCATGCCATGCCTGCCGAGGGCTCCCAGAAGGAAGGGTATGAAGGGGGGTGGGCAGTGAGCAGGGAACGAATACAAAACACACCCAGATTTTACTTCAGCTGGGGCTGCAGGGGAAAGAAAGATGACGCGCCAAGGATCAGGAAGCAGGGGGGTCAACATCACCCCTGAACCCTGCGTTTGACAAGTGTAGCCCTTAGAGCTATCCTGGGCCCATATTAAATACTCAGAGATGTGATTGTTACTGTAATTATTATTATTACTCGCGAGACATGCTTTCCTTTGTTATTTTTAATTGGAGGGGAGGATGGTGCCATTCCCAATTTCCATTCCAAAGAAACACTTTTCTGTCTCTTTTGTATATATTTGGAAAAGAAAAACCAACAGCAAAAACAGCTGAGAAAGCCCAGAAACTAAACATGTGATTGGAGAGCTCTTGCACAATGTCAGCCTCCAAAGAGCCAGAGTCCAAGGCATGTGCCTAGTGGAATGTTGACTTTCATAGATTTTGCTTCTGGTTTATGTTTTTTCTGTTGTTGCTGTTTTCTTTTTAATTCTGATCAAATGGCCTTGTTGCATAAAGTGTGGCTTGAATATGAGCAACAGAAGGTTGAGCAAACAGAGTTTAATGCTATAATCAAATGCAACTTACTACCACATTCTTAGGGAGCCTATTATTGATGGTAATAGTTACATGTGCTCCCTGGTAATTGGCCCTACCACATAGGCAGTTCACCTAAGTTACCATTCAGAGTATGACTTTTATATAGTCAGGTTTATATCCCCTCCTCCCTGCATTCTCTGCTAGCTCCCCAACATCTCTATACACCCCTGGTGGTGATTTCTCTGATACCACATCCCTTCTCTGCTTAGATTCAAACTAAGGCATGGAGCTTCCCTGCCTTCATGAGGGGGAAACACATAAGAACAGTAGGATTGAAGGGGTTACCTAAGCTAGGGTGACACCCGGTGCTCAAATAGGCCCCCCAGTAGAAGCCTATCTCACATTCTCATAGCACCCGGTGTGAGTGGTCCTCATCAGACAACAGCACTCCCTCTCGTGGGATTGAGGGTCCCTCCTCTATCTATGGCTCCACCAACTCTCACCTTGGAGTTCTTCACACCAGGTGGATGGAGAAGAGCAGTGAAAAACACACTTACCTGTGCTCCTCAGCCTGGAAGTGATGTACATCACTCATGCTCATATCCTATTAGCGAGAACTTGCCATGGAGTCAAGAGAGATGGAAAATGCCGCCTGGGGTGAGGCAGCTGTTCCCCACAACAGGTGCATGACACGGAAGCAGTTCCACACATTCTTGGTGGGTAGTTATCAGGCCTCTATAAGACATTTTGCAAGACCCAAGCAGGACCCGTTTGGTTTAACCACTAGTGATTATTATCTAATACAAGTGCTGAAGATTCCCAGGGACGAACTAATGGTCCTGCGCAGGGACTCGGACGGAGAACATGTGTGGGCTCCAGGGAGCCCTGGAAGCATGTGTTTGTGCATAAAGTGGAAACCTATTCCTCTCACAACACCCCCACCCCACCTACCCCAGCTGGAAACCTCCATGAAAAATATTACCTATTTGATCACCTTTTACATTAAAACTTTGTTAAGCAGATATTGGTTTATCCAAGAGAAGGCACAATTGGAAGCAACTGCTCTCCCCAGCTAACTGGATACCCTGCCATGCTCCAGTAAACATATCAGATTATCTGAACTAGCTAATTCAAAATCCATTCTTCCTGGTCCCTTGCCTTCCAAATGAATGACGTTTGCTGAAACCGAGGGTGAGATGAGAGAGAGGGCGCCGGGGTGGACAGAGGAGCAGGAGTCCTGCGAGTTAGTGTCCTCAGCTCCTGCAGGCCTGCAGCCCAGGCGAGGTGGAAGCAAGGAGAGGAGAGCTGGCTGCGAAGTGTGTGTACTGGAAAAACATGTGTGTTCTTAACAATTCTTAAACAGTATTTTTTCACCTGAAGGGCTCTTGAAAGGAACCAAGGAAGAAAAGAAGAATGCCAAGGTAGCTGTGCAATTAGTGCCACAATTAAGACCTTCAGAGAAGAGGGGGCCTTCTGGTGGGGTCAGTTCTGTGGGAGCCACCCCTCCAAAACCTTTGGCCTGGGCAAGCATGGCCTGAAGTCCAGGAACTATGAGAGGAAGCAGGGTGCTATGGCTTTACCATTTACTAGCGGGACAAGTGTGGGCAAGTTCCTTAACCCCTCTGTGCCTCAGTTTCCCTACCTGTTAATGTAAGACAGTACCTACTTTGAAGAATCGTTATAAAAATTAAATGCATTCATATTTTTTAAATGTTTAGAGTGGCTCCTGGGACAGAGTAGGCTTTGTCCAGATGTGATAAAATAAAAAAGCTGTATTAAAACTCCTGTTCCCCCTTTTAATAGCCAGGAGACCTTGAGCCAGTTTATTTAAACTCCAAGCCTCAATTTCTTATTCTAAAATGAGGCTCACTTTATGACCTCACAGAATAATCTCACAGGTGGTGAGATTCACCGAGACTGTGAATGAGGACGTGCTTGTCCAGTGCCCGGCACAGAACTGGCAGTTAATAAAGGCAAAGTGCTGCCTTGAGCTGCGTGTTTAAAGTATTCCCAGGTTCCAGCAAGATGGAAATTGAAAGGCATCAATGAACAGTGCCAGGGAAGCCTCAAGTCACCAAGAGTGTGTGCCAGCCAGCACTTTAATTTTTATTTATTTCCCAGAATAAGGAGCCATGTGTGTGCTGAGCTCCCACCCAGATTATTAGAGAGTCATATGTAGCACATCCACATGGACTGGCAGAGTGGGAGAACGAGAAGTCAGGGGATCCCTGGTGAGAGGTCTTTAAATCAGTGAGATGGATTTGGCTCCCACTGACTTCAGTCACATATATGCAGGAGCATTAAAATAGCACAGACACAGAATCTGTGCAAATCAGGCACTCAAAATATAAGAGCGATGAGCCTTTCTATTTTAACAACAGGAAAATGCACTAGAACATGAACTTCTCTACATAGAAAAACAATGCAAAGACATCCTAAAATCAATCCCGCGAAGACTTGAAGAGGGTAGGATGTTAAGTATCAGTCAGAAGGGATCAGCCAGCTTACTTCTCCTGAAGAATAATCCAGTGTTTCTCTGTGGCATAGTGACTGGACCATGTAATATTCAGGGACTCTAGCAAGACCTCTTAATTCTGCTCCTTTTCCTGAAGGAGTTAACAAAAGGCATTTTTTTAGTGTCTTTTGGCTACATGAGAATTAATGTGATTGCCTTTGTAAAATGCCTGATACAGACCCCAGGCCACAGTAGGCATAAATGATGTCATGATTATCACATAATCCCAATACACAAGTCCAGTGTGCCCAGCAGGTAGACTGGAGGTGCCGTAGGGGATGGCAACAGGCTGGGCTGCTCCCAGTGCTTGGTCCTGCATCCAGTACTGGGACCATCCTCATTAGTGACTTAATACCATGTGTTCCCCTCATACAGTTCACATAAGTCTGAGCTCCTGGGTAGCAGGGCCCAGCTTTTACATCTTTGTGTCCTAAGAACACCTTCATTCATTCACTCAATAAACATTCAAGTAGCACCTACTGTGAGCCAGGCACTATGCAGGCATCAGAGCTTAAAAAATGGCTATGACAGGGTGTTTTCCCTTGAGGAGCTCAGAGTCCAGCCAGAAAGGCAGACAGCAAGCATTTAGCTATGTTCTGTGCGTGCCATGGGGGGCATACAGGCAGGAAGTTCACAAGACCTCAGTGAGTGAGTGGCCTTGCCCTCCCTGGGGAATGATGAGTGGATGTGTGCTGGTAGGATCGTTTACTTAAAATCAAATGTGCTGATGTGTGTGTGAGAGGGGGAGGAAGGCAGGGAGAGAAACAGAGAGAAGGAGTGAAAAAGAGGAGGGAGAGGGAGAGGGAAGGGGAAGAAGGGGAACCTGATAAACAGGAAACCTTCAGGCCATTCAGGAGCTAGCCTGCCTTTGCTTCAGCAACCCAGAGCTTTCCCTCAGCTGGACAAGGCAGGGAGTGGGCCTGGATCCTCCGTGGATGTTATGGACTGAATGTCTGTGTCCCCCTAAAATTCATATGTTGACATCCTAACCCCCAGTGTGAGGGTGTTTGGAGGTGGAGCCTTCGGGAAACAATTAGGGTTAGTGAGGTCATGTGAGTGGGGCCCCCCGGTGGGACTGTGCCTGCACATGAAGAGACCTGCGAGCCTGCTCTCACCCAGCCTTCTGCACACCCACACAAAGGATGAAGTCCTGTGAGCACAGTGAGAAGCCAGCGCTACAATCCAAGAGATGCCCTCTCACCAGAAACCTGCCGGGCTGGCACGGACTCTGAGAAGAGAAGTTCCTGTCATTTAAACCACCAAGTCTGCACTATTTTGTTATGGCAGCCCTAGCAGACTGTTCAAGGATGAGTGCCATCTGGAGAGGGCATCTGAAAGAGTAGGCCATTCAGGAGCTGGGAGAATTCCCGTTCCTGACCAGCGCCGGCTAGAGCCCTTCCTGAGGGTGATGCATCAGAGGGGCTTCCCCACCGAGGAATACGGCAGCGTGCAGAGGACCAGCCAAGAGCCATGGAGAGTCCACGAGGAAGAACTATGCGCACTGTGAAGGATTCGTGTTATCTGGCAAAGCAAATCCCCACAGCCTCCCCATTTTTTCTAGGAAGAGGTCTCAACATGAGAGGCTCCTTTTATATCTGGTCCAGCTCCCTCTCCAGTTTGACAACCATTGCTCTTATGCATAATCAATAGGCCCCCACCATACTCGTTCTTCACTGGCTCCCTGAATACCCCAGGTGAATCCAGAGACAGCACAGGAGAGTGGCTAAAGGCCAGCCTGCCTGGGTTCAGATCCAAGCTCTGATCCTCACTAGTGTGATCCTCAGCCAAGTCATTTATCGTTAATATGCCTCAGTGTTCCCCTTTATAAAATGGGGATGCTACTAGCGCTGACTTCATAGAGGTGTCATCCTGTGAATAACGAATAAATACATTCATGTCTGGAAAGCACTTAGAATGGCACTTTGTACTCCATAAGTGCTTTATTTCTCTCCACCTAGAAAATTTGATTTCTACCCAAATATCACTTCAAACGTCATATGCTCTGTGCGATGCTGTCAGTTCCTCCTCTGGGTTCCCACGGCTCTTTGACCTGGCAGATTAGCACAGTGCATGATGTACTCATCTCTGTCTGCCCTGGGCTGTGCAGGCTCAAAGGCAGGCAGGGAAGAACTGCCTGATAAAACTATAGGCAAGAACTTCCTGACGCTGAAATGTTTTCGGTTCTGAGAACAGTGTGCTCCCTTCTCCAATATTCTATCCTTGAGAAAGAGGCTAAATTTTCCTATCTGATAGATATCACGGAGGCACTGTCTAGACTCCATTACAATCTCTAGTTTCAGGGGCAAAGATGGAACATGCACATGGCATGCATTTCTTAACAACAGAGAGCAAATGGATCACCAGCAGGTGTTCGAAGAGCCTCCGAACTTTCAGCATTCAGCGCATAGCAGATGTATAAATACAAAGGTGAGAAACAGGGGCTCAGGGCCAGATTCCTTCTTGTTCTACAGGTCTGCCCAGGCCCACCAGCGAGCTGCCCTGCAGGAGCCGTCTTCTGGGGGCAGACGGGCAGTCTCTGGCCAGAAAGCACGCCGTGTCTCCCCACCAGAACAAGTGCAAAATCAATGCCTTTCCACACAGGCTGACCTTCCCCAAGCATGGCCGCTGCACAGCGACAGCAGCACTGTCAGCTCTGCCAGGGACTAGGAACCAGCTCCCACCCCAGATTAACATTCAGGCAGAGGCCTTGCTGATGAATATTTTAATACAATGTTTACTGTTTACCCACATGAATGGGGAGAACTTGCATCTGCCAGTGCCACCTGTGCACAAGGAACTGCAGCGCAAACAGCCACATACCCAGAAGGCCCAGCTGTGTGGAGGGACTGAGGGAGGAGGGGCCAGGCAAGGAGAGAAGTGGCATCTGGGGGAGGCACCCGGAGGAACTGCGGAGGGAGCGCAGGCCCAGCCGCGGAGGACACAAGACAAAGGGGAGGACAGCAGCTGATAGCAAAGAAAAACAGAGGTTTGCAGGGCTGGTCCTTGCAGAGAGGCTATAAGGCCCTGGGCTGGCAGCTAGTCTCACAACGGCTCCTGTAAGACTCAGGGAGGGAACTGCGCCAGTGCACAGAGACACGAACCGGTGGGCATCCCCTTCAGGTGCTGCCTCTCTCTGTCTGTGGCCATGCAGCCATATGGATTCCCTGGGGCACTAGGAACCAGCTCCCCTTGCAAATGCCCTTGCCTCCTGCCCAGGGGCTAGCTCCCACCCTTGCCACCAGGGGACCACCTGCACCAGGCAGAGCCTCAACCACAGATTTATCTTCTCCAGCAGCAAAGGAGGGAGGCCAACCCCATCTGGGAGCTGGCAAGGGATAGCATCATTCACAAGCTTAGTTCAGAGCATTTGTGGGTTTGGAAGGGGGTCTGGCAGAGTATGTGCTGGCTGGAAAGGTAGCCATCACTTCTCACATTAAGGCTGTAAAAAGCCAGCCATGGCCTTCACCTGATGGGTGAGGGTAGAGCCAGCTGCCCCCAGCCAGACATCCCCAGGGGGTGCCAGGCATCTTCTGATGACCTGAGTCACACAGACGTGCCCCTCCTGGACACCTGCCCTTTCTGCAAGTCTGGGGCCCAGGTAAGCCTCTCCCAGGAAGACAGATGCTTCTAAAACTGCCTTAGTTTTCTGTTCCCATTGCCCCCTTTCTGCTCTCTTTCACCTGTCTGCCTTTCTTGGGTTACACCTTAGATTGAGGTTGGCTCTCTAATAGAGAATGATGTTAGTACAGTTTGATTTCCCCCAGCCCCTTTTCTGATGTTTCTGGGCTCCATGGAACCCCAGTTCCCTTCCATGGCTGCGAGATTGCAAATGTGTGAGAAGGAGGGCAGGAGACAGCTAGGGTGCCTAATAAAAAAGATACCCTCTTTCTGACGGTCATGGGGAGGTTGGCAGGTCACCAAGCGAAGCAGGGCAGGTCCACTCCCTCTTGGGTGTCCCTTTCTCTGCCTCATCTCTTGGCCGCTCCCTCATCCCACTTCACACCTGCTCTGGCCGGAAGCCCCGCACAGTCTCCTGCCCCTCTTGTTCCTGCTTCCATTCCTGCACCCTGCAGCCCTCCACTCCCTGGAGTTAATAAAAGACTTAATAATATTCATTGTACTTCTGGGGACCCATCTGTAGGAACAGATTTTGTTTTTAACTTTTTATTACAGAAAATTTTTAACATTCATAAAAATAGAATTGTCAATGAACCCCATGTACCAATCACTTGGCTATAAAAATCATCAACCTGCATCTCTCTCGTTCCATCCATAACCCTCACCCACATGCACTCCCACACCCACATAGGGTTTTTTTTTTAGAGAAATTCTAATTGGCCATATCATTTCATCCATAAATATTCAAGGGAGCGGTTTAACTAACATGCCAACCTTCTGGACTGCCTCAAGCCCCAGAAACCATCTCAGGTCTGGGCACACACCTGCCTTTGAGGATGGAAATTCTGTGACCACTGATTGTTTCAGCATGAGCGTCTCATCATCTTGCCCAAACTGTCCTTCTCAGAAGATCATTGTTAGAAATAAACCAGTGCCCCAGCTCATGAACAGCTTTGACTAAGGCCTTAGGCAATATCTTGTCTTCATTCCCTGAAGAAATCATTTTATAAGCAAGCCAGCCTATCAGAAAGCACACCTGCAGGCCAGATGTGCACAGCTGTATGTGAGCAACTGCTGATCCATCTGCAGAGCTGTCTGAACAAGGGAAACAGGAAGTCTGATCACCAAATGGCTCTTGTAAATGATAGTAACACAAGCAATATTCAAAAGTAACAGACAAAACAAACTTGAGCTCTTCTCCAGAGAGAAAAACTGAACATAAATGCTACCCCCACTCTCAAATTTGATGAAATCTGTTCATTGAACAGGAAAATAAATCTGGGTCTGGAACTGGTTCCTGGGAGTCCTGAATGTGGGCTTCTCATGTGATTGCCATCAATGGCCCTTGGCTCACAGTGAGCGACCTTCCTTTATGCAACTTTCAAATAATTCATGAGACTACCAAAAGGTTTGTAGTTGGAAAGTCTGGGCCTGGAAATTTAGGCATAATCACACCGATGCTTGTGTTACAGTAGTAGGGCAATATTTAAACTCAGGTGGTCTTACGTGTATGACCCTAAGGATCACCACTGAGGATTAAGTGCTGGTTGGAAAAGAGCACTAGAAGTCAGGTGAGGTCTGGGCAGATGCAGTGAGGGGCACTGGAGGGGAACAGATTCAATACAACCCTGACCAGTTTACTGCTCAGGGATTTTTTTTTCTCATGTGTGAAAAGGCACAAATCATCTTAGTTCAGCCTCCCTCACTCTGAAGCAGCTAAAGAAGTCAGGAGATGAAACGCTAGAAAGATATTGTGATAAAAATAGGAAATACATGAGTACATGAATTTATTATGCTTAGAAGAAACACCTATATTGTGGAGCAAAAATATACAGTCCTTGGGCTTGAAGTTAGAAAAAAGTATATATGTATACCATTTCAACTTCTCAGAAAGCATGAGGGAAGACAGATGTAAAGTTCTTAGAAAAATATCAGAAGGGTGAATGTCATTAAAAACAAAACATGGTCAAGCACAGAGGACATTCAGCCCCCCATCAGCTGCCTCTTGTAATGTTCATGAATCAGTCACTAACAAGCACCCCTTGAGGTTCAGTGAATTCCAGTCTCTCAGGGCAATGAGAGTACAGGGCAGGGCATGAGGGTACCTGTCTCCCCTGATGGCACCATCTCCTCTCCTATCTCAGCCCCTCCTAAGTAAATCCCAAGTCCGGTGTGGCTCAGCAACCACAAATCACGTGGGAGCTGGGACCAGCACATTCTTTGCACAGACCCTGAGGGGGATGTAGAACCCCCCAGCTCTTCCACAGCAAGGAGTGACCCCACCTAACCTCCATCTAGAGGGCGCTGCAGTCATCCTTCGCACGCAATGGCAGAGTCCCTGAGCACTACACGTATTACTTAAAAGCAGGCCTGCCCTTTGTAAGCAAAGTGGAAGGCAAGGACATCTGGCTGGAATTCGGCAGGTTCTGGGTTATTTCTGATTCACTTGCATGACCTTGGACTGTTTAGGTTTCATGGGATGGCTCCACTCACCTGTATGTTCAGAGGGGGCAATCATATCACTTCCTACCACTCTGATACTGTTGGCAGGAGTCCAAAATATATGTAAAGATGCCAAGACGTGAATTAATAAGGTCCTCCATGAACTGAAATTCTAGAGCTGTGACATATTCACCACTGTATCCGGCGACCAGAACTCGCTTTCCCTGGGGTAGATTACAAACTCACTTGCAGGTTCAAATCCCATTAACTCTAAACAGCCCTCTGTCCCCAGGATTCCTGTTCCTTTACCCCAAATATTCCATCTTTTTCCTCAAAGGACAGGCACCTTCTCTTCCCACCTACCCCACCACCCTTGTCCCACCTACCCTCTGGGGACAGGCGCAGCATTCCCTTCCCATTCTCTGTCCTACAGGTAATCTGTCAGCCTTTCCTGGTGGCATGGGGATTCAGAGAATTGCATCTTCTTATGCTTCCTTGAGTGACAGGTACACTGATCTGTGCTAGAACTGCCAATGGCGACTGGGGCTCATAATCAGCACCCTAACACAACTGACTTGATTGGAGGGGTGTGGGGAAGACCTTGAAGCTGAGCCTTGTACCCAGTCTGCCTGACTTTCCACCAGTCTGTGCAGGGCCTGTGAAGATGGCCTCCCCAGCTCCTGCTAAACCAATTTCCAGCCCAGCAGAAAAACTGGTCAGGGTTGTATTGAATCTGTTCCCCTCCAGTGCCCCTCACTGCATCCCCGAATCTCATCTGACTTCTAGTGCTCTCTTCCAACCAGCACTTAATCCTCAGTGGTGAGCCTTTCAAGAAATTTAATTTCATTCTCCATGCTTCTCTCCCTACCCAACTTTGCCCATAAAAAACAGTTCTGGGGATTTTCTAATTCTGCCATCATATTAAAACTTCTTTGTTCCGCAAAGTACTCATTCTCGATGCCTAATCCACCTTCCAGCACCATTCACAGGGATGTGGTGTGTGTTCCCAGGGTTTATAGATCTCTCATTGCTGGCTGCTTTTTACAACAACCTGGAAGTTCAGCCTTTTAAAAATCCATCTGGCCCTCTGCTTTCCTACACACACCCCTCGCAGTCTGCACAGAGAGGTAATTTGAGCACGCAAGTCTCTTGAAGATATTATTAGCTCTCATTTTTGAACCAACCTCAGGCCTGCAAGAAAACACCAGCTCAGTGCCCCCTGCCCCACGGCCCACCCGGGCACATCCACAGCCATCTACACACTCAACTGTGCCCTTTCCACAAGGAGCATTTCTGAAAATCTGGGTGATAAGCTTAAAACCCCCAGTACCCTCAGAGAGCCACAGCTAAAACTTTGTGATTCTACAAAGGATCAGGGGAAATCATAACGATAAAAATAAAAGTAACAATTAAAATTAGTATTAAAAATAACACTTTTTTTTTGTTTTTTGGAATCTCACTCTGTACCAGGCATAGTGCTAAGCATGTTATCTGAATTACAACCCCCAGGAAATCTTCAGTGGCAGGTGCTGAGATTATCTCCAGTTTTCAGGTGAAGTTGAGGCAAGAGGCAGAATGGCTCACTTAGGACTGCACAACCGGGAGTTAATGGAGGCCGGATGAAGCTCAGGCTGTCTGACTCGAAAGGCCGTGCCCATATCCACAACCCTGCCCTGCTTTCCTGAGACCAACTTGAAGCAACTAAAGCAGAGTTTTTATTACAAGAACACTGGGGTGGCCAGTGGGACCCAAGAACAATAATTGGGTCTCAGGAGTAGCTGGAGCCAGGGAGTTAATGGCTATCCGTGTGCTCCAGGATGTGTGATTCGCTGGACTCTCTCCTAGCGAGGTCATGTGCCAGAAGGTCCCAAGTATCACACGTTAGAACTTCAGACTGATTTTGCTTTCTCTTCCAGGATTCAAAAAATAAAAAATGCCTTGACGTGGAAATGACTGGCAGGGAACAAGTCACAAAACACCAGGCGGCTCGCACAGTAGCCATGTGGGTAGAGGGGAGGAAAAGGGGAAGAGCAATTCCCAGAAGCAAGGCTGTCAGTCCCCGAAGAAAGGGATGTTGGGAAGGTCATCAGATGAGTGTGCCTTAGAGTGACCTTGGGTGGGATAAATCACCCAGGAGCGTAATGATAATGTTCCTCATAGAGCTGTTGTAAGGACAAAATAAGAAATTATATGTAAAATGTTTGGCATGGTGCCTGGTACATGGTAAATATAATAAATGTTGGCTATTACTATTATTAAGTTTGAGCCATTGCAAGCTCATAGTGCCTGGCTCAATTTTATTCCTTATAAATAAATATTACTATACTAAATCCCTTGGCATACAAGATTCTCATGGCCAGTTCTTTTTCCATTTTGGAAAAGTGGGGAAAGCACTAAGGGAGGAATTGTGACGTCCCCAGAAGGCTCTGCTGTAGCATTGCAACAGGTTCAGCAGGCATGACAAGGAAAGCTGAAAGTGTCTTTAAATATGCCTTTTTTGAGTCTACACCCTCTATGCATTTTGTGGCAGGCCAGAGATTTGAGGGCTCTGAAGCTGGATGTGAATTCATTCATGACTGCCCTTGGCAGTGTTGCCAGTGTCCTGTTTGCCAGTGTCCTGTTCTCCTTGGTGTATTGCTCAGCCCCCCTGAAGTTGCTGAAATGGATGAGGCCGGGGGGATCTGAGAGTCCTTGGCTACTGAGGAAAGAAAATGGGTTCCTTGGTACTTCCATCTTAGTCCACAAAACCATTTACGGTTTGGGAAACCTCCAGGGCTGTCAAGACCTCTCATGCCTGCTCCCGGCTACATCCACAACCTCAGTAAGTCCAGCATTAGAGAACATTTTCTGGTTGGCAGGTTGGGACTAAAGGAGAGAATCAGACATTTGGAGCCCTAAATGCCAAATGCATCCGTCTAATTTATTCAGACAAGTTTTCATCTGGGCATTTTCTATACTATCAAACTCTGTATCCTTCAGTGAAGACATTTGTCTTAGCTGAATAAAATCTCTTAATGGTTTAATAAAAAGCACTTAACTCAGTTTTCCTAGTTTTATGAGTGCCTTGAGGTCCTTTAGGAGAGCAAACATCTTTGCTGGGATCATTGAGGGAAACATAATTATTTTTCCCACTTCTGATATATTATTTTCTGGAAGGAGCAACTCCAGATGCTCATCATATGCTTGCAAATTCTCTGAAGCTCCGTCGAAGGACAGGGTATTCTCAGTGATGAACTGAGTGGTGTCCCTCCTTCCTTCCACAGCTGACCTGCCAGTCCCTTCAAAGACATCCTGTACTTCTTTATGCCTTTCTTTGCTGAAATAGCATCTGTGCCATTATCATCACCAATTTGTTCTGTTCAGAATAAATGGAGAGAAGATTCTGGAGGTCAGTTAGAACCAAGGGCCAGGAGCAAAAGCCAAGCGGGAAATTAAGTTAGTAGAAATTTCATGAGGATGAAAACGACTGGGAAAGGGAAGGAGGACTTAATGGAAAGAAATGGGGAAGAGAGAGAGAGAAAACCAGGAGAGCTAGGAAACAGGACAGTGGCACAGGGATGGTGACCTGCCCCGGGACAGGGTGGAGAGGCAGGGAGGGAATGGATCCGCCAGGGACCCGAGGTGAGTGAAGAACCAGAGAACAGCACAGGAGAGGGAGAAGTGCTGCAGGACTCAGCAGGGGAAGCGGGGAGGTGGGCGTGTGGTGAGAAGGTGAGGAGGAGGGGGGAGGTGGAAAGGTCTCAGGAGCTGTGCTGGGTCCGAATGAAGAGTTTCACAGTTAGAAAGGCTCATAGGGATGGTTTTCGTTTTACCAATATATAAATAAAGTAAGTAAAGGCTCAGAGAAGCGAAGTGACCTTTCACCCACCTGTCTGTCCATTAATTCACTCACCTAGTCATTGAACGAGTATTTGTTGAGCACCTTCTATGAGCCCTGCTCTGTGCTGGGAACCAGGGACACTGTGCTGAGCAACACTCAAGGAGCTCACATTCCAGTGGGGCCTGCGGACAAGTAAACCGGCAAGTTCAGCACCTGGGATGAGAGGTACAACAGTGCAGAGGCCCTGGGAGCCTGCAGAAGGGTCCCTGGCAGCTGTGTGCACCAGGCCCAGTACCTGCAGGCCCAGAGGCCAGCTGCCAAGAGCGCTGAGCTTCACAGGAGCTCAGTGACCGGGCCTGAACGAGAAGCCCAGTCTCCTCTACACCCAACTGGCTCAGGTTTGTCCCCTTAAAACTCCAAAATCCTGATTCATTATAAACTGAGTACAAAGGATCAAATTCAATAGCAGTCCCCATTCCCATCTGTCAGGAAACCCTTTGGTGGCTCACAATGTCCTTCAGGATTAAATCCAACTCCTAAGATCAGGCCCTGCCTCCAGCAGCTAGCCTGTGGGCGCCCCCCCTCCACCTCCATCCCCACGGCCACTCCATCACCACCCCCCACTCCACCTCCATCCCCATGCCCCCTTCATCCCCACCCCCCTCTACCTCCATCCCCATCCCCCCTCCATCTCCATCCCCACCCATACCCCCTCCATCTCCATCCCTACCCATACCCCCTCCACCTCCATCCCCATCCCACCTCCATCTCCATCTCCACCCATCCCCCTCCATCCCCATCCCCCCTGCATCCCCATCCCCCCTGCAATCCAATACCCCCTCCACCTCCATCCCCACCCATCCCCCTTCCATCCCCATCTCCCCTTCACTTCTATCTCCATCCCCATTCCCCATCCGTCTCCATCCTCATTTCCCCTTCATCTTCCCCCACATCCCACCTCCACCTCCATCCCCATCTCCCCTCCACCTCCATCCCCATGCCCCCTCCATCTCCATCCCCACCCCTACCCCCTCCCTTTCATCTCCATCCCCATCCCCCATCCATCTCCATCCCCATCCCCTCCTTCCCTCTGTATCCTCACCACTGAAGTACTTGATGGTACAGGAATGGGCCTCCATCCTTTTCCAGGTGAGGCTCCCTTTGCTGGGCATGTTCCCTGTATCTTCCTCATCCTCACAGTGCTCCTGACACACACTTTGGACTCATCCCAAGACAGCCTAGTTCCACCTCCTCTTTGAAAACTCTCTCCCCCTCTAACTCCCTACTCTGCACAAATGAGACCAGGTGTCCCCTCCCCCTGCTCCAGGGCATCCCTTGTCACCACACCCAATGTTTTAACCATCTCTTGGCTTGTCTGCCTCTCACAGTGGACTGTAAGGCCTTTGAAGGCAGGGGCAGTAGCCTGTTCCCTTATCTGCTTACCACTGTCACCTGGCATAGCTCCTTGGTTCCTAAAGTGTTTAATAAATACTTGGGGAGCTGACTTGAAACGAATCCTCAGTGAGTTGAGGGGCAGGCACCCCTTAATTCAGTTTGGAGTGATTGGTCAACCTCTTGAATGGGACATAACAAGTTTTAATCTGTAAAACAGAAGTGCAGGCTTCCCCATGACAGCTGTCAGGTGAGGTCTCCGTCTGGTGAGGTCTTGGTACCTCTCCTGGCTGGGTAAGTGCAGAAATACAGCCTTGGGAGGGTGGCGAGCCTGAAGTTTGGCTCCTTTGGCACTAGAACTTCAGAGAAGTTCCCTTGAGTTTGGCTCCTATACTCAATCATGAAGGGAAAAGAGGGTCTCACCTTCTTTATTTATTGCATTGTTCCTAGCCAGTATATTCATGCATATGTTCAACTAAGAATTAGAAAGCACGAGGATAGATCTTCACCTTCTTAGTGCATCCTCTCACTGTACATTTATTTTGCTATGCTTGGTACAGAGCATTACTGTTCTTTTCTGAGTAAACTTTAATCAGCATTTTCCTCATTAGCCTATGGTAGCATATAAGCTGTGGTTCATGCAATTCATTTTATCTTTTTAAATTTAATAAGACACAAGTTGGATGGTCATTAAGGGTCTCCTGTTGTGCATGCAGAACTGAAAATAAACATGGATAAAATTAACTGTGGTTCATTATGTTCAGCAATAAGATTTTATCCCTTCCAGTCATCATAGCAAGGGCCACAGAGTGAAGTTAGGAAAGAGCAGTTCCATTTCCTCCACTTTTCTGCATCCATGTGACATGAGTAACGTGACAGTTAAATAGTAGGTTTAGCTAATTTGGGCATCCTAGTAGCTGATTTGGAGCATCACAGTGCAGCCTAGTGGACTTCAATCACTCATTCTCTTAGGACCTAAAAGATGAGAGAAAAGAAAGATTGTCTCTCCTCTTGAAGAATTTACAGTAACATATGCAGAAAATGACAGTAAACTATGTGTTACACATTATGTTTGTACATAATGTGACGACGCCTGGGGCAGGGGTGAGGCTGTGAGGCACAGTGTATCAGGGAGGCCTCACAGAGGAGGTAACCTCTAAGACAATTCAAATGGCCCTGGTGCAGAGGAATGCCAGACGGAACAGATATTACCCCCGCTCCCAGCAGGACACATCAGGATAGTGCTTTCTAGGCAAAACAATGTGCCTGTTCCTCGAGAGGAGTTCTGGGTCCCTCTGGACTCCCAGATTCCTGTCTGGGTTGCCAGGATGAAGGTTTTGGCTGGGGGACCACCTAGAATACTGCCTTCTGGGAATGCTGTAATCATAAAACACCAAAAAAGTAGAAGGTAACGTTTAGCCAATGTCAGTCCCCCAGAGCCACCCAAAAGAACAAACTCTGATAGGGAATGTTTTTACTCTGATCATTCTACTGGAACTATGTCTGCGGACAGTCCAATAGCGCAGGTCATCCTAGGGCCGGGGAAAAGAGGCCTGCCTTTTCTCCAAGCAGCAAAGAGAACAATCCCTTGTCTGTACCTGAAACCTCTCTGATGAAGGACTTGGTGAAGGAAGGAAGCACATTGAAATTCATCTCAGAATCTTATCCCCAGAATCAACCTTTAGGAAAACAGAATTTTCCATGTCCCAGACTTTCCCTTTAATGGTTTGTTAACTAGCACAGATGTTGGAACATGTTAACAGTGGCCTCTACTGTCCAGACATAGTATTACACATACATCAATCCTGTCTAGATATTTTCATGGTCATTCATTTCTTTGTTCACTCATTCATTCATCCAGTCATTTTTCAGTAAACATTTATTGAACATTTACTGTATGTCAAGTTAGTAGGATAATGCAGTCCAAAGAATGCAAGGACAAATGCCCCACTCCCCTTTCCATAACCTAAAATTTTCTCTCTCCCTGAGCCAGGCATAAAGCCTGAGATAGGCAATTTTCTCTCTGCTTGGTGTTAAAGCACAGTCATCCACCATGACAATCAGTGGGTTTTCAATTTAAGATAACATATTACTCCTTGGTAGTCATTGACACTTTAGCAGAAACTAGTTTATCCTATCAGAAAGAAACATTCTCAGGGTGGATAAATACAGAACCATGTAAGTGTGGATTAACAAAAGGATAAAAAGTAGTCCAGGATATGCCCCCTAGAAAGGGGAGTGAAATGCGATGCAAAAGGCTAGAAAAATAGAATTGAAGACATTAGGTACCTGGAGAAAAAAGGGAAGTCAGAGAAAAGGCAGTATAACTAGTGGCTTTGGGGGTTGTGCTCTGAGTTCAAACTCAACCTCTCTAATTTACTAGTATTTGATTTCAGGTGAGCTTTTTGCCTCTCTAAACCTCCCTCCAATTCCTCAGATAGTGTTATGGAAATCAAGTTATATAATATATAAAGTACTTTACACAGTGCCAAGCATAGTGTAAGTGTTCAGTAAATGTTAGTCATTTTAGCTAGAGGGGAGGGAAAGGAGGCTGTGGAGACAAACTACTGCTCACAGTTTTGACTAAGTCCATCCCTCCCTCTACTTATAACATGAGTTCATCACTGCTCATCCTTGGGCCAGTTATCGGTGCCACTTTCTCAATTTTACACAGAGTTCCTTCAATGTGCATGGCCTCCGGCCATGCCCAAGCCCCTGACCCTACAGCTATAGAATAGAGCCGAGGATCAGTATGGACATGGTGGTGTCCTGGGTCACTGTCAGCCCTGGGGTTGCCATGAGGAAGCCGAGGAAAAGGCTTATGGGGACCCTTGTAGAATTTAGTACATGTGGGCAGGTGGGTCCCTGTGGCTATTCCTGGCTTCCCTCTGCTCCTACTCCCACTTGGCTAGTGTTATCACCCATCCTTGTTAACTTCTGAGGAACGTGGCCTATTTTCTGGAGGTCTCGACTACCTTAACATTTACCCAGAATCTCACCAGAATGCCATTCCTGGAGATTTGAAGTAAATTTATCAACGGTTATGCATCTTCCTAAATTAGTATGCCTTGTTTGCTTGGCTCAGAAGTCACTGGAAAATGCGACCACCTGCAACAGCTGGGAATGTTTTCAAAGGAATCTGCCAGCCTCTAAGCAGAGCAGAGGGATGCTGTGAGATCCTTCGAAATGTACACCTCAGATTCAGGGCTTAGAACTCAGTGAGTCAGTGATCATTGAGTAGTCATGCTGTGGTGTTTTTCTTAGCTTGGTATTGAGAATGGTATGTGAGGTTAATCTGAATGCCAACCTCAGCAATTCTGGCTGCCAGGTCCAGCCAGGAGACCACGTGCAATAGGAGCTGGCAAACCCTTGGAGAGAGAGCTTAGAGAAATGAGAGGGCTGAGTTTGAGATACTAGGTCACCAGGATTGAAATTCTAAGGCAGAAGAGGAGGATGACTTCTACTTTACCCCTTTCGGGAGTCCCCACATGAATAACCAAATTGCCTTGACATAGACGAGACTGAGGATGGACAAGTTCTGCTTGGGGATACTGGCACCCTTCATGGCCTGGGCCTGGAAGGGGTCTTCTGAATATATTCCAATCCAGTGCTAGCAAAATAGTTGCCCCAAATTCCTCAAGGAAACCAAAGAGTTATGCCATCAGTGAAGAGGGTGCTCTTCTTATAGCAAAGAGGGGTGGTCCTGTGGCCACTGGGGAACCAGAGTCAATATGGGGTGAAATCTTGCCAGTGGTTGAGAACAAATTGTCTAGAGTGTGAGACCCAGCTCTAGCTTGTGTGTTATCTTGAACAATTTTTAAAACTCTTCTGTAACTTAATTTTCTCACAGTCAAATGGAAATAATAGTGTCAAGCTGCCATCATGAAGTGAAGATGAAATGGAATAATGTACATAAGGGGCTCAAAACAAGATACATGTCCAAAGTACGCAGGTCAACATAACCCATATGCCCCAGGAGTTCCTAGCCTGTGACCATCGTATAAAGTCCTATTTCCTTGTAATGTGTGCATTTGGGCAGCAATGAGCCCCAGTGGCCTAGTTAACAATGGTCATAGTAGAATTAACAAGAGGGTGCAGATGGCTTGAGCACGATTCCTGGAGAAACAAGAGCAGGTCCTACCACAGGGAGGCAGCCACCTAACCTTATCCCAACAAGGTCCTCTGAAGTCCTTTTCCACAGTGGTGAGAACTTTGAGCCAGGTTTTGTTCTTCCAGCCTTTCTTAATCATCCAGCCTGGTGCCTGCTTGAAGGAAAGTACAAAAGGTGGATTTTTTATAAATGGAAGGGGGATAGGTGTCACCAAAGGGCTCTGGCAGGATGGAATTCATTCACAGAGGCAAAAACGCACCTCAGGGTTAGAGCTATACCTCCTGAACCTCACTGAAAGGTGACTGACTGTTTAGAAGGTGCATAATCAAATGGAGAAGCTGAAGCACAGAGAGATTCAGTGACTTGCACAAGGTCAGATCACAGAACAGGATTCGCACTGGAGTGACTTCATTTCCGCTCTCTATTGCACTCTGCTTTGTTTCTAAATTCATACAACCAAGTCCCTCCTCCATGTTCCTTCTTTCTTTTTTTCTCTTCCACTCATACTGATATCACCCCATGTGGGCAATGTAGGCACATTGCATTCAGAGTTGGTACAAGTTTTCTCACCCAAAACTATGTCTTTAAATTAAACTGGGAGTTTCCAACTATCCACTCTGAAGAGACTAGTCAATGAAGTGAAAATTCCAAGAGAGTAATTTATGTATAGCCCCAAATGGTTTATTTTTAATGTGAGATCGAAATATGTGCCCCTCTACTTATAGCAATTTAATTTCTCTATTGCTTTTGCTATCACTAATAATCAAATGAATTTACATTCTTTGGGAACCAAACAAGGGACAGCATTGGCGATGAGCCACTCAGAAGCATGCTGGGTGACAGAGGAAGTCAGCTGGAGATTAAAGTTTTTCTGCAAAGATCCTCACTTAAATGGCCTATCCCCACCATTGGGGTGATCAAGGCTGAGGAAAGCTGCAGGAGGAGGGGAACACACAGGGAGATAGGACAGGTAGCTTCTACAGGTTCCTTCCAACTCTGTGTTTATGTAAGAACTGACTCTGTGTGTGCTGTAGGTATATGATCATCCTTCACCTAATTTCCCTCCAAATTTTTCTCTCTCTTCAGATCCTCTAAGCCCTGACTGGCCTCCCTTGATTCCCAAGCCAGCAGCATCTTCCGTCCTGTATTTGTATTACTCCCAGTATTCCGGGCTTGTCAATTTTTATTGGCTGGTGCTCTCCACTGGGCGGGGAGCTGGATCCCCACGCTTCAGCAAAGTACCATGTATGTCTGGCACTTTATAAACAATACAAACAGACGAGAAATTGGCTAATGCTTGAGATAAGCAGTTGACACAAAAATCCACGTATCAATGGCATTGCAATGAGAGGTAGAAACATTATCGTTCACGTGGGGTTATAGGAAGTGAGCTCGTCAAAAAGATAAATGTTACAACCGAGAAAAATTTCATCAGCAAAAATATTCTAAGCAGGTTTCTCTGAGTACGTGTGTAACATACGAAAATGGCATACCTCCTTTTACGCTGAAGTTAGAAAAGAAAATGTTATTAGTGGGAATGACATATGTGAGCTTCACTGTGAATAAATATACGATGTCTATATATATATATTATATGCATAATAATAACACCCCAAATCTATATGGTGCTTTTTTTCCCAAAAACTAAAAATGATCTATGGTTATTATAGTCTCATTTATGCTTGCAGATTTTTTTCACTTATATTTTGCTAGCGTATTACCAAAATACAAAAACATTTAAGAGCCATTCTTTTGGCAGTCTTTTCCCATACAGTCCTACCTTTCCATTATAGTCTCTTTAAAATGTAGTTGGGGGAAAGAGCTGCAATCCTATTATAGGATCCTGCAGTTTATTCACAGGCCAGATAGCAGATGCCCCCCAGTGCTCTTACGGATCTCTAAAGACCAACTACCCTGATTTTGCTCCCCACAACCTCCATCCTGAGCTTCTATGGGTTTCAAATCCCCAGAAGGATGACTACTTGGGATTTGAATAATGTGTCAAGTAATATATCTCTGTCACTTTACAGAGGAGGGGTTAGCCCGAGCTGTTACTACTCACTAATACTTCTGCAAAAATTAGCTAGCTGGTAAATTAATCCACATTCCAGCAAAAAGGACCATTGAGTAGATTAGTGGGCTCTTCGATAGGAAGGTGTGACTTTGGAGATGGGGAGAGACTGGAACATGAATTGTTTCAGCTACCTCCAAAGAGAGGAGGCACAGAGGGCACGATTTGGAGACAGGCCTTGGGAGGTCACCAAGCAGCATGAGGACCCGGCAGACTGGGGTCAGCTGCTTGCAGGGGTGACACGTCAAGGCAGGGAAGCGGAGTGAGTAAGACCCAAACCACCTACGCAGCCTTCTGCCCCAAAGCAAACCCTAAATCTGTGCAGTGTTCTGAGTTAGAAAAGCACGCGTGCCCTTCAGTGTTTGCTTAGTCCTCCTGGCAATCTTATAAATCAGATTATTTTATGGATGTATAAACTGGTACTCAGAGAGACTCTGGTTTTCCTGAGGTTTCCCTGGCCTGTGATCATGTGATCACTAGCTTGCTTCTAGGCTCTGAGAGTTATATGGTCCCCAAGCACTTGTCCCTGGTGTCCCAGATGTCCAAGAGGCAATGAAGTGGGGGAAGACAGCATGCTACCATGCATAGGTGTGTTGATGACTTTATGGCTCTGGGGTGAAACCAATATGACATTCCTTGATTCTGCCACTTGGTTGTAAGTGGTCTTTCTGTCCAGCTCTCTTTTACTACCACAGAGCTCTTCACTTTGTTGACTCTAGCACCCTTCTTTGACTGCAGGGCTAGCTTGTAAAAATAGAGTTTTGTTATAGGATCGTTGAAGTTTTGAGGGGTTGCCAGATACTCTAGAAGAAATTCTAGTTTTGGTCCTTAGATGATTTCAAATTCCTAATTATTTCCTGGATTCTCCTTCCTGTATTTATTTTTTGAGAGTAAGTAAGCTGGATAGGAACAGGTATTCTTTTCTTACCCAGGATAAGAACAGGGTGCTTCAGGAGCTCTGCATTCTCTTTGGACAGTAATTAGGGAGAGTTTCCTCAAGGAGGCCATCTGAACTTTGGAAGAGGAACATAAATTCCCCAGATTAAAAAAAGAAAAAAGAGTAGTCCAGGGCATGCACAAAGATGTAGTTGCATCCACCCCAAATCACACATCCCTAGAACCGCAAGCATTCTGCATGTGTGTATCAGAAACTGTCAGTAATGGGAAATAAAGGTGGAGATATATAATAAGGATAAGATCAAAAAAGATACTTTTTGTGCCAGGAACCTGCTTGTATCCCTCTTGCCTCCAGAAAGCTAGTATAGCCATAATGCTTACCATATAATTTCTCACAATTCCTTAACCAACTCATCAATAACCCACACCTCCTCTCCGAACCCTGAAGTAATGGAGATAATAATCAGAAACATGTAATAATTTTTAAATGTTTACTTTGGCAGAATGGTGGAAGAGAAATCAGGGTAGTAGACCCTAGGGGCAAGGACATCAGATGGAAGATGCTGGGGGAAGTTCTGGAGGAGAGTCAGTGGGAAACTAAAAGAACGCAGCCCCAGGGAGCAGAGAGGAAGGCCAGTCAGGGAAGGGTCAGCAGAATCCAACAGGTGTTAAGTGAGTGCCTGTCTGCCTGCTTATCTATGAAGACTCTTTACTAGCTCTTACCAGTGGCAGCATTTCAAGCTTTCAAAAACAAGAATCACTGCTACTACCAACACCCTCATTCTCTATTTCTAGAAGTTTCCAGATGTCCCCATGTGCTCAATTCAGGGCACACATGCCTTCTCATGCCCTTGGTTCACTTTCTTCTGAGTTCAGAGTCCACTGCTCCAATCACAAGCTTCGGGTCTATTTGTTTGCTATATGTATTAGGATGCCTTAGCAAAATACCACAGGCTGGGTAGTTTAAGCAACAGAAATCTCTTTTCTCAAGGCTGGAAGCCCAAAATCAAGGTGTCAGCAGGGCTGATTTCTTCTGAGGCCTCTCTCCTTGGCTTGAGGTTGGCCGCCTTCTTGCTGCCTCTTCCCAAGACCTTTTCTGCTGGGCACACATGCCCCTGGTGTCCCTATGTGTCCTAAGCTCTTCTTATAAGGATACCAGTCAGATTGGATTAGGGCCCATTGTAACAGCCTCATTTTAACTTCATTACCTCATAAAAGACTATTGACAAATATGGTCACATTCTGAGGTACTGAGGATTAGGACTTCACCATATTAATTTTGGGGGAACACAATTCAGCCCAATACAGAGCTCTTCTCCCCATCATCCCCACCTACTTGGCTCATAGCTCAAATTTCTTCCAAATACACATCTTTGGAAAAACCTTATATTAGTGAAATAAAGTGAATTAAATCAAAATATATGTACCAGTAATATGGATTTTTCCAGAAGTAGGGAATTTGTGTGTGCATGTTTCCTGAAATGATGTCCCTCTGCCTCCCTCCCACAGAGTGGCTTATGCTATGACAGCTCAAAGGGAGGCAAGAGTGATAAAAGCACACAGGCTAGCCATGAATCTTCTCATTTTACTGCACTTCATTAAAACCAGCATTTTTATTACAAAGACCTGCCAAAGTGAATATTAGACAGAAATGCATGTTAAGCTGCCATTGATCTTTCTGAGTGAATTGTACATTAAAGACTGTATTTTCTCACTCTGTTAGCTGCTCACACATAAAAGGGGTGCAAGAATCAAAGGTAAAGTTCTTCAGCCTTATCCCTTCAACATCACTATGGCTACCCAGTAGGTTGAGTGGGCAGAATAAGGCAAGGGGTAAGAGACATCCAAATCTCATTGCCACAGCTTTTTAGACATTTGGGCATTGGTTTTATTCCACTCCCTAGGAGAGGGTCTGAGATGTTTTCATTTCTTGGGTATGGATGGCAGTTCAGTTAGAGGCATGTACAAGATAAGGTTTCTCCCACGGTGTTTCTCCATCAACGGGGCAGTGTTAATTCACAGTGAGGGCCAGGGGATCTTTGAGGGTGTCCTAGTGATCAGCATGTGAGTGCACATGCATGTTTGGGTACTGTATTGACAAGAACAGATACTACACATTTAATGGAAAGAGGAGGAAAAGGCATTCATCATCTGGGAAAGAAGTTGTGTGAAGGAATTACATCTGGGGTTTACTAGAGCCTGAGATGGAGTCAGAGCTGGTCTACAGATAGCTGGACAGTCCTCACTAGGTTTCCTGTCTGCTAAAATACAACAGTTCAAGAGGAGTGAGTGAGGCTTAAGCACTAAGGGCTAATCCTGCCAGAAAAAAGTGATTTCTTCCAGGACCACCATTTATTCTAAAACAGTCAGCTCCCCCTTTATGATGATATTTCCCACCTCTACTCTTTCTATCTTATGCCCTGTCTTAACTTGTGTACAGTGAAACCTTCCAAAACTAGAGACCCCTAATCCTCAGGCACAGATGGGCTGTGAGATGGAACCTCAGCAGTGGCCGTTTAGTGTTTGGAAAGGCAAATGAGAGGCCTGACTCATCACCAGCTCAGCCAATCATAGTAAATACTAGAAATCAGTCAAATACCCAGAAGAGACACAGACAACCAGACACTGCCTTCCCTGGAGATGTCATTCCTTCCCAGCTTTATGGATCTCCTTAACATTGCAAGCCAACATATAGCACAAATTATTAATATTGCAACAAGTACAGCCTGACATGATCACTGTTTCTGTCAAGGATCCCAGATAAGTATTTTTTCAAGCTGTGATACAAGTACAGAGATGGGAAGGGGAGGACATACGTGAGTTCATTACTCAGTCCGATGTATTTACTTCAGTCTTGTCGTGACTCATAAGACAGTTCTTCCATTTTACTAATTGCAGCGTATTTATTGCTCTTCTCTCTTCATTGTCTAGTTGAGATGTGTCACCCAAGAGTGGTGAACTTCCTGTTCTTGGCAATGCAGACTGGTTTATTCCTTCCACTCCTAGTTGGTCCAACCATCCCACCACCTTCACGCAGAAAACACTACAGTTTCTAGTGCACTCAGGGACCCTATTTCTTCATTCTTTCTGCAACATTGTATATCCAAATACTTGGCAAATGTTCACCGAGTTCCCACCTTGTGTCCATCCGTGAGCCAGGTTTTCAGCCAACCATGTTGCAGGATATGGCTGCTGATTTCAGGAGACCAGAGGCTAAGGGAGAAGCAGTGAATCAACAGTAACAAAGCCCAGAGATACATCCTGTGTCAGAGGGAGACTCGGAATATCGAGGGAGTCCAGAGCAGGCACGCTTCTCTCCAACTGTAGGGGCATTACTTGAGGCCAATTCTTTTTTGAGTCCTCTGGCCTGCTCTTCCTGCATGTCGCCCTCCTCTGCTGGCCCGTGGCATGCTGATGCTCCCCTGCTCCATCTTCTGCCTCCTTTTCATTTCACTGTATACATTTTCTTTAGATGATCTAATCCATTCCCAAGGATTCAGCTATCATACTTACACTGGTAAGTCTTTAATCTGAACCTCTCTCTTGAGCCACAGATCCACTTTCTAGCTACTTATTAGATTTCTCCATAGACTCCTCATGTGCAACATATCTAACACTGAACTCATTCTCTGTACTCCCACCTCTCCACATTTTACTCATAGTTAATCATACCACACCACCATCCTGGTTAGAAGTCTTCCAGACATCCCTGCCCACTTCCCTACCACCTAGTGATGGCCACCACACATCTTCCCTCTGAAGGGTCCCTTGCATTCATGCTTTCTATCCTGCTCACTTGCCTTAAAGTAGCTGATGCCGTCAGCATCCCCTACCTGGACCACTGCAGTCATTGCCAAGCTGGTCTCCATGTTTTGAGCCTTAGTATCGCTTTACTCCAGTCTGTGCACTACCTTGATGCAGAGAAATTTGTCTGAAACCAAGGTCCCCCATATTTAAGACTGTTAGACAGATTTCACATCCTCTCGAGTTGTGCCAGAGCTCCTAGCCTGCTTCCCAAGTACCTTCACAGTCTGCCCCTAGACCTCCTGTGTCCTCTTACCTCCTGTTCCCCTAGTTACCAGAGCAGACCCCAGTCTGACCACAAGAGGACAGCCCCCAGTACCAATGCTCCAGTTCCTGTGTGTCTTTATTTATCTTCCCCAGCCGTTGGGAAGCCCCGCCCTAAATGCCGACCTCAACCCCTCTCTTGGTGAGTTTCTACGCATCCTTTTGTCCAGCTCAAAACTCTCCTGTTCTCCGAGCCTTCTCTGACCCAACACACATAATCAATCACCCTTTGAGTCGTGTCCTCATGGCAATGAGACCACTGTTCTCCATTTCTGTTTGGGTATCTGCCTCCCGGCAGAACCATGAACTCCTCAAGGGCAGAGGCCAGGCCTTATTCTTCATTGAACATCTAGCAGAAAGGCAGTGCATGTCTGCAGTCCTGCTCTTCACGGCCGCACTCGCTGCTCGTCTCCAGCCAGCAGCCCTGCTGGCCCTCCAGACTCAGCAAGCCTGGGCCCGAGCCCTGAGACTCCAGTCACCAGATGCTCCTCTTCCTGATTCTCCATCAGCTGGTGGCAATCTCCAGACTGAAGGTCATTTTGACTCTTTCCTCAGGCCTGTTTTCTGCCTATTTCACTTCCTAAAAATGTCTCCATTCCCCATTCCAACACTCTATTTCTGCTCTTCATTGACTAGCACCTGCACTTCTGCGGCCAGAGCCTCCCAGCCAGCTGCTCTGCCCCCAGCATCCTCAGGCCAGATCCATGTTCCCCTTCTTGATGAGAATCCTTCAGCAGTTCCCTTTTACTACTCAAAAAAGCCTGCCCTGTTCAACCCCAACCCTCTCTGGCCTGACGGCTGGAAGCCTGCTCAGCTCACCTGCCCCTGCCGGACACCACCTCGCACTCCTGCCACCCTGAAGCTCCACACCGGAAGGCAGCTTCTCCCCCAGGCCTGTGCTCCTGCCACTCCTCTGTCTAGAGTGCCCCTTCCCTTGGCTGTTCCTGCTCATACATTAGACCTAAATACAGGGGTCTCCCTCTCCTGATAACTTCAGATTCCTCTCCATGTCCTCAGACTGGATTAATTCCACCTAGTCTGTGTTTCCATAATTTCCTCCCCACGTCTCTGTGGTACTTTGAACAATATTCTGTGTTGCTTGTGGTCAGGAGCCATATCTCAACAACAGTGGAATCAGCAAGCATGTTTTGTTAAGGGAGTTTCTAAAGGAAAGTCAATGGACTATTACATGCCAGATGCTTTACATGCAGTATCTCAACTAAGTCTCACAAGAAGTCCATGGGGAAATACTGTTGTTCCCATCCATATACAGTTAAGGGAACTAAGGTTCAGAGAGGGTGAGTAACTTCCCCAGAGATGACCAGAAGGGACCCAAACCCTAATCTATACTCCCTACACCTGCCCTTCCCCCAACATGGTGCGGGCTCCTTTACCAGGTCGGCAGCAGTGAGGGCTCACACCTGGGAAGGTCTCCGGGCAGGAAGGCAAGCGGCCCAGCAGCCCAGCACCAAGGCCCCCTGCCCTGCCCTGGGGGTCCCTGCTCCTATGCAGCCCTCCTCCTTCAGCTTGGCGTCTCTGCAGGCGTGGGGCTGAGAACGAGCTTTCTCTGCTGCCATATCATATTGCAAACTTCTATCTAATTTGCTGTTCCCTTTCTCCCTAAGGACACATTTATGTTCGTACTTTAAAGGCAAGTTTCTCTCTGTGAAGCAGACACGAATCCATTTTTCACTGGCGTTCACATTATGGGAAATGCAATGCTTTATATATTAACGAGTAATTTTCTTTGCCCAATGCAGTCCAAAATTCAGTAAATGTCATTTAAGCCCAATTTGCCCACTTGGAGGTCAGAGAGCAGCCTTGTGGGGGTGGGAGAAAATTCCCACATATTTCCCTGTCATCCTTCCCACCCTCGTCCCCCTACCCCCTCGGATATCAGTATGTCAGTGCGATGGTCTTAATAGCACCGCAGCTACAGTCTAAAGCCCCCAGGGTGGGGGGATGCACCTCGAGACTTGCCATGTCACTTCCTCTCCCACCTCCAAAACCTCAAGCGTCTCCATGTCTGTTGGTGGGCAAGCCCCTCAGGCATCTCCCTGGTGTTCTGAAATTCCACAGCGGAAAGGTCATTCCTCAGAGTGGAGCACTGGCTTCTTCGTCCCTCCTCTTTCAGAATGGAGATGCTCCATTAAGCCATTCACACCTTGACTTCATCAAGTTCATTGTTTTATTTTGTGAATGAGGTCAGCATGTGGTTTGAACATGGTTTAAAAGGGTTAAGGGAAATGGGGGAGCAGAAGACAAACAGCTCTGTCTTTGCTGTTCTTCCAAGGTTGACCCTTTCTAGCAGGCAGAGCAAGAGGCTCCCCATGGCCTCACCCTGAGGGAAAGGATGTCACCCTCAGGGAGAACGTATTCTCCCAGCTCTGAGCACAGGACTCCTGGGACACTTAGGAATACGGGTCCAGGTCTGCTCTCGGCATTGAATGATAATCCAGTGAAATCTCAATTAAAACCAAGTCATAAATCACATTTAATGTTGCCCTGATGGGTCGAATCTAATATGCCAGGCCTATTAATCATCTGCCAGGTCCTGGAATCCCAGCCTCCCACATCTGAGGATTCAGGGGTTAAGGCCTATTTCTCCCATCTCTGCCACCATTTAATCAGGACCCAGAGAGCAGGGGCTGGGGAGTTTGTGGACTCGATCACATCCTAAATGTGAGGCTCGGCAGCTGGTGTACTGCTGGGCAGCCTAGCTGGGAAAGGGAGCCCAGATTTCTAAACAGGCCATCTGTCTGCTGGGTGTGGACCATGCCGGTGGGGCTAGTGACACGTAGATGCAGTTGCAGGGGGTAGACATACAATCTGTCAGGCTGAACAAGTTCTCCAGAGGCCAGACAATGCCAGGCAGTTGTTCTGACAAACAGTGGGCATCAGAGGTCTGGGGAAAGAAACAGAATTTCCTGACATAAGTGGATCAATAACGGGTAGTCCCCACACAGGCAGTAGGTAGACACTGTGGCCTGCCTAGGAAAACAGCCATGATGGCAGGGCCCAGTCCCTGTGCAGAGACTTAGGACAGGACATGGATCCCTGGGGGTGAGATCCAAGCGTGGAGCAGCCAAGATCCCCTGGGAGATGGAGGGACTGCAGGAGGCATGGAGTCAAGACAGCAGCCCAGCGAACAGCTGGGAAAACCGGGTTCCACAGATCTAAAACTGGAAAAAGAGGAAGTCTTTCCTGAGGCCTAAGGGAACTCTAAGAACCAAGTCAGTGTTCGCTTGGAAAGCTGAGGCTACAGAGCTACTAGAACGTGGGATTTGAAGCCGGAGACTGGCTTTTGATTCCTAGCTGTGTGGCCCTGAGCCAGTCACTACACCCTTCAAAGGCTCAGTTTCTCATCTAACAAAGCGTTCACAAAATTTAACTCCCAGGATTGTTTTGAGGATTAAAGGGCATAATAATGTCCAGTGTGATGCCCACAGGTGGGCAAGGAGGGGCTCAGGCAATGTAAATTCTATTGTTAGCGCAAAGGTGGAAAGGCCACTTCTGCACAGAAAATTCAAGAGACCAGAGGTAAAATTGCTGTCAAGTCTGTGGAGCCCGGGTCCAGGTTGGTGAAATAGGGTTGAAACAAAAAGGTAGGGACTGAGTGAAAGCCACCTTAGGACACTCTACTGCACCCTGGGACTCACCAATGGTTGTGTCAACCAGCAGTTCTGCTTACTGAGGGCCTTAAAGAGCCCGAGGCAGAGGGGTGAGCAGATGACCACACTGGGTGTGCAGTTCAGGGGGCCAGTGCTGGCTCTGGAGGTCAGCCTGGGCCTTGGGCAATGCTGTACCACAGCAAGGACACTTCTTCACTCCCTCGGTCCCTTCCTCTTCCTTTTATTCTTACTTTCCTTCAGCATATACTTCTGTGTCCCATACTATGTGCCAGGAATTGGAGTCTTGATCCTAAAATCCTGAGCAGAGCCAAACCTGTGGAGGATGCAGAGACTGGCAAGCAGGCTGCACCACTTCCAGAGGGAAAAGCAAGCACCTGCTTAATTCTGAAAGAGCTCACACACAAAAAAAATCTCATATGAGGGCACTTAGCTGCTTATGATCGATATGCTTTGAAATCTGCTTAAAGATTTGTCATCAAATCTTATTTTATCCCATTGACTGGCATAAAATAACTGCTGGTATTTATCGAACACTTACAATGTGCCAGGCAAACTAAAAAGGTTGCATGGGTTATTCTTTTTAACACTTCCAATCTGGGAATTTCAGCAGTATTATTATCCCCATCTTATAGATCAGGAAACTGAGGCTAACAGAAGGAAAGGAGTTTGCCCAAGTTCTTAAAGTATGTGTAGCAGAGTTGGGATTTCAATTAAGGCCAAACTTTGAACAGCTATGTGTAATAGGACCTTCTTCCAGGACAAGAGGGGCCCCTGCTCATTCCTCCTCGGATACCCGGCTGTCACTGGAGCACGCTGATGTTTCTCCAATTTGTGAAAGCTCAGAAACAAACACCTAATCTGCGTACTGGCCTCCCAGGCCTTCCTGGTCTCAGTGCCCACTTCAGTAAGAGCAGGGCAGGACGGGTGCACATTAGAGCTAACAGCCCTCTGCGCTCTCCCCTCCAGCACAGACAAAGCCTTCGGGTGGCAAAGGCTACTCCCCAGCACCAAGCTGGTGGCTGGATTTCTCAAACCCGGCATTTGAATAATTGTCCTCACTTTCAGTGCCCTTTCCCTGCTACTAGAATGGGGGGGAGGGTGCGGAGGGTAAATTTAAGTTAATTGTTAGGGCAGAAGACAATGAAAACCAAATGTTATCTATTATAATGAGCATTTTCTGGCCCCTGTTAACACAATATGATAGTGGAAGGTCTCAAAAGGGCTGCCTTTCTGCTCTAGAAAATGACTTCAGCTCACAGGAACTGTTGTTCACTTATGTCTTTTCTCTTTGTAACATTTGCTCAGCCCATCACTAAGAAATGGTCCAGTGTCAATCCAGAAAACGCCCAGCTGCTTGAATGCCTATGTCCTGGGTGCTATTTCCCCTGAGGTGTGAGCTGTCCTGGCAACTTCGGACCGTCTCGTTGCTGATTCCTAGTTCTCCACTTGTAGTCCCTTTGGTAACTTCTATTTTCCTTGCAGCTGGCAGTGTCTTCTGGCTCTGTACCATCTACCAGCTTTATTAATGGGCTTCTTGCTTTTCTTTGGGAACATTCACATCTTACTCAATACTTTAATTCTGGATATTGGATTTCTGAGGCCCTGGAGCTCTTAGGACAAAGGTTAACCCATGTCTGTTTAATCTGGTGGGCAAAATGGATTTAGTTCTCATTCAGAAGTCTTGAGTTCAACACATTTGGGATTTGTCCTATTATCAAATAATTCTTTTCCTTGATTATTCCCCTTTCAGTTCAAAGCTTTCTATCTAGTATTAGGGAGAAGAGATTTGTGGCTTACATCTTGTGAGGGAAGTTATTAGTCACACAAGGATCAAGGGGACTGATTATTCAGAATAAACAACTGTATGTTAACTACATTCTTTTTGACAGCACACCCGTGCTTCAGATTCAAGAATCCGGAGACAGGTCAGACCAGAGAGGAAAGGAACAACACTCCTTGGCAGCCTCCTGCTTTACATACTCTTGATTATGTTAACTAACTCCACTGGAAAGCATATATTCTGTGGGTATCTCCCCAACAGCCTACTTTCATTCCTTCTTTGTAGCAGAACCCTAATTTGGTTCAAATACCTGAAGACAACCAGTTTAGGTGGAGGCTGAATTCCAATTGAGCCCCTGGTGGGAATGGGGAGTCTTGATCATCTAAACCGATGATGGTTACTTTGAGTTAATCTCCCTTTCAAGGAGTTATCATGGAAATGCACACATGCCCAATTCTGGCCAATGAGCTGTGAATCAGCTTTAGGGAATGTTCTCACTTTTAAAAAAGGATATAAGGAAGGGAAAGTTCCTCTTGCCCTATTTGCAAACAATGGCCATAGTGCTGAGTAAGGATGTAATGATTGGAGCTGTGGCAACTATTTTGGGGTTAAGAGGAGTCTAGATAGAGAACAAAAGCCAACATGATAAGAATGTCAGTGCAAGAAGATAGAAATAACCTAATTCCTTGACCATGCATTGAGCTGCTAAATTGGCTTTGCCCATGCTTTGGCTTTTGGCAAGTGTATATACATTGAAAGGATGGTAAAAGAAGAAAGACTGAGGGTGCTGGCAAGAGCATATTTAATGGAGTTCTTGAAACAGAACCAGCAATGCGCTGAAATCTATGGAAAACATGGAGGAATTCAGAGCTCCTATTGAAACTTTCAAGTAGGTGGTGTAAGTGAATCTAATGAAGCCCTACCTACAGGTCACCTGCTGCCTCCAGGGCTCTTGCTTTGGACTGAAGGCTTCCTATAGACGAAAAAAAGGCACAGAATCTCTTAAGACTGATTTTTCTCCAATGTGATTCAGAGAAAACTGCTTTTTTGCTCTGGCCCCTGACTTGTTGACTTGTTTCCTCTTCCAATAAAGTTACCCTAACATAATTCTGCATTCTACAGAAACAGCTTCTAAAATACGGTCTATCACCGTGTCAAATAAACAGAAACTATCCTATTGGCAAAGCAGATTATTAACTAAAAAAAAAACCCCTCCCACTCAAAGGTGAAAATTTTTGCCCCTCCCCTACAAACTTTCAGCCATTGCTCCTGGTCTCTGATCAGATGTCCTTGTTTTGCTGTTGCTATTTTTTTAGTTGGTGGTGAGGTGTTTTTATTTACATTAGGGGTGGTATTATTGGCCAGTCATCAAACTCACACTGTCAGTATGAATTAAGCAAGTTGTAAGGCAACACGGATGTTCTCCCACTTAATCATCATTATAATTCCAGAACTTGTTCCCAGTGAACCCAAATATTGAGACTGCTTGTTTTACTGCAGAGTCAAAATACACAAAATAAGCAAGATCAGCTCTTGGCGTGTTGGCCACTGCCAAATAAGAACTCAGGAGAATGCCTGTGTATATTATTATTGAGCATAATGATGGTGTATGTTTAGAAACTGACTTCCCTGGACAAGTACATCTTTATCTCACAGGCGATGACAGCTCATTTGAGCCAAGCAGCACATTTTGATTTTTTTCTTCTGTCCCATTTATCAAAATGTTTTCAGTACACACAGGGAGTGCGAAGGGACTGATCACTGGTGCACTTCAGCCTCATAATTTCCCTCATCGTTTAAGTTGCTTCTGTGTTTCCATTGTAATTGGCATCAAATCAAATCCATCTAGTTGGGGATCTCTCACATACACCAGATTAAGCACATCTCCACCTTTATGTGGTCTGATTAACCCAGGCAACCTTATCCAGGTAAATGAATGAATCAGAAACAGACTGGAAGTGGACATATTTTAAGTTAAAAGAGAAAGTGGTGAGGGCAACTGGACATTCTGTGGGTACCTATGATGTGTCAGGTCCTGGGTTGGTGCTTCCACACAGGAACCTTACTGAATTCTCAAAACAACTCTAGATATTGATACCCTGTAGTTCAAGTCTAGAAACAAGGCCTGTGAGAGGAGCAAGAAGGGCTTACCAAAGTCACGCTTCCATTAGCATGGTAGGGGCTAGAGTCAAACTCATGTCCACCCTAGTCCCAAAGCCCTCATTCTGCCAAGAACAACTCCCTGCAAAGGACAGAGGAGAAACCACAAAGATAAGACTAGGAAAGGCCCAGGAGATGAGGGGCGGGGGTGGGGAAAAAGCAAACAAACTGGTGGAAATAAGGGAATATCCAAAGAAAACATTGCAAATTCATGGGGGGAAGAAGGAAAAGGTCTCATTTAAAAGAAAACTAAAAATTGTCAGGAAAAAAAAAGATGAGTAGAAACCATAAAAACTTGAAAATAAGAAGTAAGATTTCCCAGGAGATGTTGCAGAAAAAAATCCAGGTAAAAGATGGGAATAAAGACGGATGTGGGGAGGAAAATATTAGCTGTAGAGAATTTGTTCTCTGTTATTTCATGGAAAGTTCCTGGTAGGTTTTTTGAGAGGAGATTCAAGAAAAGAATTTTTTAAGAAAAACACAATTCAGCTCTGACATTAATGTTATCTAATCTTTGGGGAAGTGAATCTCTTATTTAAAATTTTAGACACTCTCTCATCTCTCAGAGTGATTCCTTAAATGTAAAGGTGAGCCAGGGGAGGGAAAACATTTTCTTGGGAGCAAAGTTGCCCCTCCTGTGAGGTAAATTACATCTTCCTGAACACTGAGTGCTGTAAAGCTTAGTCCCAGCAAATTGTAGCCACCAACTGCTGTGAACTCCAATTGGAGGTCACTGGCTAAAAGAGGCCATGGATCATGATTCTCCAGAATTGCAGAACCCTGCAGGGTGGAAATCATTTCCTGGAGCTTCCAGGTTGCTCCACCCTTCCATCTGGGGCCCGGACGAGTGATTCTTGAGGCTTTGAGTGATTTTTCACTGAAGTGAAGGAAAATAAACCAAATAGCAGAAACCCTCCCCTCCTGGGAATGCTCCTGAGGCTTCAGCCATGCAGGTGTACACACATGTGTGTGGGTGTGCTACACATATGTGTATGTGTATGCATGCATCTCTGTGTGCATATGTGCACCCATGTGTACACACTACATGTATGTGCTCACATGTGCGCATCCTTCCCACACATACAAAGAGAAATATTTCTAGAGAGTCAACTTTGAGTAGTAAAAGCACTGAACTTAGAGTCAGAAGACTTAATGTGGAGCATATTTTGAGTGAATTCTTCATCTTACCTGCTCTGCCACCACGGACAAGTTAGTAACCTTTCCTAACCTCAGTTTCCTCATCTATAAATAGGGTAACCATTCCTGCCCCATTGTTGTAAGGATCAAACGAGATAACATGCGTGAAGATACTTCGTAAGCCAAAATCCTTGTAAAAAAACATGAGTTCTCACTTGTTTTAGAGGCAAAATGGAAGGTAATATAGGATGATCAAATTACTAATTCTCCAACTTGAGTCCAGGTTTGTCTCCCTGATATCCAAGGGCTGGCGGCATCGGAAGAGCTTTCCTGTATTCCAGTGCTTCCTCCTTATTTGTAGGAGCCAGGGGCCCTCCCCTGGTCTCTGGGGAAGTCCAGCAGGAAAGCCTGGGTGCTTTCCCTGCTGTCCCTCCAGTGCCCAGTGGGTCTCTTGGACTTGCTTTGATGCTAAAAGAAAGGAAGCTAGCAGAAGGCCTCAGGGCAGGACTCTCAGCACGCATGTTTCCCCACCCACCTGTGTCCTGGTCTCTCCACCTTGCTGGCAGAGGTGCCACCCATTCCTAGGAGCCTAGGCATGACAAACCCCCCATTTGCCTCCTCCCTCCCTCTGCACATCTCTACTGGAAGGCAAAGCGCCCTGCCCCCAGCTCAAGGGAAAAGCCAGATTAACCTTTCTGACACTACAGCAAATGTTAGCGGTCTGCCCTGCCTTTCATAATGCCAATCCAGACACCAGTCATTCACCGTCTGTTAGAAATACAGAGAGTATATGTCAAAATTCACCCACACATGCTGAATTGGAAAAGAGCAGTTATTACTGCAAACTATATATACATTATTTATCAAATGAACTCTCTGCAGTAGGAATACAATTCATTTCTACTCTCTCTCTCTCGTTCTTTCATTTCAACAGGAGATGAAAGAAACCATTTATAGACTCTTTCTGGGCATTACTCATGCAGCACTATCCCTGACTAGGGTTTGAAGTCAGAACTGTCTATTGCCTGAAGGGAGTAGGCTGCTTTGAGTGGGAGAGAAACAGCCCCTGTCTGCCAGGTTCTCTCAAGCTCTCCTTTCCATGGTCGCTTCCACCACCCCACCTCCTGGAACTGTGAATAACAGGATCTCTCTTCAGCTTGCCAGGCACACTTGGAGGTGGGAACCTGGCTCAGAGTCAGGCAAGTAACTTTTAACTACATTTTCTTTGTGACATCAACTTTTAACAAATTGTCACAAGGTGGACAGACAAAGTGTTCCCAGTAGATCTGTTTGGGGTCCAGCCCACCTCCCAGTTGGCCTCACATTAAAGAACAGGAGAAATAAATCTCTTACCCCATTTAGACTGGTATGGGCTTTAGAGTGAGGACCACTCGTTTTCATTATCATCTGGGCTCAAAGTTAGGAGTTTTGCCTGGTGGGGTTGGTGGTGGTGATGTTGAGAGTAGTGATGTTGGAGGTGATAATGATGGTGAGGAGGCGCTGGTGGGTAATAGTCATGGTGTTAATAGTGAAGGTAGAGGTGGTAGTTGTGGTAGTGATGACAGAGGGGATGATAGTGATGGTCATGGTAATGACAGTGATAGTAATGGTGATGAAGTGGTGGTGGTGGTGGTGATGGTGGCAGTGGTGATAATGGTGGTGATGATGGTGGTGGAGTGGTGGTGGTGGTGATGGTGATGGTGGTGGTGATGATGGTGGTGGTGGTGGTGGTGGTGGTGATGGGTATGGTTTGGTGGTTCTGTTACTGGTGGTGGGGATGGAGGTGATGATGGCAGTGGGGGAGGGTGGAGGTGGTGGTGATGACTGTCATGGTGATTGTGGTAGTGGTGGTCTGCATATCATGATAGAGGCTGACAATATAATCTTTGTATTCCAGAGTTTTCATAAGGAATGAAATACTTCTTTTGCTCTTATTTCACATCAAACCTTCATAAAACCCCTTCTCTGAATCCTGTCCAGGTCCATAGTAGAGGTTGCAAAATGGAAGTTCTACTTCTGAGGGACTAACTGCCTGCTGGTGCCCAAAGCACTTTTCTGACTTTGGGACTAGATCTTCTCTTCTAAAAACCAAATCCTGCTTGTTTTTAGGGCCCAGCTCGAGCTCAGCTCCACAGCTCTGGCCCATGGTGACTGTCTTCCTCAAAACCTTACTTCTTGGCTTAGCTCACTTATTGCCTTTATTATAATTTATTTGACTTCTGTGATATTTGTCCATCTCAACCAGATGGTAAGCTCCTGGAAGATGAGGTGTATTTCTTGTCTTACTTAATTCCCCTACTATTTAAATACATATTGAACAAAGGAATCAATGGATTGATTGATGAATCCATAGTGTTATCAATTTTTCCCCAAAATACTCAACATAATGGCATACAAGAAATTGATTTGAGCATGAAAATCTTCTTCGGCATTGGAAAAAAGGGGGATTTAAATACTATAACAACTACTATAAAAATAGGCAACATTCACTGAGTTCATTCCAGACTCTGTGCTGAGTGCTTCACATATATTTTCTTCTTTAATCTTCACAACAAGCTTAAGAAATGGATACCATTTCCCCATTTCACGGATGCCAAATGAGGACCATAGTTTTAATAATTTGAATTAGAGCCTCATGGTTAAAAGTACTAGCTTTGAATTCAGATGGACCCAGGTCCAAATAAGAACTCTACCATTTACCAGTTGTACGGCTTTTACTAAGTCTGTTGTCATCCGTGGACCTTGGAGTCCTCATCCGAAAAGTGGGGAAATAGTACTTAATTGTACAAGAGAGAATTGAAATGAAGAGAAGGATATATATATTCCCCTACTATTTAAATTGAACAAAGGAATGAATGGATTGATTAATGAAGCCATAGTGTTATCATTTTTTATATATACATATATATACACACATAATTATTTATATATTATATATGATTTACATATAATATATTTTTACACATTATATATATATTATAAATTTTACACATACAACCTTTTCTTTACTCAATGCCCAAGACAATGTGTTTGATAAATAGTTGCTATTTTTTCCTTCTCTATTTTTCTGCTTAAGGTCTTATAGCTCTCAAGTGACCAAAACAGGGCTTCAACTATGTATTTGATGGTAAAGCCCATGCTCTCAGACACCCTATGTTCAGCCTCAAAAGTGAGCTATTTCCTTGGGGACCTGGGAGAGGAGTCACAGGACAGCTCCAGGAGTGATGGTGTCACATGACAAGATCAGTGGAAAATCGGGCTGGTGGTGTGGTAGGCCTTTCGGTGGTCTGATACCAGCCCACAACGTCAGTGTCTTGCTTAGCGATCCACCTGCATGTGGCCCATCAGCTTGAGCCTGGGTCGAGCCCACATCTGTGACACGACTGGGAGCCCTGCCTATGAAGACAGAGTCCCCCCAACACATCAGATGGCGTCATGGGCCAGCTTCTGCAGGGGGTCAGCCAGTCCAGGCCTTCCTGGGAGACTGGCAGCCCACGTGTGGCAGCTTTGGGGGCACATTTCTCTTCTGCTGCTTTACCCAAGAGTTAAAAATTAATTTAACTCTAATCATACCAACAGGGGAAAAGTTAATAGAAGTTTTATTTTTAATATATGAGGAACCTTAACAGATTTAAACTTAATGCCTCAGAAATGGGAAGGACTGCAGACAATTTGTCTACCAGAATCTGCAAACGATAGTGAGGAGCTAAAGAAATGGAAGAAGTATTATTCCCTCAGCTACAGGCAGGTTTGAAATATCCCCCACAGCAACTGGGAGAAATCCCAATAGTCTGCCAACCCAAGAAATTGACTCATAAATTGCTCAAATCCTCAGTTTCCCCTTACTACCTTGACCTCCAGTTTTCTTTACTATCCAAAAGAAAATATCATTTCAATCATTTTTAAGATATAATAGACCTTTTCACTTAGAATCATAGAATTTTAGAGCTGATTTCTCCCAGCTATAATAATTTATGATACTAAGAGATGTGGAGGGAAAGTTTATAACAGAAAATTGTGCTGAACGTGGGCGATACATTTTGTTTCTGACTCGGCCCATGGCTATTTCCAAAAGCTGCTAACTTCAAAAAATCCCTCATGCAAAACATTCTTCAGTATCCTTAGACCAAACTGCCTGAACTACTCGTTGTTAGACTATGTTTCATTAAGGCAGCCAGTCAACTACTTCTGCTTAAGAATTCTTTCACTGGATGTTTACTGTGCACATAGTAAGTGTCAAGCATTTTTGTAGGCATTTAGGGATACAGAAGCAAATGAAACAGACAAAAATTTCTGGAACTTTCATTATAGCAGAAAGAGACAAAAGTAATTAAACATGTTGCTCTATAGTATATTAGGAGTGATGAGTAGTACAAAGAAAACAAAAGCAAGGAAGAAGAGAAGGTTATAGAGAGAGTCCACTTTCAGGAGGGTAGTTAGGAGGGGCCTTACCAGGACATGGCATCTGGGTGAAGATTTGAAGGAAGTGAGGGAATGAGCCATGTGACCATCCAAAGGAAGAGCATCCTAGGCAGAGACCGAGAGGTGCAAAGAGGCTGAGGCAGGAATGTGGCCCATGTCATCATGAGTCATCAGGAAAGCTGGTGCGGCTGGCCCAGGGTGAGCAAGGGAGACAGAGGAGTAGATGTGGCCAAGGGCCTTTAAGGTGATATATGGGGATAGGCCTTAGAAAGCCTGTAAGTTTGATATGACTTTGTATCCCAGTTGCCTGGAACAATGTTGAATTACACCCGTTATCCTGGAAGAATTAGAAACAATGTCTCTGTTCATCCTCAAAGTGCCCCAATTTGGATGATACATTGTTGCTGGAGAAAGTCTTCAGAGGACATGATGCTAGTCAATCCACAAGCTAGCCCTGGGTAATTGGAGGCTCCTCACCCCCTCTCCTGTCCTTGGAATGTATGCTCTGCCCACTGTTCCCATACTAGGAATTGGTTCAAGGATGCAGCCTTGAGAGAGTACTAAGTTACTGCGACCATCTGGATGGTGTACATGACTGGGCCCTACTAAGGGCTCTGTATAAACTCTAAAGATTCGGTGGCAGGGCTAAAGATCTATTTGTCTTGGCCACCCAAGACAAGCCTCGTGTGTAAAGTCCTGTGCTCATTAAACCTGCTACCTACCAACCTGGAGGGCCTGCCTCTTTCTTCAGTGGGAAGATCCCCTATGGGGATCAAGTTCAAACTCCCCCCAGAGAATTCCCACAGTTGCAAACCAATAATTACGTGATTGCCTGCTTGTGGATTGCCTTTAGGACTCCAGCTTTTACTCTGAGCAGAATAGAAGCCACAGGAGTTGGGACCTAACGCTACGCCCTGACTCACGTCCTCGTGGACTCGCTCTTGCTACTCTGTTTGGAAAGGCCTGATGGTGCCGAGGCAGGCGTAGGAAAACGAGTTCAGAGGGCTTTGCCAAACTGGGGTGGTCACCTCTTTCTCTAGAACGTTCTCCTCCTGCTTGCTCTGGTTGGTGAACCTCAAGCAACCCTGCCAGTCTTTTAGGGCCTGATTTAAATTTCCTCTTTTTGAGGTTTTCCCTGACACAGCCTCCAATCCTCCCCAAATTAAGTAGCTCCTTGATTGATTTTTTCCAGTTTGCCTTCATATCCATTGTAATGTTTACACATCATATTTAGTTACTAGTTGTCATGCCCACTTCTATTGCTGGACTCTCCTTGAGAAGGGAGTTTTCCCTTTGAAAAGGGAAACTCCTATTAATAGAGACTCCAGTGTTGTGGTCTGAATGTTTGCGTCCTCTCACAGTTCCTGTGTTGAATCCTAACCCTTAAAGGTGATGGTATTAGGAGGTGGGGCATCCGGGAGGGAGTGGGTCATGATTTTGGAGCTCTTATGCATGGGATTAGGGCTTTTATAAAAGACACTCCCCAGGGCCCCCTAGCCTCTTCTGCCACGTAAGGATGCAATGAGAAGTCGGCTTCCAAATAAGGGCCCCCACCTGACCATGCCGTCAGCCTGATCTCAGACTCCCAGCCCCCAGCTCTGCGAGGAGTAAATTTCTGTTGTTCATAAGCCACCCAATCTGTGGGATTTTGTTATGTCAGTCTGAATGGACTGAGACACTAATATAAGCTAGATGCTTTGTAATGCTTTTCTATTTTCCATTTGACATGCACAGTAATCCTAATCCTAAGGGATGTAATACAGGCCGTGTTCTAGTTTCCTACAGACACCATCCCCAAACCTAATGCTATGATGTGACCGCCCTTTCTCTATGACCATGAATTCTGGGGCCAGGAATTTGCACGAAGTGTAGTGAGCACAGTTGGCCTCTGGTTGGAGTCAAACAGCTGGAGGCTAGAAGAGCTGGGGCCGGATCCACTTCCAAGCGGGCTTCACAAGGGCATCAGGCCCAGATCTGGGATAGCTGGTGAGTGAAAGTGCCTCCTGTAGCTGGTCAGGTGGCACTCACATGGAGGCTAGTGTTCCAGAGAATAAGGAGGAACTTCAATGGCCATCATGACTTGGCCTCAGGAGTCACGTGGCATCACTTCCAGAATGTTCTATTAATTGAAGCAATCATTATCTGTTCAGCTTCAAGGGGAAGTGACACAGATGCTACTTCTCAATGAGAGGAGTATAATAGCATCTGTAGCCCTGCTTTAAAATTGCCACAGTTCCCACTTTGCAGATGGAGAATCCATGGCTCAGAGAGTATAGTTACTTGTCCAATATCACAGAGCTAAAACATGAAGGAGCCAGCGCTCAAAATGCTGTCTGACTGCAAAGCGCGTGCTTCCACAATACCAGATGCCCGCTGTGGGGAAGAGGGAATGCCTTAGTTCTATCACCCTGTGCTTACCATGGTTTGACACAATATGAATGGATGGATGAATGAATGAATGTGGCGTGACCAGCTGCTTCTGAGCATTCTCTCCATGACTGCTTGAAATCTAAGGAATGATTCTGTCACTGGCATTTCAGTCACTGTGTCAAGAGGTATGGGAGACATCTGGGGATGTGGGGAGACAGTTTAGGCCAAGCTCTGTCTACTAAAACCCTTTAAACTGAAAGGCTTGTTCTGACTCCTGTTATCAGGCTCAACTGACAGATTGCTAGGCTCATTCAGTAGGTGGAAAACTGAGCAGTTTCTGATGGCTTCAACAGTTAAGAAGACTAAGCTCATCTTCCTTTCTGTCCTTTCCTTATAAGGAAATAGGAACCTGAGAATAGGGAGACAGGGTCCATCTCTGAGAAGCCGACCCTGGCCACCCCTCTTTCAGTAACTGCCTGACCTTCTCATAAAGATGAAATATGGCTAAAATGAAAACAATGTCACCCTTATTCAAAAATAGCAAATTGAAGATGTGGGCTCACCTCCTGGCCCTGCTATAAATTACTGTGTGTACGAGAAGAGCCTATCTCACCTCTGGGTCGTTTTGCTACCTGGTACTTAATGTCTGTGACTTGATCCATACGTAACTGATTAGAATTCCAGGGAATGGACCCTAATTTCTGGTTCCCTCAGCCCTCTTGGCTACACCATCATTAAGTCTGGCTCAACGTTATTTCCAAAAGATTTCACCAATCACCTGGGTAAAAGTTATTGGAGAGGTTTGTTCTATTTTTGCAGCTTTTCTGTTTGAAATTGTTTCCATCCTTTCTCTCTCCATTCCAGTCCACCCCATCCAAACCACCATGTTTGCATTGTTTCAATTGCCTAACTGTTTGTTTTTCTGCCTCCAGTCTTGCTCTCCCACCCTAGGTTCTCCACACAGAAGCCAGGACACTTTTTGTTTTTTGTTCATTTTTGTTCACATTTTTCTTAATTTTTGGTAAAAGATGTGTAATATAAAATTTACTATTTTAACCACTTTTCAATGCACAATTTACTTACATTAAGTACATTCACACTGTTGAGCACCCATCCCCACCACCCATCTCAAGAGCCTTTTCATCATCTCTGACTGAAACTCCACCCCCAGCAAACCCTAACTCCCCACCCCCTACCCCACCCTGGCAGCCACCATTCTGCTTTCCGCCTCTATGCGCTGGGCTCTCTGGAAACATGGTGCCTCTCTCCAGGTTCCTCATATAAGTGAAATCATATGGTGGCTTATTTTCTTTAGGTCAGTATCTTCAAGGTTCATCCGTGTTGTGCATGGGCCAGGATTTCCTCTTTTTTAGCACTGAATAATACCCCATTGTATGTATATACCTTTTGTTTCTCCAATCATCTGATGGATGCTGAGTTGTTTCCATGTTTTGACTATTGTGTGTAATGCTGTTATGCACATTGGTGCATGGGGTCATCTTTTTAAAAATACAAATCAGTCCCTATCACTTTCCATCCCCTTAAAGCTCCCCAAAGCTTCCTGTCACAAATAAAATCTGAACTCTTTTCCCTTGTCCACTAGGCCCCAGCCCTCCCAGCCTTCTCTCCCCGTCTCACACACACCAGGCACATCCTCAGGATGGCCTTTGCACGTGCTGCTCCCTCTGCGTGACGCTCCTCCCCCAGGCCTGAGCAAGGCCAGCTCCTTCTCATCCCTCAGGCCTTTGCTCATGTATTCCCTCCTCAGGGAGGCTTTCCCAAGCACCTGGGCATCAGATCCTGCTCCCAGGTGTGTTGCACCCCTGACATTACACAACATCCCTGTTAGGTGCTGGCTTCTTCCCCTACTGGGCTGTAGAGCACGCTGCCTTGTTCACCGCCGAATCCCAGAGCCCAGACAGTGCCTGGCACATGGGGGGTACTCACTCGGTGTTTGTGGAATATCTGATTTGACAGTACACAGCGGAAGTGGAGCAGGATAGAGGAGTCACAGGACCCCAACAGGAGCTGACAGAAGGGAGATGCAGGGCACACAAAGTTGGTCCCCATTGCTTTCTTGCCTTGGCCGTGAACTTTTCCTTTGTCTACTGCTTTGTTCACCTCCAAGTGGGAGCCCAGAGCAGGCACAGGTGTGGCATGGCAGGGGACACTGGGACAATAATACCCAAGGCACGTGTCTACTCCCAACTGCCTAGCTTCGTGTTCCCAGAGAGCTCAGAGATGACAGGGGAGACCTGTGTAGATGCGGTCGGAGCAATTCTTTATAGACATGCCCTTAAGTCACTGCACCACGTAATATATAGAGAGTCAGAACCCATTAGTCTGTGTCTCTCCAATGTTCAAAATGCTAAGTCATTTTTCAGGCTTGGCTCGATTTCTCTTCCATCAATGAGAGCTACAGTCCTGCCAAACTGGGGACCGATAGTTCTACTTGCTGCTGAGACAGGCAGCTGCATAAAAGGTGATGGGAATGCCAGCCCCACGCCTGGCAGGTTCCACAGAGGCTGCTGTCCTTAGGGTGGGGGGGATTTGAGCCTGTCCTAGTGCCACAGTGATGGAATCCCCCTGAAGAGGCGTAGCCAAGACTTCCTCCACTGAAGCAAGGCAGCATGGTGGCCAGAGGAGCAGGTTGGAGTCCTGGAAGCCTGGGCCCCAGATGCACCCTTTTACTAACTAGGTGGCATTGGGAAGTCTTTTCGTCTCATTGGGCCTCAGTTTCCTCAAGTTCAAAAGCAAAGAATGGTGCCAGAAGGTCCATAAGACCCCTACAAGCTTGGAAGTTCTAACCCTTTGGTGCCGCACAAGGCTACTAAGAGAGATGCAAGAGGAAGAGGGACCAAACACAGTTGAACTCCCCTGCCATCCTGCCTTGCACCAGCTTGGAGGTGGGTGCGCTTCAGGACTCTCAGTCAAGGGTGAATGTATGCGTATCGATAAGAAATTACCCCCCAACCCCAGAATGAGCAGTTACAAATCTGTGGAATGCCAGTTGATCAAGACAGCTTTCTCATGGCTGGAAGAATGCAACTGGCTGTGCTTCCAGACTGCCATGCTGCAGATGGCTTCTCAGGACCCCTTGGATTTTCTTGGTGCCTTTAGGGAGACCGTCTGGCCCAGACTGGTCTGTCGTATACAGTCCACCTGGTCAGGGTCCCTATGTCTGTGAAGGATGGGTTTCACACATTTGCTCATCAAACAAAAATGTGCTGAGCACTAACTTTGTGCCTGGTGTTCTAGATACAGAGATAAAAGAAATGGTCCTTGTTCTCCTTAAGTTCCCATCCAGAAAGATCAGTAAGCAGATAGGACAGGCCATGCAGTCTTGGTGTGATCAGTACTGTGGTAAAGAGAAGCACAAGCTGCTATAGAAGTCCAGAAGAGAGAACTTAACCCAGAGTCAGGAGGGGTGCTCTGCTATCAGGGAGGTCTCCCTGGAGGAGGTGGCATGTAAGCTGTGTGTTAGAAGATTCTCCCTAAATATCTCTATTTTTGTTGTTGCTAGTGATTAAGATCAGCTCACAGGTGCAAGGGACTATACAGAGATCATGACCAGGGCTTGGGGAGAGGAGTGAGGGCCTGATGGGAGAGGCAGAGAGGGATTATGAAGCCACACTGGCTCAGCTTCAGCTGGAGGCTATGAATCTTTAACAGCACCAAACAACGAGGTTGGGGGTAAGTTTTGTGCACAGTGCTGTGCAAGGCAGAGGGACCTGGTTAGTGTTGGGTTGAGGTTATTCTGGGGGATGTAGTAGATGGACAAGACAGCGAAGGACGTGGGCTCCAGATAGAAGAGGGGTATATGTGAGAGGCCAGAGGTCTAAGCCAGATGGGGAGAAGGAAGGGACACCAGGAGGGAGTGAGCCAGGAGAAAATGGAGGCATGGTAGAACCATGAGGGAGCATCGGCAGGTGAGCAAGTGCTGCAGAAGCAAAGCATGAGTATGGGTGAGTATATGTGAGTATGCATGAGTATGTGTGAGCATGCATGAGTATGCGTGAGTATTCGTGAGCATGCATGAGTATGTGTGAGTATGCGTGCGTATGCATGAGTATGCGTGAGTATGTGTGAGTATGCATGAGTATGTGTGAGTATGCATGAGTATGTGTGAGTACGCATGAGTATGCGTGAGTATGCTGAAGGCAGCTGATGAGGCTGCAGGTGAAGCTGACCTGCGTAGGGCCGAGAAATAGAGACTCTGGGTTGCAAAGAAGAAAGCCTGGAGCGGGGAGGCTCGGCCCCCTGAATCTCAGATGAATAGAATTGGAGGACTGGACTTGGAGGACTCTTCTCTCTCCTACATGACAGGTGAGAGAGGATCCCCTAAAAACTTTAGCCCAGCCACATAGACCCCCCAGCATTTCCTTATAGCTCCACCTTTTTTGTTCCCTCTTCTCCTTAATCTTCACAAATGCCTTCTTGGGACACAGGGCAGTCATGAGTATCGGTGTTCAGGGCTATTCATTTAGAGCTGACCAGCCCAGACTGTGAACGTCTCCGAACTGGTCCACACAACTCAGTATTTTTAAGACTCTGGCATTTGCAGAGGAGGAGGCAATGAGGGAAAAGGGAGGAGCGATGGCCCTTTAGGCCTCCTGCTGCACTGGCCCACCCCTGAGGTTGTCGGGGGTTATGGGTGCCCCACCTTGCTGTGGGCATGTGTCTATGTGTGTGCACTACTATATGTGTGCCCACATGCCTGTGCTAGTGTGTGTATGTGTGCATGTGTTTGTGTGTGTGCCTACATGAGGGAGTGAAGGCATCGCTGAACTCCCTGGGGAAATGGAGGTTTTGCCAGCCCGTCCCGCAGATGTCTGTAGATGCCATCCAAGCAAGCTGCCAGGGCAGACAGCAATTTCTACAGTCTTTTCTACAGCTCAAAGTGGTCTCTACAATTTTAGATAAAAAACAGCTTAGGGTCTTTGCAGAACCTCCATAATCTGCTGTCACTTAAATGTGTCAGCAGGTGGCAATACCAGCAGGCTGATCATTTGGTCAGATGACAGGACCATACAAAGAAGGGATGCTTTCAGATCGGAGCCTGCCCGGAGGAAGGGCTTAAGTATGCCAAGCAGCTTGGGCCATCCCTCTGGGCACAGTGCAGGGACAGTCAGCTGGGAGGGAGGCAGGACAGCTGGGAGTCACAGCCCACTCCCTCCCGGGGCTGCCCCACCTGCCCTAGGGGTAGGAACGGTGTCAGATTCAGTCCTAGACTACAGATTAGCTGGTGAATTTCCAGGGGTCACAGAGTGATCGTCAGGAACCTTGAACCTGGAAGCACCTGCTCGCCTGGTGGGTATTGGTCAGCGCCTGCAGTGTCTTTTTCCTGCCTCTGCTGCTCCCAAGCTGAGCCAGCATATCCGAGTCTTTGTGTGTCCCATATGGCCGTCCACCTTGACCTGGTCGGAGGGGAGCAAAGGAAGCACAGAGAGCCACTGCCCCTCAGCCTGGGAAGCCAGCAAATCCCCTGAATGCTCCTAAAAGCAGGATGTGGGAGGTGAAGCTGGAGCTACTGCATCAGGGCTCAGTAGCCCTCCTGGGGAGGGGAAGCCAGGCATGGGGGCAATGGCACCATGCAGGTCACTGGAGCTCTGATGCGGCTCCAGACTCCAAACCGCTCTGCTCGTGCCTGGGGACAATGCATCCAGGCATCTCTGGTCTCTTCTCAGTGGAAAGTAATGGGCAGCATGATAGTAATAGTGCTGCTAATAATAAGTAACATCCATTGAGCTCTTACTACATACCAGACAATGTGTTGAAGGTTTCATGGATTAGCTCATTAAATCCTCATAACAACTTTAAAAGATGAGGACATAATTAGTCCCTTCTTACTTGTGTTGGAATAAAATCTGATGATCTCAACCAAGGAATTTTCCTTTGTTGAGTGCCACACGCTTGGAGTCAAAGCTGTCGTGGCCTCAGAAGCCTGTCCTTGCCCACAAGTGGGGAGGATACAGAATCAACAACAGAAAACAACCAACTAACAAAAAACAGACAAAACACAGAAACTGACTGTGTCTCCAAATAGGCATTAAAAAAGTCACAGCAGAGACGACTGTCTTGAAGTCCCAGTGGTTTTGATTGGCAAAAGCACTGGGACTTGTTGATTTGATGTTTTGTAAGGAAAATATTTTCTGTGTTCCAAAAGTTTGCCTTTGATTATTAGGAGTCAGAAGCAGGAGGGACTGAGGCCGGGAAGTGCCTTCCATGAGCAGGGGTTGGGAGGAAGGGAGAATGATAAACGGTTTAAGCCTCCTCCCTCCAAAAAGGGGAGCCGCAATAAAAAGGAAAAACAAGGGTGGAGGGAGGAAGGAGTGCAGGGAGAAGAAGTGGACACTCTGCCAGGAAGCAGGGGGATGACCAGGACGGATGGCATGACTGAGGACGGACCACATGTGAACCCACGATTGCTGCTGGGGTGTGCCTCTGAGGAGGAGCCTAGGCCCCTCCCCTCCGCACCCTGCCAGCAAGCAGCCCTCACTCATCCCGTCACCACTACTTCAGGAGACGATACGCCCAGTGAAGTGTGTCCTGGGTCTGTAGGGAGCAGCAGAGGGATGTTTTGAGCCTCTGGGACACATACACATGTCCACAAATACCCACAAACACACAGGAAAGCCTGGGGCCCCCACACTCTGAGTACCGGGCAGCTGGTCCTGCTGGCTACCCTACAGGCCACCATCTCTCTCCTTCCCCCAGCTCACTGTGACTGCCAGGTCCCTGCTCTGGGCACCAAGAGTGAGCAAGTTTTTCCTTTGCTTTCTTCACTTTTTTTTATTATACAAATCATCGAGGTTATTATAATCCAAATAACATTTCCATGGAAAAGAAAAGTTAGAAAATTCAGATAAGCAAAAGGAAAAATAATTAAAATCCCTCCTTCCAGAGACAGCCACTATTAATAATGTGTGTGTACATGCATATCTATCTATAGATCTACATATATTACTTACATCTTTATAGCGATGTACTTTCCAATTGATTTTACAATCAGATAGAGGACTAGAGCCCTAAGTTAGACTATGTCACCAATCATTTTGTAGCAGCCCTTAATTCAGGAATTTCTATGTAGTCACAGAAAGATAAAATAAGAGGAAGAACCACAGCTATCTTGTGGCTGGAAAAATGTGCCTCGGGGGTAAGAAGCGATGGAACCCAGCTTCCTCCCCAAAGATGTGGTGCAGATCTGGCCAGACCCTGAGCTCCGGTCCTCATGCAGCAGTTCCTGGGTGCCGGCGCCAGGCCCAGGGCATCATTCCTACTCCCTGCTGTGAATCCAGGACTTTATTCATTTCAGAGTCCGTGCAATGCTTTCTTGCAAAATGCCCTGAGCTAGAAACCCTTCCCTCCGGGTCAGAGAGACCTGCATTGAGAAGCAGGAGGTACAAACCGATCTGCAAGGGGAGAGCCAGACTCCTTAGACCTGGCCAAGGTTGAGATCGCCATCCCTCCCCGGTCCTGGAAATCAGTGTAAAAAGATTTAAAAAGCCAGGCACACAGGAACCATGTGTGCCTGAACATGATGGTTCAGATGAAATTATATTGTCCAGAACATTTTAAAAGCAAGCAGCTTATTTCAAACAGGGGCACACAGAGGCTATGGATGTGCACTGTGAAAACTCAATAAAGGAGAACATCTAATGAAAACAGATAAAACCTACAATGGCAATCACAGGTCACGCATGAATTATTAACCTCGGGGAGTTTTCTATCAGTTCTGGGAACTATGGACTGTGTCTCTGGTATATAATTTAGGAGATATTGGCTCTCTATTTCATAAGAGAGAGCTTGAAGCAGGAAGTGTAGTTATTTCTTCTTTAAATATATACTGTAATTACCAGTCGGCAATAACTAAATGGTAGCATCCATCTGTTGGCTGTTCAGGGCCCTGGAATGAGTAAACTTTAACAGGTTCATACCATTTTCTGTAGTGCAGTGGCTGGGCATGTACACACCTGTAAAGTATTGAGAACTTGTTACTGAAAATTTTTTTAGATAGAGACCAAGAAATGAAAACACCCTCAAAAGGTTTAAAAAATATCTGCTCAAAATCTCTTAATGAATTCTCATTGCAATAACAATAGAATCTAAATTCCTTTGTTTGACCAGTATGGCCTACCATGATCTGGTCCAACTCATTCCCCAGCTCTGCCATGAATCTTGTCTTAATTAACTGGGTAGCAGCCATCCTGGTCTTCAAGAGTCTTCAAAGGTGCAAATTCTTCCCTAGTTCAGGGACTTTGCACATGCTTCCCCTCTGCCTGAGCCATTCCCCCCACCCCCACTCTCTGTCTGGCTTTCTCTTTTTCATTCTTTAGGTTCCAGTTTAAATATCACCTCTTCAGTGAGATCTTCCCTGAACACCTTCTGTTAAGGAGCTCCTGCCTGCCTGGTGATAATTCTCCATCTCAGCATCCTGTCAGTGTCCTCCAGGCCACCAACAGCAATTTAGAATTGCTCAGTTGTGGATCTACATGCTAGGCCTCCATCTCTCCCAGTGGACAGGGCAGCAGAGATGGTATCTATTATTATTTACTACTGTAGTTCTAGCAATAAGAATGGATGGATGAACCATGCTATTTGCTATTTCTTGGATGTGATGTGTGGAGGACAGCGTTGAGTCAGGGCATATGACCCTTCACTGGGATCAGGGTCCAGGAAGCTATGTCCACAGACCAATGGGTACAGCACTCAGTGTGGGGCCAGGTTCCCTTCTTGTCCCCCACATTGTACCTACATGTGCCTCTCTTTTGGCATGCACTCAAATTCCCCTAGGCCCTGCAAATCCTCCATTCTCCAAAGACCCCCACCAAGTCTCACTTATTTCTTTAAAGACATCTTAGATTCCTTGGTCAAAAAATCAAGAGACTCTTTAAAACCCTTCTTCATATTACTTATCCTTCCTCTCCTGATGACAACAGACCTGTCTCCATTCACCACTTAATTATACTCTGTGTCTATCAGCCACCTTAGCTTTGTATGCTGGTTTTGATTTTCCTATGAAATTGTAAGGATTTTGAATAGAGTCTCTGATTCCGGTGCTTTCCTATTCCAAGAGATCCCCAAGTCAATGGCTGGAAGATACCTAATGCTCTCCATGGGCAAATGGCTTCTTGAATCCCTCTGCCTCAAGCTCAGTCAACTAGAATTTCAGTCTCCTATTCAATTCCTCTGAAGAGGCCCTTCTCCAAAAAAAATCAACCCCCAAACAGAGCATTTGGAGGGAGAGTGAAATTTCCTAAAGGTTTTGGAAGCTGCAAAGAAGGAAATTACATCTCAAATCATGAAGTTATCAATTACAAAATCTATCTTTTTGCATTTGTCTCTTCTCAAGTCCTTCTCAACTGCTGCATCCAGACTCCATCATCCCTTCTGATAGTTCTCCCCCTTTTAGTTCCCATCACTCCTTTTCACCCTCGTTCTTGGGCCAAAACAATTCTCCTCAGCTGTGGCCGAGAAATGTAGAGATCATCTATGGAAGCTGAAACATGCATTACAGGTGTCTCACCCTCCTTTCCAGACTCAGAATAGCAAAACGTTTTTAAACTTCTTACCCCAGATTTTAATCCTGTTTCAGTATCCCCCACAATCATTACTGCAGGGACACACACATAGTAGGTGATCAGTACTAACACTTGCTAAGCATTGATCAAAGGACCTCATTAATTTGATAATAAATACTAGGAACACCTAGTAGTGTGATAGGACATTCTAGGTCAGTGTTCATGTCCCCAATCCTCCTGGTGTGTGGAATAAGAATTTTATTCTCCAAAACTATAAGGCAGTTCCATCCAGAGACAGGAAATCCATAGTTCATATTAAAATAAGTTGGCAATAAAGTGACACACAAATATCTAGTTGTAAGCAAGAAGGGGCTAACTTAATCAAGCAAAAAGGGCACAGCTCTTCTACTGCAGCATAAGGTAAAGGCATTTTATTACTTTGGCAATTGGCAAAAAAAGTCAAATGACTTTATGGGGCTTTTTCTAAATTACTTTTATTAATGAGTGTAATATTATTGAAAAATTATACTACAGAGTAAATGTTCCATTGAGCTACAAGCTGCCTGCAGGAATGTGTTGTAAATATACATGGGTGAATATGTTAACTATCTTTACAACTCGTTTCTCACTTATTACAGCCTTCTGAAACCAAACTTACATTAAGTGCTACCCAGAAAGAAATGGGCATTTTAAAGCAAAGTATACAGCATGGATACGCTTGCAGAGCCGGTAAATACACCAGCTGTCTTGGAGTGTGGTAACCTGTTTGGAAGTCGTTTCAAGACTTCTCTTTCCCAGATCCCTTGCATCTTTCTGATATGTTGGCATTTACTTTTAGAAACGTGTTCTGGCTGACTTGAGTAAATACCATCTCGGGCAGTTGATAGGACTTTTCATGTCGATTGTACTTCAGTGCTTGGAAACAGAAGAGCTAATGGCTGAGGTGTGCCAGGATGGATGCGGGTAAAAGCTACTGCCCCTTCCCTCTGGCTGTTCTGTATGCATCTATCTTGATAGGCAATGCATCTAGTTATGGTTTGGGAGTTCCAGAGGCACTCTCTCTTGGCCTCTATCCTCAGCTCTGAGATCCCTCCCGCACTCTTGGTGTTTTAGTAATCCAGCCAATGATTTCAGAGCCCTAGGATTCAGCATCAATATTGTGACCCATCTCTCTCCCAGTCTTAGAGCCCCTCAGGTGCAACCCCAGGGCCCTGCTCTTTTTGTCCACTTTGATCTTGTTACTGCTTATGTCTCCTGCCACTTCCATGGTTCTAAGTCAAACTGACAGACGTCGTCTTGTCCTAATATATGAGGCTAGTTTAAATGTCCTGCTGCCTCTTTTTCACAGTGACTTCTAGGAGTTGGTTAAAGAAGGAGAAAGGACAAAGGAAAAAAGCTAAAAGAAAATTAAGATGTAAAAAAGGTAGGTCAGTGAGACAAACTAAAATTTACTGTGCTGCTGACCTCATAGATTTCTTCCAGAGCTTCTGCCTTTGGAGAAATGTGCCGCTTCTCTGCAGACTGGAGCCGTGGCAGTCCCCAAGAACCCACTGTCATCCAACAGATGTCACACTTTGCCCCTCTGTTCCCGCTGCAGCTGGTTCTGGGCTGGGAAGACTTCCAAGTTGCAAAATATGTCACATTTATACATAACTCTTAAATTCTGTTTTCTAGTAATACATACTCTCTTTCCTTGCTTCTCTAACCCCATCTTCTAGTTGTTGTTTTTTTAAGTCCATTTTTACGTACTTCTCTTGACAGTTATGATAGAATTTTAGGAGTATGTGGACCAAGTCACTGAGAGAAGTAGGTGGCTGGAAATCATCAGCTAGGAAAGGAGAGCAGGGCATTGTCCCAGCCAGGCTAGTGTCAGGACCGGCTAGGTGAGGGATAGTGATTTCACTAACGCAGCTCTAGGGGCTGCCTAGAAGCCTCTTCTCCCACTACAGCTACGCCTTGGGTCTCCCATGGACCTGAATCCCCACAGTCTTTGGAAATTTTTAAATCTATTTCTACAACTGGCAGAATGTTGCCCATATCTATAACAGGGAAAAATAATGATTAAAGATGGGTTTATCTAATACATAACTGTTAATGTCTATTTCAATTTGTTTACTTTGTAAAGTATGTATATTTAACATATCTAGGTAACATATGTGTATATGTGTATGTATAAACATATTTATATATACAGTATATAAATACACACAGAAATATTTTTATTAAAAAGCATTTCGTTTCTGCCACAGTATCCCATCTTCTTTTCCTGTACACATCCAGCAAGTATTCAGAGCACATAAACATCTCAAAACTAGAGTGATGTTACATTTCCCAAACCACCAGAAAATGCTAAGTCACTGGGTAGAGCTTCAATTCATCCGCCATGCATTAATGCTAGCCATATGCCGGACACCATGCTAATTGCTAGGGACCCAGAGATGAATAAGATATGTGCTCTCACCTTTATTCTCAGCTGATGACCTGACTCCTTACTTCTGAGAAATGGAAGCAGTCAGAGGAGAAATTCTTTCCAGTTACACTTCTCCATCTACGGACCCACTTGCTTTTGCTCTGCCTTCCTTCCAGTGACTAGGCTGTTATCTAAAGCCAACTCTTGCCATTTGATGACTGAATCCCATCCCCTCTTGCCCACTCAAGGACATCAGCCCACCAAATATCCTCTCTATGCTATATCATGTATTTTTCTCTGCTAGTAAGTAAATAAGTTATGATTTCAACACTGCCAAATCCAATGGTCAATTATCAGTTGTCATTATATTGGATCAATTTATAGTTCTTAATACAAATGAATCCCCCCTCATCCTTGAAACCCTGTCTTTACTGCTATTAATGAACCCACTCCCTCTTGGTACTCTTCATGGCTCAGTGGGTGTTGCCTTTCATTCATCTCTGCTGGTTCCTCATCATCCATTGAAACTTGAAACGTCTGTGTGCCACCGGCATCAGTCCTGGGAATCTTTCTGTTCTCCTCCTGCTCTCATCCATTCGTTTCCATGAATATTCACTGACAACATTCAAAATTATATCTCTAGTGCAATTTCTTCCTTGAATTCCAGACTCATATATGCAACTTCCCTCTCAATGTGACATCTTGATGTTCTAATGGCAATCACAAACTTTACATCCCCAGTAGAGTATCTGATTACTCCATGCTCTAAACCTGACCCTCCCATCCTAGTTAATGGCAATGCCATTCTATTAGTACAAACCAAAAATCTTGGTACCATCCTTCATGCCTTTCTTTCTCTGACTTAGCATATTCCATCCATCAGCAAACCCCATCAGTTCCCTCTACAAGATGTCACATAAGTCACATCGTGTCACTCCTTGGCTCATAACCCACCAGTGTTTCCCTATCCTATTCAGAGAAAAGCCTGCTGTATGTATTAGTGAATGGAATTAAAAGCTCCATCCTTGCCCTTAAGGAGATCATAGCCTAGCAGAGAAAACAGAAATGTAATAAGTATATTCACAACGCAATATAGAAAGTGCAATGACAGAAAGCTGTGGGAGAGAAAAACAGACACAGTTATTACTCCAACCTGGGGATGATCATAGAAAGCTTTCTGGAAGAGATGACAATCAGTCTTAAAATAAAGACAGAGTTGGCTAGGTAAAGTACATTGGTGGGGAGAGATGGATAGGGATGTAAGGGATAGGGAAGAATTGTCAAGAGCATGTCAGGCAGAGAAACAGCAGGAGCAAGTCCAGAAAATTCAGACACTCCATACTGCATTCAGGAACATGGCAGGAATCTGCATAGGTAGAAATTAAGCACAAATGCTCCTAAGTAAAATACTATGTTTCTAAGCACAAATCAAAAGACTGGGAGTGGTAAGAGGTGGAGTTGGAGACCCAAATAGAGTCATATCATGAAGCACTTTAAACACTAAGTCAATGAGCTTGGAATATAGATGGCAGTGAGACATTTCAAGGTTGTAAGCAGAGGTGTGGTGGTTTTATTCACTCAGAAACTCAATAAATGTCTTATATTAATGTAGGCAATGTGCCAGCTGTTGGGCAAATGGTGCTAAGGTCCCAGTGTTTCAGTCCAACAGGGGCTGTCATTGATTAGCTATACTGCAGGGAAGAATAAGTATGGTCTGAGCCAGATCACCTCCCTGGCAGTGTGGAAGATGGCTGGGAGGGGGACAAACAGGAAGCAGTAAGAGATCAGTTGGAAGATGAATATTCCAAGTCAGGCAAGAGATGATAAATTATCAGGTCCAAGGAAGAGACAGTGTTACCAGGGACAGTTGACACCCCATATGTTGTCATCATAAAAGGTAGAGCTTATCTGGAGACTTCACTCCTCTTCCAGCGCTCCATCTCACATCTGCTCTCTGGAAATGAATGTGCCTTACTTACCTCACAGGCTGCCAGAACCATCCTGGGAAGCCAGCATGCATATGAATCTTGAAAATTCAATCTGGCTGCATCCTGGGAGTTTCACATGCTGGTTCTCTGAGACCACACACTGAGACACTTTGCAAGAAAATTGAACAGAAAACAGATAGCAGATACCATGGGGCCTTGCTCAACCAAGAAGGCAAGGGAGGAAACCAAAAAAACAAAGTATGAGGACCACAGCTCTTTACGGCAGGTAAAGAAGTGGTCACTGCCCCTCTGTGCCTTGACTGAGGACCGGGAGGGGTACTGACCTCCTACAGGAGCAACTGTGGTCTCTGGGATTCGATGGATGGGCTTGATGCTTAGCTAGAAGGGTAGGTTTTCACGCATCTCTTCATTCTGTTCCTTCACTCTGAATATTCTTTGACTTTAATACAACAGCTCAAAATGAACACTCTAAATTTAGACTCCAACTATTTCATGTTTCCAAGGGAACTGTAAATTACTTTGAGAATGTACATACAACACAGCCAGCAAAATCCGCTTGATGAAGCCTTCTCTTACACTCAGTATCAAAGGCACCTCATAAATCGTTGCCTTGTCCGTGCTCCTGGACAGCTGACAGCCTCAGGCAGATTGCCTTGCTTCTCTGTATGATGTTTCTGCAGGAGAGTCTGCTCTAGGTACAGTGAACTCAAACCTTCAGCTGCTACAACTCCAAACTCCACAAAGTCCCATGTGGTGCCTGTGAAGGGGTTTTGGTTGTAGAACAGAGTCAGGGATGTTCTACTGCTTATGAGCCACCTAACACAGAAGTGCCTAGGTTGCCCCTCAAAGCTTACATGTCCCACCAGATAGTAAAGACAGAAGAATGACCCAGGAGGAAACAATGGGGTCTGGGGAACAGCTTCTGATGAAGTTAGCCAATCATTTATCACTAAGTTCAGTTAGAGTAACAGAGACTGAAAATAACAATGGGTTAAACAACATAGAAAGTGATTTCTCTCTCACGTAGAAGAAGTCCAGAGACATCCAGTCCAAAGGCTGGATAGTAGATGCACAGTGTCATCATGAACCAATCATCTTCTTTAATTTTCTTATTGGGTAGTTTTCATCATCAAGTTCACTACGTGGTCCAAAGTGGCTTCAGGAGCTCCAGCCATCATGTCTACACAACAGGCAGGAGGAGGAGAAAGATGGAAAGGCAAAAAAACTGCAATTCTCAGCTGGTCAACTTCCTAAATACAACTTTCCCAAAGTCCCAAATGATACTCTGCTTATATCTCACTGGTCTTACCTTGATTGTTCAGCCACTCCAAGCAAGAAGACTGGGAAATGTAGTCTTTTAGTTGCATGCCACATGGCCCCAAATAATACTACATTTGCCTACAAGAAAGAAGAGGAGAATGAATATTGGGTGGAGTCTAGCAGTTTCAGGTACATTTGGCTTGTAATCATATGAGGGACAGAGGACCTTGCCCCTAATATAATACCATGGAATCTAAAATAACAGCAAATATTCAGCAAAAGGAAAGAGTCCCAAATGAATGGAAAGACTGAGAGAAGGGGACAAAGGAAAGGACAACTGAGAAGGGAAGGAAGAAAGAAGAGAAAGTGAAAAAGAGAACAAGAAATAAGAAAAAGGGAGACATCAATAGAATGCTAAAGAAAGGAGAGAAAGGAAAATGTAAGCCAGGTGTTTTGGGGTGCCTCCATTTTCCATTCTTAGGGTGGACTTTACTACCTAGGGAAATGTTGGTTTCTTCTTCCTCATCTAGGATGTTCTGTGCCTTTTTAGGAGCAGAACTCCCTGCTTCTGCTTGTAATAATAGATGTTCCAGCCCTTCTCCTGCAATGCCCAGAAAAGGGGACCAGCCAGATCCCTCTATCTCTGGCATGCCCTTGACCATGAGCTGTCACCAGACCAAGCACTCTGGAATGCAATAAACATACTCACAGTTCCTTACTATAGGATCGGGGCATCTCAAGAGCGGAGTTGCCACTAACTTCAGTGGCCTCTTCCACACTGGCCTCTGCAACATGGGATTCTCTGTGATTGCCTCCTCCACCTGGGACATGCAGCCCTGTATCAAAGCATGCTGTTGGCCCCCAACCCATCTCCTCTTCTACCCTCCCCATGGAAGGAGGCCGCTTCACATTCCTTCTTGTATCTTTCGAGTTGGGACAACCGTGCCTCAAGCCCTGGTAGAAAGCAGGTGTTCTCACCTCCATCCATAGCCTATAGGGAGAGAGATTATGGCCCATAAATAAGAGAATGTGGCTCCCCAGTGAGAGCTGAGACAGAACAATCTCCAGAAATTAGTTTTGAAGTAATCACTTTGCACCAAGGCAAGCTTTGGTATTCCTCACCTCCTGACCCTGCCCTGGGAACCAGAAGACCACCACCAGGGCCTTCACTTCGCTTCTGTGATTGTGTTGAGAGGCAGGGGCTCCTTCCAGCTCTGCCTGAGGCCTGGGTCCATACGAAGAACTGTCACTGTCAGCAGAAGCTGTCCTGGCCACCTGGGAGGAAAGATGCCAATGCTGATTGAATTATTTTTATTCTGAACCTTCGTAGGACCTAAAATACTAGTAGATGCTAGTTCATCCCCCAATGAAACTGAGGAAAGAGGAGAAGGGAGGGTATTGCCTATGGTGTCATCTCAGTTAGAATTTAAGCTTCTGTAGATCAGCGACTGTGCTTACATTTTGTGTTACCCACAATATCAAACATGGTGCTCACCCCACACGGTAGATACTTGGTAATATTTGTTAAATAAATACATGAGAAACTGTCTATTGTTTTTAAGCTCTGCATAACTGAGACAAAAACTTTCAATATCGTTTTAGGGTAACAAATGAATGTGAAAAATTTCCAAGGAAAGGTTCAAGTTCTGATTTTTCTCCCAATCAATTTATTCCTCCCTAAACATCCATTTGGTACAGTCCCCAAATGAAAAGGCAGCTTCGCGGATGTCCGATGCTGAATGTCATGCAGATGATAATGCAAAATGCAGGCTGCTCCCTGGGATCTGTGGGGAACAGCGAACGACTTAGTTCCTGGAATAGGTTCTCTTATGAGATAAAGCATATGATGAGGTCAGATATCTTCCCCAGTCCATATACATATGTGTAAAATACAGGTGCCCAAATTGGGCCCTAGAGAGACTCCAAAATACCTGGAGTGGCACTAAAACAAAATTTTCCTTCTCCTCACAGAGAATAATATTTCTTTCACTCCAAAATATGAGCAAACCCATTATTGCAGTAATTTCTGCCTAAGTAATCATGTTTCACTGGGCCCTTTTATCTATATGGTAGGTATAAACAACTTCCATTTAAAGACAGTGAAAGGGATGAAGAGAAGAAATTAGAAAGGTTCCAACAAAAAAGCATGATACTCTGTGGTTACAAAGGAAAACTATGTAGCAGCCCTGAAGAGGAACATTGTACAATGGAAAGAGCATGGAACCAAAAGTCAGGAGACCTGTATTCTAATCTTAGATCTACCACTAAGAATTGGGATTGCTTCCTCACCTGTCAAATAAAAAGGTCTAAAATGAGCTGTAAATTCTGCTGATCCCATCATATGGAATCTATATCATTGGAAGTACACAGAAATGGGAGAGGGGAGCATGGGAAACTATTCTTGGACATGACATAATCTCAGCTGCTAGAATGATCCTTCTAGCCTGAGATACAAGGTAACAACATTTCTCACTAAGACTTTTGTCTAACTCTTACTTCAGGAACCCTGACTTAACTCGTTCCTCAGAAGTTAATTCTTAAACGTCGTACAGGTTGCCATTCAGCCACCTCCCCACCAATTTCTTTCTTACTTTTGCTATTTCTATTACTGCCAGAACTTTTGTTGTTATTTAATTTCCTCAGGCTCTAAACAAAGCTGGCTAAGAATTTGGGGGCTCACCAGAATTAGTTGTCCAGCCCACACATTGGGGTTTCAACAACCAGCTAAATACTGCTATTTTTTTAAACACCTAATGATGGCTGACCCAGAGCTATAAAGTAGGTTCTAGCTCACACTCAGATTCCATGCGTTTTTGTAGACTTGCATGAAGTGCTGTGTTGAGAAAGTTGGCAGGAGAAAGTGTCATGATAGATTGGCAATGTCTGTCATGAGGGAAGAAGGCAGAGGTGATGACATATATGCCACTTATTTTCTATCCCTGTGCCAGGCTCTGGGGTTACCAACCTGTGGCTTCTTGGAGATGAATGACAGTTGTGAGGACCAAATTTCCCCAGTGACAACATCTTTTCTTAACCAGTGACATCATACACCACTCTCCTCCCATCTTTCAGAAGATGGTTCCCAGATCCTTCCCATTTTCTCTTTCTCTTCCAACCTGTGCTATAAGTCCTTGACAAGCATTTTACAAAGAGGATTTCATGTAATATCAATCCTATAAGATGTTATAAAAGAAGAGGCTTTGATCCTACATTTGGGAAATATAGCTAACATTTCTAATAGTTACTGAGTATTTCTCAGGTCATAGATTTTGTTCTAAGTTATTCCTTACAACAACCCTATTGAAATGTCCATTTTATAGATAAGGAGACTGAGGCAAAAGAGGTCACACAATTAGCAACCACTACAGGATGCTACGTCTCATTCCATGTCTATTTTCCTTCCTTTTTCCTTCCTTCCCTCCTTCCTTCCTTCCTTCCTTCCTTCCTTCCTTCCTTTCTTTCTTTCCTTTCTTTTATTTTCTCTCTTTCATGTGTATTTTCATCTACATATCTATTCTAAATCTTTATTTACAGCTACATCTATATCTATCTTAATGGTTCACAAATCACATTAATATATTAAAGAATCTTAAAGTTTCTTCTGTAATCCATTTAACTCTGTTCAATTAGGTAATTTCTAAATTTATTTGACACAAGAAACCCCTACACTTTCTTCTTCTCTTTTCTTAGCTGCTTCTAACAACTCATCATAGAATGTTCTGGAGCACCAAGAAAATATCCTTTTGAGTATTTCTGAAGGAAGGATGAGAATCTTAAATTCTAGATCCATCTTTCTGCCTTGTTAAGACCAATACTAGTATAACCAGATGACTCAAAATCCACATTCTTTAGGCAATTGTTATACAATTTTTCAGTTCCCAAATGATTTGAAAGGGAGTTGGTAAACATAGAGAACAGAATAGATTCTATCCCTGAATAACTAATTATTTAAAAAATTGATGATAGATAAGTCATGCCAAAAATAAACTAATAATAGATGGTGGACATTTCCACTTATATACAATGAGAATCATGTGGCATGGCATAAAACACTTAAAATTTGGACTACAGATTTTCATTTGAGTCCAGATTCAACCAATAGCTGGAACTTTATTCTGTGTTGTGCCTGGTAAGTGCTCAAAAAATATATGCTGATTTAAACAAATGTTTGTTCTTGAGCAATTTCCTTAAATTCCCTGAGCCTTAGTTTCCTTGTGTATAAAATGGAGATAATAGTAATTCCAACTTCCAGGTTTGCTGTGATGTACAATCACATACATGATGGGTAAGCAAGTTTTCATTTTCAAGCTTGATGTGAATGTCAGCTCCAAGTGCTGCCCTCATCAACAATAACAAACTTAGATGAGTTTAAAATATAGCCATTCTAGTTTACATTAGTTCTTCAACCATGCCTCCACCTGTTACACCCTGAGTAGGTGGAGCTGGCCTGCAATTAGCTATACAGGGAGAAGCAAGCCCTTGTATAGAAGGAATTCAAAGGCCACTAGGGACAAGCAGGGACAATACCCAATGAAACTGGCTTCTGGCTCTGAGCAAAGAGTACCCCCCATGCTCTTAGATGTGGTGACATTGTTTTGCTGTCAATACACAGTAGCTGCTCAATAACTGTTTCCTGAATTCAGCTTATATACTTCTCAAGGTCCACGTAAGAGGTAGAACAGTGTATCCCTTAACCTTCCCCTTGACTGGTCCCCAAAGCTACAAAAAAGACAAGATTTCTGATAATAAATCCAGACACCAGCCCCAGGTCCATTCTTCTATAATGCATCTCTTAGTGCTGGTACAGAGGGAAATACAGTTTTAAAAAACTAAAATGTTGCTAGTACCTCACACACCTGTAAACACCATTATAAACATTTGATTCCCTTTCCCTCTTCTCTGTAGTATCCTCTAATGCTGCCCTGGCCAAGAGAGGCGTCACCAGCCCCATGTGACTCTTGAGCCCTGGAAATGCAGCTAGTCCAAATTGAGATGCACTGTGAGTGAAAAATTCGTGCCAGATTTCAAAAACTTAGTATAAAAAAAAGGAAAATAGTTTTATTAATAATATTTAATATTGATCACATGTTGACATAATATTTTAGCTATATAAAATATATTAAGACTAAGTCCACCTGTTTATTTTTACCTTTTAATGTGGCTACTAGAAAATTTTATGTTACATATGTGGCTTGCATTGGTGACTTGCATTACTCTTACTGCACAGTGTTGCTCCAAAGCAGTGATTTTCAAATCATAGGTTGTGATGTAATAATGTAACATGAAGCCAGTTTAGTGGGTTACAACCTATATTTTTTCTTAATGGAGGAGGACAGAATAAAATAGAAGAGACTGGATTACAATGCACTCAAAACAATAAGTACTGTTTCATAAAATTTAGGTTCAATTTTATATATATTCATATGTGGTTTATGTATTAGATGCTGGGTTGCAAAGTAAAAAATATTTTTAGACTCAATAGGGTCAAAGTGTTTGAACACCTCTTTTCTAAGTTATCCATGATAAAACAGTACTTCCTGGAGTCAGAATGTTCTCACATAACCAATAAAAGCTATATTATTAGTATCGGACTGAGGAGACATGGAGATGAGCCAGGTCAGTGCTGTACCTTTTTAAGTTCTGCCCAGGAAAACTTTGCAGCCTCTCTTGAGGTTGTGCTGCTGTGGAAGAGAAAGGCTCCTGTACTGGCTGTTAGTCCATCCCTGTGAGTCATGTAAGCACAGAGGCTGGACAGAAAGCAGCTAAGCACCACCTGTGACCTACTGCTCAGAGGCCCTGGTAGATGAGGGCAGGGGGCAAACAGCACCCAAGAACTTCGAGGAGCAGGAAGTTGCCCCCTGAAAGGCAAATTAGACCTCATGTTTCTAGTTTTGTCTACAGAGGACTGGTCCTTCAGCATATCCCTGTGTGCCTGGAAAAGTTTCCACTCCAGACTAGTCAGGAATCCACAACTCCAAAGCTGTTGTCCCTCGAGGTATTAAATGAGAAAAATGCAGCTGCTGCACTTCCTGGAGGCTGAGCCTCAGTGATCTCAGCAGGCTCCCAGGTCAGCTTCCTCTGGGGTCAGAGGCTGGCTCCAGCTTGATTTAAGCCCCCCAGAAAGCCTAATGGTGAACTACGGCTTGAATAACCCTTACCTAAGAAGTGGCAGAGGCTGAAGCCTGTCCTGGGGGGTCAGCCTGACTTTACCCTGCTGATTCAAGGTCATGGGCAGTGTGGAAGCTGCATCTCCCTGCCTTGGGACAGCTGCTTAATCCCAGTACTGCCACGGGAAAGTGGGCCAGAGAGGCTCTCTCCATGCTCCCAGGCCCCAGCCCAGGGGGCTGCTGAGAAAAGGCTGGCATTTGAAAATCAAGTGCAGCGGCCTTGGGCAATGTGCAGGGAGAAGGGATGCAAACCCATCCATTGTGCCAGCTGCCCTTTTCTCTGCTCAGTGTGGCCACTGAGGTCAGTTTCTTAGCTAATCAGGACACGGCTTCAGGAATTGACCTCACAGGGTTTGATAAAAGCAATTCCACTCTATCCTCATGAATTACTCTGGATACTTGTACCAGAAAACCTCAGTTCACTCAGAGCTCTACAGCTTGCGTCTCATATAAGTACCTTGGAAAATACTACCAGTTGGACTAACACATTCTGTAGAGCATTTAACTTTGTGCTAGGCATTGTGTTAAATGTGCTGTTAAGTATATACTATGGTATATATTAAATGCCTGAAACAGCCCTGTGAGATCAATACCATCATTACTACATTTTATTGATGAGGAAACTGAAGCTCAGAAAACTATGACATTTTCCCACAATCCTGCAGCTACTTCACTCCAGGCCTGCGTGATCCCCCAGCCCCTCACCTACGGCACCAACTTGTCTCCCGCTTCAAGTATTCTTAACTCAGGATCCTAGCCAATGGCTTGATCAGCACCCAGTAACATCCACAGACCTGAGCCCTGAGGTCTGCTCACAGTGCTTAGGATAAGAACTACTCCAAGAGTGTCTCCAGGGGTCAAGAATCAGTCCTCCCTGGCCCCACAGGATGTTGGCACTCACACCACCCCTGGACTGCTCTGGGTGGACTCACCATCCCATACCTTTGAATTGATATTTCTTGCATAGTCACCGGTACTCAAAGATCTTTATGAGCACACCCTCCATCTTAGCCAGCAGCTACTGTCTTCCACTCAGACTTGGCCATCAGCCCTTCCTGACTCCCTCTGATGGAGCCTGCTGGTGCAGGGGGGCATGAGGGACCTCTGTCCGCCAACCACAGTGTCTGCTCTGACCCCTGCTCTGGTAGCTCCAAGCCCTCTGAGGTTCTCTTCTCCGGGGCTTCAGTTCCACCAGCCTGAGGGCCCTGCTACCCAACCGGTCAGAAATCACAGAGCACAGGAGGGGAGCCCACCTTCTCTCCTGCAGTCGTTATTCTGACTGGGATCAAAACAGAATGTTCGCCCAACAGCTATGTGTTCAGACACACTCCTGCACATATGTTATTCAGGAGAGCTGTGCAGAGGAAGCTAGTCATCATGTCAACACTTGCTCAGATTCCCAACTGACAGAGAAGCGTGCTTGGTGCTGGGGGCAGAGGGACAAGCACAGAAACTGCTCCCTTACTGGGATGTGCTCAGCCCCCACCACTGCCTGGCCAGGCCTAGCATCTGCCTTCTCAGCACGACCCTGTTGCCTGGCAGCTGCTGTGGACCTGGGTCAGCCTCAGAGCTGCCTGCCAGGCCTGTCTGAGCAGGGGCAGTGGCACTGGGCGGTGCTTCCCCAAAGACAGCAAGCCTAAGGCATTTGTAGGTTTAAAACGTCTATTCCAAGTACTGTATAATCTGATTTGCTAAATAAACAAAGAGAAAAATATTAGAAAAAAAATGCAAAATTACTATTTTCTGTATGTTCCAGTTAGTTTAAAATAACAATGTGTTGTTTTTTCTAATCAGAAAAAAAAAACATTTAGAAACATAGACTTGTTGGTTTAGCTTTAGGCCATTGGTGTGGATATTCGAACTCCCAAGGCCTAGTGTTTGGCTGGCACGCAGCTACCTTGGCCCCTGGGGCATGTGGCCTCTGCATCCTGGCTCTGCATCCTGCTGATATGCCTGCTCTGCTTTTGGTTCTGACCCCAGTGATTTAACCCAGCTCTGTGAAGTTCAGCTGACCGTGGCTGCAGCCTGTTAACACCGTGTTATCCACTTCAGTCTTGTCCATAATCATGCTCCAGTCCAGCTCAGGACATCCTCTCTTTGGCCCTCGACCTTGATGCTGGCTTCCTATGCCTCATGCCTAGCCTCTATAGCCAGGTGAATAGCTCTGACCCCTGGTGCCTCTCTGGTTCCTTAGAGTCCTGTTTCAGGGGTCAAAGCAGTCCAGAAACAACCAAGGAGTAACTCAGGAATGCTTGTGGTCCTAGGGGGTTGAATTCTCTTCACAGTCTAGCCAGCCCCGCTCTGGAAAGCAGACCGTTCCCCAAGGGTTGTGGGTCATCTGCGTGAAAGGACGGTCCTTCTCTCTCTGGGTGATGCTTGGAGGATGGACCACTGTTGCCACCAAGGGATTTGCCACTCCTCGCCACCTGAGCCTCCTCAATTCTGCTCAATTCAACAGTTATTAATTTAGCACCCAGTGAAGACTCGCCACTTGCCTGTGCCCCTCTAAATACTGGGGCTGACGGGAGATGAAGAGGAAAGATCACCCCATGGCCAGATGTCCTTTAACAAGCCTCTAGACAGTGCAGAAATGGAGACCACATGCTCCCTTAATATTCAGGTATTAGCAATGCTGATACCTTCCCATCGATTATGTGCCACTTCATAGTTGATACCGTATTTTCACATTTACTCGATTCTCACTGTAAGTAATTCCCACTTCACAGATAAAGGAATTGAGGCTCAGAGCAGGCACATGACTTTCTCAAGCTCATAAAGCCAGTAAGTAGAAGTGACAGGAGACACAGAGAGATCTCACACCTTCAAGGCAGGTGCCCTGCCCACCAGGCAATGACCTCTCTCTAAAACCTGCCTGAGGTAGTTCCCCAAAGGGGACCACCTATGACCCAGCTCACAGCCAACAACCTCCATCAGGTCCAAGGGCAAAGAAAGCCACACATCCTCCTTCATTTCTGAGAAGATTCAAGTGAACCCATGACAGATTGACAGGGCCTGAGCCATCAGAGAAACCAGCTTTTCAGTGAAGACGGACATGTAGCAGGGAAAGACAGTGGGTGTGAATGGTCTGACAGGTACCAAGGTCAATAATAAGAAACACTGTGACGGGCAGCAGGAATTCGAAAGAGAAGTGAGCGGGAAGACTTATAATCCTTATGCCATCAGTGAAAGACACGAGAAAGGGGGAAGGCAGGTCATCTGCTACCCTAACAATACATTGTGATGATGGCTACAGGGCAGTGTGTTCCCAGCCCCCTCAGGGTCACTTCAACTCTCCCAGCAGCAGTTCTCCTGGATGACACTGCAGAAAGGAAAGCTTCAGAAACTTTGGAAGCTGAAAAAACCAAATTGTGAGAATATGCAGACACCTGAGCAGGCTAGTGGGGCTGGAGCACATTTAGAGAGAGAGAGAGAGAACCTACTAGATTCAGGATCTGTGCTATAAGCTGAGAGTATAGCTCTGTCTGCTGGGACTCTCTGCTCAGGGTGGGAGGTGGGGGTCAAGGGAAGAAAGTACTCCGTAGGTGTTATGATAAGTATAATAAAAGTTCTGCTTTAACTCAGATAAGGAGATAATTGTCACTCTCTATGAAGGCTTCCCAATCCAGTGGATACATCCTTTGACATTCAAAAAGTTTGAATCTTGGTAATCTTGTGCAAAGGCTTTGTGATTTTTGACAAATCATTTAACCTCTCTGTGACTCAATTTCCTTATCTGTAAGATGGGGACAACAGTAGTAGCTTGTATGGTTGCTGAGAGGGTTAAGTGAATTAATACATCGGGCCCTTAGGGAGTGCCTGGCATGTGCCTGGAATATGCACGTGTCAGTCAGAGAAAGTCCTTCTTTTCACAGTATAATCCTGCCCACATGTTGCCGTGGGGTACAAGACACAAACCCTACATCATGTAAGTTATTGTGACCAGCTTGGCTGAGGTGGTGGGAATATTCCCTCCTTAATCAAATGCAGCTGGTTAAGACAAACCCAGCCACCAGTACTACATGTTCAATTTTCTAGGAGAAGCCCAGAGATCTTGCTATTTTGGAGAAAGGCAATAATATTCATTACTGGTTTAATACTGTGGCCTCATCTTGTAGATCAAAAGTTTGGATCATCCTAGACACATCTGTGGGTCTAACTTAATGAAGGTATATAATATTCCAGAACAGTAGAGGGGCATGTCACTGCCTACCCCGTAACTATCTCCAAACACAGCCGCTAGTGGATAAGGCATGGAAAATTCTCAGAGCCGGTTTGGGAAATGGTCCACCTGCTTTGGACTTCCAATCTGTGGATCAGGCTGGTGTCTTGTTCATCATAGGGAGCTCTTTAATAATGATTTTTCTGCAGGAATCCTGTTTGATAACACAAATTCAAGCCAAAGGGATAGGTTTATATTATGAACTCCAAAGAAAGGATCCAGTTTTGATTGTTACTAGGGAAATCTGAGAGCCACCTGGGGTGTAGTCAGCCAGCCCTTGAGTAGGAGAGTTGTTGGGTGAATCCATAGAGAGACACAGAGGAAGTTCCCTCTGCAGTGGCTGGCTGGGGCTCCTCCACTCTCTCCCCTCTCACCCCCAGCTGCCAGACTCCACCTCTTCTCCAGCCTGGCAGCTGAGAGCTCCCTACTCACCAACCCCTAAAGAGGCTGAAAATTTTAAATATGTGTGTGTGTGTGTGTGTGTGTATTTTGCTGAGAAATAAATAAATCTGTGCCTTTATTTATTTATTTTTTAAATGTCACTGTATTTTTCCAGTTTCCCTGTGAGGAAAACAAACTCGAGAAGATGTGAGCCAAATTCCTTTCATACCTTACATTTCTCAGAGGTAGTATAGATCACCCTCAGAAAACTTGATTTATTTAATACCACCTTTATGATATGTTATTCACAGGGGTAAGCCACAGTCTACTCACCTGTAGAGTGGAACAATATGCCCCCTTCACGTACTTTACACAATTTGTGGAAGGATCAGCTGAGATTATGCTTATGAAAGCCTTTTGAACACAGTAATGAGCTCTGAAAATGCCAGGTGTTCTGGTCCTCTGACTCATTTTAGTGCTTTTCAACAGGGAAAGGTAGAGAGATCAGTGGGAGAAAATATGTCGAAGCCTTTTACAGGCAATGAATCGTATTCCCTGCTACACTGCTACACAAAGAAACATGTCCACTGTTAGGTTAGTTGAAGGCTGTTGTTAAAATGAAAATGTCACTGTTATTTATAACTGAAGGCCTACCTACTTTCAAATAGGTTTCCAGAAGATGTTAATTTATTGCCAATACTGTCTCTTGTATTACTTTGGTATTTGACTATTAAGGGAAGGAGGCACAGAGCATAGGTAAATTTTAGGCAGAGCTGGGGATAAGAGAAAAGGCCTGGGTCAGCAGCCCTTGGTCCCTGCGGACACCTGCAGGGACAAGCACTGGACAGCATCAGTCAGGGAGAATACTGGACACAAACAGCCTGGGGTTAGCAGGAGATGAGCTGTGACCATCCCTAAGCCTGAATGGAGGTGAGGGAAGTTCACAGAGAGGTTACTAGAACTTGGAAAGAGAGTCAGTCATGTAGACAAGATCACCTTGAGAGAAGCAATGCCTGTCAGCTGAAGAACGCAGCCAGCCTGGGCCACCTCTCCAGGAAGAAGCTAGGTCCCCACTCTCCTCCCGGCTGGAGTGGCAGATCTCCTACTGAGGCCCCCCTTTATTGATGAGAAGCTCCAGGTTAAGGGAGCCTCGGGGAGAGAGATTGCAGAGGAGATGGGGGGAAAGAGGGCCTGGGGGAAAATGAAAGAGCTCCTTCCCTGTGTGTGCCGGGAAAGGGTCTCTGGCCCGGGCAGTGCACACAGGCTGGGGGAGGAGGGAGAGTGTGTCAGGTGCAGGGGGAACTCTGATCGAAGAGAACAGGATCCCACACACAAGGTATCTCAGGTATAACCCCAACCCTTCAGAGACATTCTGCGACCTCTTGTGGGCTGTTTGTACTCCATGTGGATCACACGTGGACTTGGGGAACCCTCAAAACATGCTTCATTCACCAAAGCCTCAGTAGCCTGGCTACACTCAGAGCCCATTCAGTGTCCCCTACATTCTTAATTTGTTAGAAAGCCAGCTGTTTGCAGCTAAATGGCCAATTCTTGCCTCTATTCAGATCAAAAACACTTAAAAGTCCAATATTTTACAATACATATCCTGGACTTGACAATAAAACAACATCGAAATTCCACTGGAGCCCCCTTTTAACAATAATGAACAAAGATGATGCAGTGTAACTTAGTGGAGAGCAAAATGCATTTTGTCAAGACATAGAGTGTGAGAGCAAAGGAATTTAAGAAATTATGTACCCTGACAAACCACTCTCTCAAGTAATGAGAAAGGCTAATCTGGGCCTTGCTGACTAAATATCTGCAAAATAAGATAAACAACAAGCAAAGAAATCTTTTGAGTTTTTTGGATTAGGATTCATCTTTGGGGCCAATTGCAACAGCAGATCTCAAAAGGGTTCTTAATCATGTCATGCCCTGCTTAAAAGACGGTGGCTCAACAGACCCACAGAATACAGAGCAAATTTCTACAGATGCCAATCAAGGCTCTCTGACATGTTGGTATCCTTATCCCTGAAACCAAACGCCACCACCCCAACAACCGTGCCCTTTCTCAGGCACAATCGTCCTCACTGTGGACTCCGCACTCACTTCGACTGTCTTTGTAATTCTTCATGACCCAGCTCAAAGGATACCTTTTCTACTGAGTGTTCTCTAGCGAGTCTTGCAATGCTTTTTCCTGCTGGCCTCCCAGAGGCACTTCCCATACTTCTGATATGAACCCCATCATTGCCTGCTTTTCATTCTTGTTAGGCGACTGCCTTCTTCCCAGTTACATGGAGAGTTACCTGAGATTTCTGGCCCCACCCCTGACGTCACACATGGAACCTAGCTAGCCTGTTCCTGGATGCAGTAACTGAATTTAATTAAGCAAGTTGTACTCATACGCCAGTATTCTCAGAACTGCCTCAAACTTCAGCTGGAAAATAATCATGTTATTTCATGTGCTAGAAAATAATACTCACCTGTGTGCAGTCTTTGGGTCAGGCAGCTGCTATTTCATTCTGTAAAACACGTAATTTACAATGAAGTAAGTAACTCCTTTAGACCTCCAGAGCCGAACTTTTATAAGTTGCCACCTCCAGATACACAAGTCATGTGAAGAAATTAATGGATATCCAATAGGAAAGCAATTACTCGATCCCTGCTGGAAGGATCAACTCCAGTATAGTTATAGCATATAATTGGAAACAGCATGAATTTGATATTTGAATCTGTCATATGTATTTTTAGCACAGATGAATTATCTGGTATTCTGGATGTGTGAGTACAATTTTTATAGATCACTGCTCCTAATATTTGTTTGTTTCTACAGGGTTTCGATGCCCTAGTAATCAAGCAAACACTTTTTGCATTTACAGTTATAATTAACTAGAAGTTTCCACATTTATAAACTGGCATGGCCCCGAGTCGGCCCCCAGACCCACTTGTCCATGATCACCAAGCCCTGGAGTCACTGCTAAGACATGACCAGTCCCTAATCTCATAGACACACACAGGGCATGTATGTCGTACGTTCATAATCTAGTTTCAATTGATCTTGAGCCTTCCTGAACATTGAAGAGAGTCCCTTCAGAATCAGAACAACCATGCATTTGGCCTTGGGGCCCTAATTAACTTCGCTTTTTCTGTGCTTCCAGAAAAATCTCCCCATGCTCCTCACCCAGAAGCAGTATCTGAGCCCTTCAGCTCGCCCCCCACCCCGGCTCTCCACAACTCTCCCAACACCACCACCCCCTCTGGATGGGGTCACCCTCTCTTCAGGAAACCCTATTCCAGTTACTCCACCCACACTTATCACTGCTCCCTGTTAAGACGTCTATTAAATGTAAAGTGTGTGATCTTCAGTATAATAATAAAAAAGGCCTGCCACACTTTTTCCTTCAGTTTCACATCTGAGTTGAGTCTTCCCAACTAGACTAGAAGCCGCATGAGGACAGAGACCACTTGTATTTTGAACCAATTTCTGGACTGTTCTAAGGTGAATCTAAGGCAGGAAATATAAATCATTGATTGGGGCATGCAGCCTGCCCGGGATTCTTTCTTACTAGGGAATTTTCTTTGCAGTTTCATTAAATGTAAAGAAGGGAAAGATGAAAAAGAATCTGATGACTGTTCAAGAAGAATAATTGGACAGCAAACGGCAACATGCTGTCCTCCCAGCCCAAGAAACACAGATGAAAAATAGATACTAATGATAGCAAAAGGTCACACTCTTGGAAGAAATTTGTGACCAAATTGGTGAAGATTCATTAGGAATTCATTATTTATATCCTACCTACTTCCCAAGGATAAAGGCGGTCGATGGAGGGAGGCTGTGGCGTCAACAACTGAACGCAGAGTCTGGAAATATGACTCAGAATCTAGCATGGCTCTGACTTGCTGTGTGTGTAAATGTGCAAATCATTCCATACTTTAATCCCATCAACTGTTGTGAGGAGTAATTGGAGCTATATATTATATATGTCTGTGTGTATATATGTTATATACATATTGTGTATATATATATATTTATACATACACACACAGACACACATATTCTCTACAGATGTTGACAATTCTCATTCTCTGAGGTCTATAAAAATTGGATAAATTCTCACCAAAATGGAATCTCTATTTCCCCCAAGTTATGGGGAAACCTGGAAGGCAGACTTTGCCAGCCTTAGCTGCCCAAAAGGAAGGAAATAGTGCCCCCAGCAGTGAGATTTGCCTAGCCTTGCCAGTTGTATTGTAAAGTGGAAATTCAAATCTGGATGACCTCATGTTCACTTCCAATCATGAGACTGTCTTACTTCCTTGGTATTAGTCCCATGACTGATATCTAAGGCCCCATTTTTCAGATGAAGAAGGCACTGCTCTGAGAGGTCAGCTCAGTTAGAGTTCTCACAGATGGTACAGGCAGAGACAGTGGACAAGACCAGAAGGCAGATTCCATGCCCCAGCCACGGTGGGTTTCTCTAATCCACACTGACACACAACCACAGACATATTGGGCTGACCACTCATGCCAAAAAATGAATGTGGTTCCATCAGAACCTGAACCGAAGACCCTCCTGCAGATTCCTGCAGTGAGCACATCAAAGTGAACATGGCTCAGGGCCACTGCACAGCCACCTGGCCTGGTTGGGGGCAACGCCCTAGCCTATCCACCCCAGTCCCTGTCCTTCCTGACAGCCCTGGGCCAGCCAGAGAGTCCTGTCTGTCGGGAGGTTTCTGCCCTCAGGTTCTTTTAAAAAATGTGACAGGCCCAATGAAGGCCCAGCGCTGATGGAGACAGCGGCTCCAGCCCTCCCAGCAGCCCGGCTCGGCCTCCCTGACACAATGGGGCCGGCTGTAATCACATCACACCCTCGTCTTTCATAATCACCTCCTCCAAATGACAGAGCATCCCAGTGGCAGGGAGGGAACTATTTTTAAATTAATTCTAAAAAAAAAAAGCACCAAAAAAGAATGTCTTTTTCCCACAGATAGAGTTCTGGTTTATAGATCATCCCTAGAGACTGAGCAGGGACTAAGGGTGACAGAAGCTAGAAAACACAAACAGAGCAGTGGCAGCCCCCCACCCCCACCCCAGGAGACCACCTGTCCTTCCCGGCCCCACCACCTACACGCTCACTTCCCCCTCCTTTTTTACTTCTGAGGTCCCTTAGCCCATGTTCGTCTCTTCCATCCCCTCTCTGGCTCTGGAGGTGGGAGGAAAGAATGCAGGGGCATCGCTTCCATTCGAGTGACTCCTGCAGGCCCTCTTTCTCTCCCTCGCCTCCCGTCCTTACTCCCACCCCACGCCCACCTTCTGCACACCAGCCCTCTTCTCCCTTCGCCTCCGAGTCCGCAAAGGGTGGGGGCTCGCAGAGTATTTTCTGTAAGTGTAGCAAAGTTCTTCAGTGCGAAGAAATACAGCCAGGAGAGGGAATGTGGAGGAGGCCAGGGGAAATAAAAGCCAATTTGCCTCTTAAAAATTACTGGAGACACCTCCGGTGCCGGCCGTGATAATTACATTGATAAGGAAGCTGCGGTGCAGGAAATCAATCAGTGGCCCAGCACGGATTTCTTTAGTATCAATCTATGGAATCACTGCAACTCTGTCGCAGTCTCATTTGTAGGGTCATTAGCTATCTGTCTTGCTCCCAGCTTGGGGGGTATCCCTGAGCCCCGGGTGTACTAGCTCTCCCTCAAGTTTGTATTTTCTCACTCGACCTGCAGAAGTCTTCTCTCTTCCTCCCACCATCTTGGCGCTCTTTCATTTTTCTTCCCCAGCTTCTCTCCCTTTTCCCATCTTTTCCCCCATCTCTGGCTACCACTTCATCGCTTTGAATGGCCCATTTTGGCTCTTGTCCTGGAGCCCTACTAGCTCAGGTCAGATGAGTCATCTGAGATGTGGGGAGACAGTGAGGGGAAGCGGGAGGCGCTGCTGGTCCCCTCCAGCCTCTTAAGTGGCCTTTGGCGACAGAGATTTTGCCCCCGGCTCATTGGTGCGGCACCACCGCACACCACAGCGGATCACAGGCCTCAGAGCAGAAGGGAGCCCTCGGCAGGAGACAGGCATACCAAATGCACCACGCCCAGATGGGCCATAGGATCAGGCCAGGCCTTCCACTAGGGACTGCAAAACTGTGCTCACCAGCGTCACTGAAGGAGACCACCCACAGAGCAGCCAGCATCCTTTGCGATGCAGAGGAATAGGAGGTGGGGGTAGAAAAGGAAGCCAGAAAAGGAAGCTTTCAGCAACACAAGAAAGAAAAGCCACTTTGAAATAATAAGTGACATGAGCTTATCAAAACTAAGAGCGCATTTATCAAGTCAGTGTTAAATGAATGTTAGTTCCATTCCCTTTCCCCTTCGGCAGGCTTCAGATGAGGAAAATGGAGACCTTCATGCCATCCATCCCAGCTTCTCTCTCTGTCTGCCCCCTGAAAAGCCACCATGGAGGTGGAGACATAAGAGAGAAGCAGGGAGGTCTGTGGTGCTGTCCACGGTGGCTTTCACTGAGCTGGGCAGGGACCCACCAGAGGGAGCTAGGAAGAGTGAATGATGCCAGGGGGCACCTGTGCAGACCCTAGCTTTCTGTAACCACTAAGAAAGGACTCCTCCAGGATTCAGGTTTACTTGTTTAGAATTATTCTTGATTCTTTGGGACACAGTGAAGCTGGGCATTTTTAAATTAAGAGCCATTAGACAAGTCTTCCCTGCAGGGGGAGAAACTAAAGCGATTTCTGGGGTAGTTGCCTGGATCGGTGGAGAAAACATTAAGCTAAAAGTCATTGCTGTCAGAAAGTACTAAGTCTGATCCCAGGAGAGGAGGGTGTTGATTTTTAAAAGCTCCAAGTCTTTTCATGAGAATGGTATGAGATCGCTGATTAAAGCTGGCCCCAAAACAGTAGTTACAAGCGCAGACTATAGTCAGCAGGATCTGGATTCAGATTTGACTCCTCTGCTCATTAGCTGAACAGTCTTGGTCGAATTCCTTGGCCTTTCCTGAAGCCCATTTTCCTTGTCTCAAATAATGGCATAAAAAGAGGACCTCATATGGTAGGTAACAAAACACCACAGAGCCCTACTGGTTGTTTACAGTGGGCCTGATTGATTGATGACCCCTTCTGACTGGTTGTTCACCAAGCTATGCCAGTTGCCAAATATCTTGATTACTAAATATATCGCTCCTCCCTAACTTATAGGAATATTGCCAGGAATGAATACAAGGAAAATGCTTAACGTGTTGCCTGGTAAATGCCCGGTTAGATGTTGGTATTTGTTATGGACTTAACTATGTCTTCAAAGAAGATATGTTGAGGTTCTAACCCCCACTACCTCATAATATGACCTTATTTGGAAATCCGGTCACTGAGTTGAGATGAGGTCCTATTGGCATGATGGGCCCCTAATCCAATATGACTGATGCCCTTGAATAGAGATGGCCACATGAAGACACACAGACACAGACAGAGCGCAGTGGGTAGACAGGAGCAGAACCTGGAGGGAGGCATCGACAGGGCAAGGCTTGCCAGCCACCACAACAAGCTTGGAGAGAGGCACGGAATATGTTTTCCTTCGGAGACCTCAGAGGGGGCCAGCGCTGGTGACTCTGATTTCAGACTTCCAGTCTCCAGAACTGTGAGGGAGGAAAGTTCTGCAGCTTTAAGCCATGCAGTTGTGGTGATTTGTTTCTGCCACTCCAGGAAGCGAATACAGTATTATAGAGGGTACACGAAACCATGTGTACCACATAAAACCACGAATACATACACTCTCAGGAAAGAGAAGACCTTCGTGCTCATTTCAGTCCAGTCTCTCACGTGGTGCCTGAAAGTCCATCATCAGCATTCTCACTAGAGTCCTTCAGCTTGTGACCAGGAACTCACTACCAGTGACAACCCAGGGGCTTGATTAGAAGAGCTATTCTTTATATGAAGCCTCAGTCTGTTTCCTTATAGATTGCCTCACTTGGCAGAAACTACCTCCCTTGGACCTTTTTGCATATAAAAAGTTCAATTGCCTAGCATTTAACATTCCTTCAAATACCGATATTCATTAAATAAGCCATGTTATCACATATAGCAGAGTTTTAGCGAATTCCATGTCTTTAGTGTGTGATGGACTTAGGCTTTTTCTGCCTAAACAGTACTCCATGAACACTCAGTTCAGGAGCATCTCCTGATAAACTAGACTATGCTGTGGGAAAAGCGATACCAGAACCAGTGCCCTGAAAACCAGTGGGTTATTTCTCTCCACACTCCCCCCATCTACTGCGGGCCCACAGGGCACTCTGTCTGTTGTACTCACTCAGGGACCCACTCACCACGGCCCGGAGAAAGCTCCAGAGGGATTCCTATCAGCAAGTCATGCACCAGCCTGGAAGTGACACTCATCACTTGTCTCACAGCTCATTGGCCAGTGCAAGTGGCGCGGCCTCACAGAACCAAAAGGGGGCTGGAAATGTATCTGGGAAGTCAGACCAAAAATACTTGGCAAACGGGCACTGACAACTTCCCTGTGCCCTCTGTGCCGCTCTCCTGGCCACCCAGAGAGAATACTTTGTATCATCCATCTCCAGCCCTCTGCAGGCATTTTATGTATTTGTTGGCCCTGGTAGTTCTGTTGCATTATTATTATATTTACTTGTGTTTCCATCTCCACCATGACACTGAGTTTCTCAAGGACAGATCATAAGAAATGTCTGGTCTGTGATGCATTTGAGCATAGGGACCACATATTCACAATCAAAGCCACAGTCCAGCTGGTGGTTTGCAAGGCCATATCTGATGTGGCCCCCACTCCTTCTCTGACCTCATCTCCCCACCTCCTCTCCCTCATCTCCTTGGCCACTCAAACTCACCAGCCAGGCTCCTGCCTCAGGGCTCTTATATCTACTCTTTCCTGTACCTAGAATGTGCTTCCCCGCCATCTGCTTGGCTCATGGCCTTACTGCTTTCAGGTCTCTGCTCGACTGTCACCTTATCAGAGAAGCCTTCCCTCAGGGCTCCATAACATCAACTCCACCTCTCTGCCCCACATTGCCTTTGATTTTTCTCCACAGCAACTGCCACTTGCTGACAGAAACACACACAAATGTATATTACATTGTTGTATATTAAATACCTTATAATATGCATTATATGATACATTATATATGAGACAGGTTTCCCCTGCTATTCCAAAGTAGAACATCTCCCCTGCTACGCTGAAATGGCATAAGGCACAGAAGCAATTACCATTAATTTATGTGGGAAAAAAATAAGTATTCCCAGACCCAAAAAACAACTTCTCTTAGGCTTTTCTGATATATTAGGACACATCTTGCTACCGAATACACAAAATAGATCTAGATAAGGCACAGATGCTCACAGACACAGTGCAAAGCTGTAGCGTCTTGATGCTGAGATGCTCACTGTATTTCCCAGGGAAGGAGCTTGGTGGGACCATTCTCACTGTTAGGGGACGCACTGCCTCTTGGGCTCACTACAGAGCAAATGCTGAACACTATTTCAGCTTCTGCTCTTTTTTTATAAAAGTGGAAATCCTCTTCGGATTTCTCTCCATTAGCAAAAACAGGAACTAATGCAGGTCTTCTGTAGAAGCAAAGTGGTGTAACACAAACTTTTGAAAAGTTGGGGATATCTGTACCTAATTATTTTCGGTATGTATTTATGTTTCTCCTCCCTCTCCTGCCCACACATATACACACTTGAGTGTAAATTTCATGAATAAAGGAACCTGTACATGTAAGTACTCAATAAATATTTGTCCAATACAGGAATAAAGGTCCCTGCTGAGTCTTTACTTTTCTGGAACAAAATGCCAGTTCCTCCCTCTCATATGACAATATTTTGAGCCCCTTCAACATCCTAGCCACCCAGAAGTGATCGATGACCAGTATAGTACAGAGCAAGACAGCCCTTACTTACCCTTCATTCTGTATTTCAGTTAATAAAGCCTAAGTTTAAATAAAAATTCAGAGGTTGGAAAAATCATGCTACAGATTCACAGTAAATTTGGTTATTGACTAAGATCATGTTTTTCACAGCAAGTAAGTTACACTTTTCTCTCCATATATACTTTTGTAGTTGTTGCTTTGGACCCAAGGGTGGGACATAATGTTTTTGCCTCTTGATTTTCCTGTCACTTGTCTCCTTTTCTTACTTCCAACATCATTAATTCTTTCACTGATTAATTGTCAACTGTGCAAAAAAGCTCTATTAGGTGCTATGGGTGTTACATGGTAATCTTAATTCCCAGAAGAAAAAATATGTTAGCAGTATCAACAGGGACCAGTCAAGTTATCTTTAGTTCAGTAGGAGAAGGCTCCTTAGCCTTAAACAAAGCGTAAGTGTAAATGACTGACTGCAGAGCCACTCCTGGAAGCTTTCAATGGTAGAATGGCTACAGGGGCCCTCCAGGGTGCAATGCCTAGGCTCCTGATGAGATGGCAAGTAGCGCCTCAGAGGGGCTTGGAAAGAGTGTACACTTAGGGCAATCTGGCTCAGTCATCCCCCTCCATTTATCCCCAAAGCTGATGTACCAATGGGCTGCCACCTCCCACATCACTCTAAGAACCTCACCCTCTCTTTCAGGGCAGTCAAAGGGGAAGAACCAGGACAATTATTACACATATTGGCAAATCATATTGATTTGTTTTAGCTAATGCCAAGTACTAGGCAAGTACTATACCGAAAATATTTCAATCATCACTACAAGTCCATAAGATATTGTTACTATCCCCACTGTATAGATGGAGAAACTGAAGCACAGAATGGTTCAGTCATCTACCCACAGCTAGAAAGCAAAAGAGCCGGGTTTGAGTCCAAACAGTCTGGCTCCAGAGTCCGTGATCTTCACAGCTTTGCTCTGCACAGCTTCCTCCTCATACTGGAAACAGAGATAGATTATGGTCCAATATGCAATATACAGATTAAGTAATAAGACATGGTTTTTATACTAGTCACTAATACAGACTACTCCTAATAAAATCAAACCTCAGACATAATCTCATTGAACAGAAATTGAAGTAACTTGAGGGTAATGGAAGGAGAGTAAATGGGTTGAAGAATGACTCAACCTGCTGCTCACTGGACATTTACTCATTGATTCATCTGTTTATTCAGCTTCCCATTCATCTACCAACCCATTCAGTCAGCAGCCACATACTGAGCCCTTTGCTGTCCTAGGGCATGGTCTGACTTGAATCGACATAGCAGTCCAGGCGTGGAGAGGCAGACAGAGGAAACCCATGGTGGGAGGGTGCTCATGAGGAAGTGCAGGATTAATTAGCCCTCACTTGGGGACAAGAGAAGAAGGGACAGGAGGGAAAAATGGTGAGAGAAGAAGGCTTCATGGGGGAAGAGCATTGAATCTGGCCCCAAGAAAAACCCTCTAATGTCAATATTCTTGGAAAGATCATAGAACTAGCACAATTTCCATCAGAGACAACAGAAAATTGAACATGCTTTTCAAGAAAGACATTGGAGCATAGCAGTTGAGAACACAGGTTTTGGAGTCAGTTGGGCCAGCATACAAATCTTAACCTCTCTACCCAGCATTTCCTCCATTATGAGATGGAAATAGTCAAAAATACCCCATCATAGGTTCATCTGAGGGTCCCATAAGATCATGTCTGATCGACTATACTTCAATAAAAAATAAATAAGTACCTAGAAGTGGGGGTGGGGGGAGATCACATACAAGATGCCTGGTGAACATCTGCTAAATGTTAGCTGTGTCATTTGTTGCTTTCTTCTCAAACTCACAGACACTCTCACTTCATCCCTAGTCCTTAATCTTCTTAGTAGCTCTAACACTACCTTTAGAACCAGTATTTGTAAGCCTCTTTTCTCTTTTACACAGCAAATAAAAAGCATAACTTCTGCAAAACTGATTTGCATTACACTAAATTCATCTTTCTCTATGGTTCTTGGTGACTAGGTAACCAGCCAAGGAGCTAATTCATTATTTTAGCAATTTAAATAGGATCTCTGAAGAACGGCACCCTGTGGTCACAAAGCACTGGGACTATACTAATGAGAAGATTAAAAGAAAGTTCGGCTCACACAGTCCCAGATAATCACAAATATACCCAAGGATTATTAACAACCACAATTACCTGAAATTATATTATCTGTCTGGTTGGTTATTCTGAAGTCAGCTTGTATGAAATAGATGAGCTCACAGGAGATAAGAAGTTATTTTGAAGTGGCTGGCAGGGCCCTTCATAAATAATATCTAAGGAAATATGACATGTGTGGTGGTCTTCACCTAATTCTCACCCAGAAGTAAGGGGGAGCTCTGGGTTCTCCTGAAGAACAGATTATCCACAAAGCCCCAGACCCACATCCTCGCATGTCCTCTTTGCTGGTTGTTTGCCTACTGGGGGCAGACTCATCTATTCTAGACAAGCTTTGCAGGAAGTCAGAATGTCCTTCTGCAGAAGCCTCATCCATTTTCAGGGCTCCATCCCTTTAGAGAACAAAGCTCTGCGCTTTTATGTCCCTGGTAGTCAATTGTGTGCCTTCCCAACCTCCTCCAAGCCTTCAGCTGCTGTTGTTGAGCTTTGCTGGACTGGGCACAGCTGTGGTACCCAGGCCAGGTCTCAGGGGGCATCTCCTTCCTTGCTTACTCTTGCAGGTTCCCACGACTCCATGCTGTGTGCTGCAGACAGGTCTTGAACCCAGAGCCCTGGCTGAGAGGATGGGGGCAGACGGGGAAACGGTGGTCCTGAAGAATGTGCTCATAGGTGTCAACCTGATCCTTCTGGGCTCCATGCTCAAGCCCACTGAGTGCCAGCTGGAAGTCACCATGGAGAGGGCCCAGAGACAGACAGTGGAGGACAGGAGTGTGGCCAAGTCCAACACATCCGGTGATCAGCAGCCTATGCTCTTCCGCCACGTGTACAACATTAATGTGCCCCCGGACAGCCTCTGCTCCTCGGGGCTCGAGGCCTCCGCTGAGCAGGAGGTGAGTGCCGAAGACGAGGCGCTGGCAGAGTACCTGGGCCAGACCTCAGACCATGAGAGCCAGGTCACCTTCACCCACAGGATCAACCTCCCCAAAAAGGCCTGCCCCTGTGCCGGCTCGGCCCAGCTGCTGCAGGAGCTGCTGAGCCGGATTGAGATGCTGGAGAGGGAGGTGTCAGTGCTGCGGGACCAGTGCAACAGCCGCTGCTGCCAAGAGGGCGCTGCCACAGGTAGGGCTGGGGTGCTGGGGCGGCCTCAGGAGGGGAGGGCAAGGGCTGAGCAGAGAGCAGTGAATGGGAGGCAGCCACCACTCCCAGCAAAGTCCAGCTCCCCTTTGCGCGGAGGAAAGAACGTGCCCTAGTCTGTAGCTCTCTGATAATATGTCTCAGATCTAAATGTGGTCCTTCCTGGGGGATTCAGTGCAGGGATTCTGTACACTGCTGAGCCAGTTTGAAATACATTAACTTGATTCAGGGGGAATGAGTCAGGTAACGGTTCAGCACAGCAACTTGTGTGGCAAGCGAGGAATTTGACGTATGTCTTTATTCATCTTTGGCTTTCACAGGCTGTTGAATTGATGTCTATCCATGTTAACCTGAGGGACTGGAGGATGCAGGTGCTCTGTTCACTCAGCCCAGCCTTCCTCCCAACTGAGTCAATGATAGCCATTAAGGTCCCAGAGGATCTGTCCCCATCTTCTTTTAGCCCCACCCCCTCTATGAACGCATGGGGGGTGTGCATGCACGCACATGCACATTCACACACATGTGTTCATGCATACTCACAGAGCTTATTCCACCCCCAAAAGGCTGAGTGTCCAGAAGATTTATCTCTAGCCTCACCCACCCCCAGACTAAAAACACATGAATCATGACCTTGACCTCTTTGGGAGAAGTCATCACATCTTCAGAGCCAGACGTCACAAGCTCAAATCCTGGCTCTGCTGCATACAAGCTTGTGACTTAAGCAAGTTATATAACCTGGGCCTTCATTTCCCTATACCAAATGATGATGATAGATGAGAACAACAAATAATTATTAAATATATAAGAGCATCTATTCAGATGCACCCCTGGCTTCTAGTAAGCACCATATAAGCTGATCCCATGAGCTGACATTGTGCCAGTCCCCTTTTGTACCCAGTTTCTCTCACCCAAAAGGCACCTTAGATCCATGCCATTCATTCTTCAGTGAGAAGAAGAATTAGTCTCACTATCTTGGGTTCAAGTTTTCACCTCTGTAGGGGCCCATATCTCAAGGCTTTCACAAGGATGACAGCAGGAAGTAACAGGAATGACATTTTAATAGGGCCTGGATGGCCCACATGTCCAGAGGGAGAGCGGACACATTCATCCTGTGACACAGCAAGATAAGGGGCCGTCTACGAGTTAAGATATATCCATGGGTTTGCTCATCTCTTTCTCCTCTTCATAAGCAAAACTGTAAATAAACAATCTGAAGGAGAGAAGAGAAAGCCCAGTTGTTTGGTTTCCTGTCCCTCAGTGAGACCTGCCAGGTCAGTTCACTTTTTCAATGGATCTGGGAAATACAAAGAATACATAGGTGTCCATGGACATGGACTCTTTGCTGCCCAGGAAGCCGGGCAGCTTCTACCAGCCTCCCCACAGGCTTACCGGCAAATGTGGAAAAATCTACAAGCAAAGGTTATGTTATACAAAGTCAGTGCAGTATCCTGTCGAGCCATGGAGGCTGCATAAAGTAGTAGAATTAAACAAGAATATAACTTACTTAACTTCATATCTCCAGGGCCAAGTGCAGAGAAGGGTACCAAGCAGGTACTGGATTTGTGTTTGCTTAATAAGTTTATTTGATTCATTCTAGACAGATAAATTAACCACTATAATTATAGCGTGGCAAGGGCTAGGACAGAGATATGCACTGAATCCTAAAAAGATCACGGAAAACAGTAACTAAGTTCTGGAAAGCCTTTGAAGTGACCCTGGTGCTGAGTCGTGATGAATGAGCAGAGCTGGTTAGATGGCGACAGGAGAGAGAGTAGGCTGGCTCTGTAGCTGCCATGACCTTGACCTCATGGCAGACTCAGGGCTCAGCCTCCATGCTCAGGGCCCCTTCCATCCCCCCAGCCAGCACATGGATCTTTGTTGGGGGCTGTCTTTAGGCTGTAGGAACCTCCTTGGCCTGTCTGAGGAGAGCATGGAGGAGCCTGAGCATTGGCACCCCCCAGGGACAGCCCTTAACCCTAGGTGGGACCTGCCCTGTGGCCTGAGCACCCTGAGGGCCTGAGCCTGTTACCCTCTTTGGGACTGTGGCTGGCTTGGGCTCTTCCCTCCCCAATCTTCCCCGCTCCCCTACCAGTTTCACCTGGAAGCACTTTCCAAAAAGTCACTTTCACCTGAATCTTTATCTAGGGATTCTGCTTCGAGGGAACCCAGGCTAGGACACACTGAAAATGAGCTCCTGAAGACAAGGGACCAGATTGCTCTCATCAGTGTCCCCAGGATTGTGCTAGGCACAGACAACCCATGTTTATGAAATTGATTAGGTACCAAACTAGGTTGAGTTTATCTCTCAGCAGCACAAATCTGACTGGAGAGTGAGGAGAGGTCTCCACCCACCCCTCATGCACCATTTCCAAGCTGCCTTTTGACCTTCTCCTTGACTGTTCCAGGACAGCTGGACTATATCCCTCACTGCAGTGGCCATGGCAACTTTAGCCTCGAGTCCTGTGGCTGCATCTGTCACGAAGGCTGGTTTGGCAAGAACTGCTCAGAGCCCTACTGCCCCCTGGGCTGTTCCAGTCGGGGTGTGTGTGTGGATGGCCAGTGCATCTGTGACAGTGAATACAGTGGGGACGACTGCTCTGAACTCCGATGCACCACAGACTGCAGCTCCCGGGGGCTCTGCGTAGATGGGGAGTGTGTCTGCGAAGAGGCCTACACGGGCGAGGACTGCAGTGAGCTGAGGTGCCCTGGGGACTGTTCAGGGAAGGGGCAATGTGCCAACGGTACCTGCCTCTGCCAGGAGGGCTACGTTGGTGAGGACTGCAGCCAGCAGCAGTGTCTGAATGCCTGCAGTGGGCGAGGACACTGCCAGGAGGGGCTCTGCCTCTGTGAAGAGGGCTACCAGAGCCCTGACTGCTCGGCAGGTAGGAAGGGGAGCTCCGTGGGGCTTCTGGCAGGGGTGGTCCTTAAAGTAACTACCTGGAGGTGGGAACACGGATGAGAGGGAGGGCGGACTGTAGGCAAGATAATTACCAATTGGGTTGCCCTTGTTTTTGCTTTCCAAGAAAGATCATTGTTTGAGTCAGTCACAACTGATGTGGCAGATTTAAGGGAGGAAAGGGTGGAAAGTAGGAAAGTTCAAGTTCAGACTGAAAGCTGGATCTTACCCCTGAATCTGGAACAAAGGCAAGGTAATAATGGTGATGGCGTTCCACCATCCCTGTGGAGGAGGAAAACAAAGAATCCGGCCATGGGACTTCCTCAGGCAGGCCACGCTCTAACTCAGAGGGCTTCCAAGAGCTCTGCCTGCTCCACAATATCCCCCATGCCGATGACATGTCCTTTTATAATGGCACTGCATGAGATGACAATTGGTCCGTGATCACCAGGCTAACCAAGCACTGGCTTATTTAAGAGCCTACGTATTACAAGGGGTTATTCATTCATGAAGTAATTGAGTGTACATGGAAAAAAGTATTTATAGGCAAGGAACTAAATGTAAACAGATATAAAGTCCTGAAGGTATCAAGCAACAGCTCACATCCTAACAATTAGTACACAACATTAAAGGCTGACTCACTTTGTTCCAGATGACATACCTCAACTTGGAAACAACCCCATATGTAGTCTACCCTGCAGAAACCAACACAAAGGTGATATCTTAAAAATGAAGATCTAAATCCAGCAGTGGGAAAAATACCAATATCTCATCAGAGATGTTTTTTGTCATTTTGGGGGGTTGTTTTGTTTTCTTTTTGCCTAAAATTAGGTTATTTTCATCATCTCACTGTTATTGCTCATCCTCTTCTGACTAAATAAGTAACTCTTGTTGATACATTTGTTTGTGTTTTAAATGGTACAGATGGATTGATCTCAATCTTTTCCATTTATGGTTCAGTCTGTAACCTTGGGCTCATAGTGGCCATTGGGAAGATTTAAAATGTTTAAAAAATAACAACAAACAAACATTTTTAAACCTTCGGATGGGTTTATTCCAGGAATTTTCTGATCTGCTTTCTGATCATGTGGAGAGAAATCGTGGGAGGCCAGCTTTGCCAACCTTTTGCTTTCAGCACCATCACTGACTTCCATCTAGACAGCAGGCCAGTCAGACAAGGTTCCTGCACCCCTGACTTCAACTCGACTTCTTTTAAAAGATCAGTAACAATAACAACAACAGCAAAGATAACCCTGCCTAGAAAAAAAAAATTCATATTCCTTCATTCCTTTGCATATGCAATTTAGCCTGCTAATTTTGCTTACTGGATTGAAATATCATTCTAAAAATATAAATATTTTTTATACTAATTGTTCCAAAGGAAAATTCAAGCAAAGATGAGGGGTCCCCTGACTCCAGTGTCACTAGGAGTTGTTAGGAGGCTGAAGCATGGTCCTGGTTCCCACCCGCAGGACAAGGTTCCCTGAGGCCTCTTCAGAGGATGCAATGGATCAGTTTGGGCCATTGCTACATATGGCTATCCTGTGGTCCACATGATTAATAGAATTGACCTTTGTTGGGCTATCCATGCCTGTCATGTTCTTGACCCTGCTTTCCTACAAGGATGGGCCCATTTGCAAACAGAATCTTGATCTGATCCAGGGTCTAAGCCAAACTGGAGAGAGACCCTCCCTGTCACTCAGGGAGGACTCGGCATCTACCAGCATAACTACAACTGAGTTGAGGTCCCAGTGATAAGCACATGTTACCTCCAATAACCTCGATAAATTACTTCCCAGGCTCTCAAAGCATGTGAAGAAGGATAGTTGCATAATCTCCATCTGCTTCTATAGCAACCCTGGAGCCACCACTCATGGCAGGAGATGCTGCTCCCAGTGTCTCCCTTTTAAACCAAATGCCACAGGTTTCCTCCAGAGAAGTATCTAGGTCATTATCTAAAGGGCTACTTTGCTTTTCTTTGTGAAAAGGTTATAGGAGAAGGGACTATTTATGCACCGACGGACATTTCCAGCCAGGTACACACGCACAGTGTTACTGCCCCCCTCACCAAGAAGTTCAAGGAGAGTAAGGAAGGTGAAAACATAGAAAATACAGAATATACCACCTTGTAGGTCATTCTTTTCTCTTCGGGAAGGACCTGGCAAATAGCTGTCCACTGTGGATTTCATTCTGAGGTTCCCTAGGCTGCTAGAGCTTGAATGCAATTGAATAGTGTTAACAAGGCCACTATATTTGACTCCTGTCCTTGATCTTTGCTCAGAGTGTGCCATGGGACAAAATCTCAACCTTTCTGCTGCTGTTCTCTGTCCATGTTAAGAAAACGGAACAAAAAATTCAGGAATATGAGCACTTAAAAGAGGCCTTAGAAGGAAGCTACTCTGAGCATCCATTTCACAAATTTAAAAAGCAGCAGTTCAGAGAGATAGAAAGATCTTTCCAGAGCTCATTAATGACAGAGCAAGAACGAGGACCCTGGTCTCCCACCAACTTTTAGCACTCTTTAATCCTCTCCAGGATGATAAGTAGAGAGGAATTGAATAATAAAATTTTAAAGGCACACGGAGAAAGAAGTAGTCTTTTGATATGAAAGCTTAGCCCTGTCAAATGACAGAAAAATAAAATGTAGATTTTGGATGTGGGGTAGAGGAGCACATTAAGCCATTTGTCCACATCTGCCCCCAGAGAAGGAGGTTAATGTGGGATCTGGCCAGTGAGCTGGCCCCAACTCCCTGTGAGTCAGCAAGATGAAAGAACCACCAGAGCAGGGACTTGAAACAATCCAGAAAGCTGTTCCCTGGACTTCAGTCAGACCTGTGGAGATTCATCAGCGTCACCCTCTGCCGTTGCCAGCACTGCAGCCAGCCTGACCTTTGGCACCTGAAATCACTCGCTCTTTGGAGCGAGACACTTCATGGAACTAATGCCAATTGCTCTTACCACATATGTGCAAAACTGATGCCAGATCTAAAAAATAAACAGCATGGCATCTTTGCAGATAAGCACCTCCAATTCCTCAAGCCACAGTCTATTCTTTTTAACTGTCTGCTCTCCCCGAAAGTTCAAAGTTGGAACCCCAAAGAAAGTGTATTAAGAATACTTTGCATCGGCCCTAAATTCGTTGACACAAGACATATGGCTCTTGAATAGTTGGGTTTATAGTTGAATACCATTTAATTTTATAAGAATTACTGATACCCACGGTGCTGCACAGCAGCTGCTAGGTCACAGGTCAAGCTGGCGATGGTCTTGGTCCCTTCCATTGAGCCACCGCTTCCAAGAGTACATCCCCCGTGAACAGCACTACGGCGGCCTGCTCATCAAAAGTGAACACAGTGTTTACAACCAGGCTCAGGTTTCAAGGCAAAAAACTTGTCTTAAGTTGCCAAGATAAAAAATCCTTCTACACCTCTTTTTTACTTTCAAGTCCCCAAATGCTCTGCTTCAGCCCCTCCCCACTGTCATTATTAGTGTTGTTCTCTGAGAGAAGGAACTAAAAAGGAATACATTGACATGTCCCAAATACCCTAAGAATATTTGGTGACTTGAAATTTGAAATGGCCATTTCTTGTCACTGTGACAGGAGAAGTCCCACATAAGCAATGTGGAATCAAGTGTGTTGAATCACAAGAGGCAGGCCCTATGGAATCCTTTTCCAAAAAAAGACTTCTTGCTTCTGGGAGAAGCACCAATTTGGAATTCATATCCTAAAAGATAGTCTGAATTATTCTCTAATATAGTTTACTTTTGAGGGCTATGTACAAATGAAAGAAGGTATCTGGTGGATACCATAGCCTTTCCTACACATTGTAGGGGAAAAAAGAGTACAGAAGTTCTTTCTAAGGGTGGAAGGTTTGGGTTTGAGAATCCATTCTGCTCTGACTTAACTCCCTCACTTTTGGCAAGTCTCTTAACCTGGGTGTCAGTTTCTCCATTTTTATAATTATATATAAATCCCATGTACATTTTTGTAAATAATATAAATAAAATATACCAAAAAAATTAAATATACCCAATCTACCTCATATGGCTGCTATTAGAATATTTTTTAAATTCTACTTAGAAGGTATGCCTGAACATGTTTTATAGACTGAAATGCTATATAAATGTGAAGTAGGGTTGTTTACTGGCTAAGAGGTTCTAGAGTCATTCTACCTGGGTCCAAATCCTAGCTTCTGTGTTTGCTTGACTGTGTGAATGGGTTTCCTCATCTATAAATTAGAAGTAATGATGGTATTACCTATCCCATAGAGTCTGTGAGTAGATGAAATGAGATAATCCATGTAAGAGTGTTTAGCATTGTGTCTGGTGCATAGTAAATGATCAATATCATCATGCAAAATACTGACAGATTCTATATATCAGTTCTTCTTCCCCTGATCCTATAGTCTTTCTATATGCATTATACAAGCTGTCCCAAAGATCTTAGTGCATTTCAAGGCTTTACTATGTCAGAATTAGAAATGATATAAGCTTCTAAATTATCATTTGAAAGCTTGATTATTTAAATTTCATTACATTTATTTACTTTTATAAATTTAAAACAATACATTTTAAATTTTTTGTTTCAGTGACATTTGTCATCTTCAATCAGAGGAGACTCTGCTATCTAGACTGTTTTAGACAATGATTAGTTTTGGGCAAAAGCAATCAAAGCCAATGCCCAACATTGTAAATTCATGTTCCTCATTTCCATCCTGTGAATCTGGGATCAGTTAAAGGGCTCTTCATTTCTGCTTGTGCCAAGGCCTTGAAGGCTCATGTGGGAGCCCAGCAGAAGGGCAGGCACTCTCCACTCACATGGTCCTGCAAATAGCAGCTGGCTCAGTCCTGTGCTCTTGTAAAGGTGAAAGAGTGCAAATACGCAGAGGGGAAACTCAAAACCAGTGACAACTCTTAAACTCACTGAAGCCTCCACTACATATAAATTCACAAGTTCATTATGACTATTTAAACATTGGCCCAATCTTCGATTTAATCTATGGGCAGGTCCAATTATAGGCACACTGAAGTTAGCCTCCTAATTGGTCTTAAAGGTTTGATTATTTAGTACCCACACTACTAGAGCATCTTCACTTCCCAAGGGAACCATACATGAGAGGCTGTTTCAATGAGATTTAATGTTTGGTGATTCTTTAAGTAGTACCAGAGAAGCAGAAATGCACAGCCCTCAAGAATGCTTCTTTATCATCACCCCCAAGATCAAGGCTCATAAAAATTAATTTAATGCAAGTTACATTCTTTCAAAACTTAAATGGTCTCCTTTTAACAGGGCAAATGATACAATAAAGGGTTATTGAATGTCTTCATCAGTGCATGGGATCCAAGAATTACTGTTTTGGCTTCTTACATTTTGCAAGATAACCAAGAATAAGCCTTATTTCCATTTGCCAAATCAAATATTGGCTCCCAGGTTAATCTGGTGACAATAACTCATTAAACTATCAAAAATGTTGGCCACTGACAGCTGTTAAATTAACAACTAGTTCTCTGATGGAAACAATAAAAAGCCTTGCTTTGTAGAATTTGCCCGTTTCCATGGTGTAAATACTCCCTCTTTGGCCAATTTCAAATTACCAACATGACGTCACTAAACCCAGAGTTGGGAACAGCTGTGCAGTAGAGCATAATTAAAGGGTATTTCTATCAGAGAGATTCAACACATAAATTACTCTAAGGGAATAGATAATAGCAAAATGTGGTGAAGCAATTTGAAAGTGATGACTTGTAAGTATTTATTACCTTTCTTTTTCATATGCTTTACTTAATTTTAAGTTTATAAAATGTAATCTTTAACAATGGCTGCATTTAACCACCATCCCTCAAAATTCCTGAAAATTTGATAATCCACTTCCATTAGTCAGTGGGAGCCAGGTCCAGCACACCACTTAAGGCCCTTTTGATGGAGACGGGAGTACGAAGCCCAGGAAAGAGCAGAACCTGCCCAGTAAGGGAGCTGCAAGGCATTGAGCAGAGCAGGGCACGTGGGGTGAGAGGTGAGGAAGGAAGTGGAGTCCAGGATGGGGAAGGCAGTCCTCTGAGCTCATACTGTCTGTGTATTGCCTCCTGGTAGTTGCCCCTCCAGAGGACTTGCGAGTGGCTGGTATCAGCGACAGGTCCATTGAGCTGGAATGGGACGGGCCGATGGCAGTGACGGAATATGTGATCTCTTACCAGCCGACGGCCCTGGGGGGCCTCCAGCTCCAGCAGTGGGTGCCTGGAGATTGGAGTGGTGTCACCATCAAGGAGCTGGAGCCAGGTCTCACCTACAACATCAGCGTCTACGCTGTCATTAGCAACATCCTCAGCCTTCCCATCACTGCCAAGGTGGCCACCCGTACGTACCATTTCCCCATCCTGCCTCATTTTTCTTTTCTCCTACATGAGATCATGGGCATTCATGAGAGCAATGTCTTTTCCTAATTCTTCGGGGATGCCTGCAATAATCATTGCTGTTGAGGGGAAGGGTTGTCCAACATGACCCACTTAGGAAAAGGTACATCATTAAAAAGTTACTTCCGATTAAAAGAGTTTCCAAATTTAGGCAGCTCCCATCAATTCTAGAACGAAAAGGACAAAAAGTACTTTAAGTTATTGAGTTCTGACTTGTAAGCTGGAGTCTGATTAGAGGTAAAGGAAAATATGAGATTTATAAAGACGTTGAACCTAGTTAGAGATTCAAAACCAGGAGGTAAGAAATTGGATACATAATAAGCAAGTGTTAAATGGTATGTTGCAGATGGTAAGTGTATAGCAAAGTGGGAAAAAAATCCTCTTTAGAACCACAACTGACAACACCTACTTCTCCTAATAGAGAGGTGGCATAATTTCTTCACAGTCTGTTGTTTAGCAAAATATGTTGAGAGTCCATTATGATTATAAAAGTTGAGGCTCTAGAGCATAGTTTGGAAAGATTCAGTGGTGAGAAAGACAGAGAAAGAGACAGAGAGCAAGTTAAACTGCTCTTCTTAAGAAATGAAGTTTTCCTTTTTTTTATTTGTAATAGAGAAAAACTCCAAAGTGTGTATCTATATTCTGTATATGTATTTAAGCATGAAAATTTTTTAAAGATTGCATATCAACTATTAACATTGACCATATCAAAGAGTAGACTAAGAAGGAGATAGAAAGGTACTTGTTTTTTCTTTATATATCACTGAGTTCTTAAATCATCTTTTCCAAAACCACTTCTCCAACTCTCCAATGGCAGCTGGGTGACCTACAATTCAATTTAATTCTGACGCTATCTACCTGGAGTCAGTTCCCACAAGTAAAGGGCTCCATCCTACAGGACTGCCTCCGGCTTCGGGTGCCAGTCATAAGTCCCAGGCTGTCAGCAGTACTTCTGACCAACCAGCTATAAATTCATGGAGTTCACACAACCCCTCCTTACAAAGAACTCAGGAAAGTGCTACTTACTAGTACTGGTTTATTATAAAAGGATACAACTCAGGAACAACCAAATGGAATCAATGCACAGGGTAAGGTATGGGGATTGGGGTGTAGAGCTTCCCTGTCCTCCTCTATGGGCACATCACCCTCCCAGCACCTCGATGTGTTCACCAACTCAGAAGTTCTCCAAACCCTCTTGTTTAGAGCTTTGTATGGGTTTTTCATTATGCAGACATGATTTAATGGACCCATGGACATTGGTGATTAACTCAATCTCCAGCGCACCTCCCCTCCCTGGAGGTTGGAAAGTGGAGCTGAAAGTACCAGTCCTCTTATCATGCCTTGGTCTTCCTGAAGACCTGCCATCTAGGGTCCCCCAGCTGCCAGTTCTCCTAATCATGCAGAAGATACTCTTATCAAGATTCCAAGGGTTTCAGGAGCTGTGTGCCGGGTATCACACAGAGAATTGAGCAGTGGCAGGAAAGTGGAGCAAGAAGTAACTATGAAACGTAAGCCCCTGGGTTGGCAAATGGGACTTATCAACTAATATGGGATAAGAGATCTGGGCCCATTTTATGTAGGTCTCAAATGATAAGCTGGTATTTGGGTAAGAAATGACATGAACGTTCAGAAAAGGGGGAGATTGAATAGGATGAGTTGGCCTTGAAGGTTTCATGGAGGCCCAAGGACTTGCACTTTGAAGGATGCAAGGATAGGCCCAGGCAGAGGGGAAAGGATATGAGAAGTCATCTCGTCCTCTTGTTTTTCAGGTAACAAAGACCTTGTTATAATATTGGACTCCCCATATGAATGCTGATTCTATTATCATGCCTATAATTATCTCTGTTTATATTTGACCTTTTTAAAAACAATTCCTCTGGTGCCTGTGAACTGGTTTAAAATATCTGCAATGATTGTGCAAACAGGCAGGTCACCAGCTGCTGCTTTTCCCACCTTGCTCCAAGATGAGTCACCACAGCAAGGGCCTGGCCCAACTCCCAGGCATCTCCTCTCCCATCCACGTGCACACGCAGCAATGAGGTTTCCATCTCCTATGGCATTTATTATGACAATTCAGGGCAGCCCCTCATGCCAGCTCCCAGGTGACAAGGACAAAATCATGTACACTCCCCTGACATGCCTTCAGTTGGGTTCAGAATCAGCCCTCCCTTTCAAACAGGAAGGGTGAGGAAGCTTCCAAACAGGAAGGATGGGAATCTGTCAGTTTTCCAATGGGCATATCCAGGAGAATCAACGCTAAAATGGGATGAGGCTCCCTGATGAACTGAGAAAAGGCATGCTGTCGTATTTCAGGGCTGGCAATTGGAATTCCATCAAGACAAGCATACTTCCACCACCTCACCACCTCACTAAACCTGTGCATGCACATGTGTGCGTGTGTGTGTGTGTGTGTGTGTGTGTGTGTGTGTGTGTGTGGTTGGGGGTAGAGAGAGAGGAAGATTAATAGAGGAAGACAAGATAAGTGAGGCAAAGGTGAGTAAGGGAGACAGGGGGAAAATTGAAGGAATAACTGGAGAAGAGGAGATAGTGAAATGAGAGCAAATAATGCCAAAGAAATGAGAGCTACTAATCCTTTACCGCATTAATAAGGAAAGGAGAGTGTGACTTTTGTATTTTAATGATAACCTATTATGTAACAGAAAGCATAAAAAGGCATTAGTTAGATTATGTCTGTTCAGTTTGCTCAAGTAGTCAACAAATCTGAGCGGCGGGGCCACCAAGATGTGGGCTGATCCTGCACCTGGGACCCACTGTGTCTGGGATAGATTTGGCGAGCCCACCACGTGCCCACCACCCAGAGTGTGGAGGGAGCACACCCAGGAGAAGCCCCAGCTGATACTCTTTGTCCTGGCCAGGGAGAGCCATGACATGCTCACCCACATTGCTGTGTTCCAGATCTCTCCACTCCTCAAGGGCTACAATTCAAGATGATCACGGAGACCACAGTGGAGGTGCAATGGCAGCCCTTCTCATTCTCCTTCGATGGCTGGGAGATCAGCTTCATCCCAAAGGTAACCTCCACCTGTCAGACTGCTGGACAGCCTTACACAGAGCATTCATGCCCTCAGTTTGGAACTGAGCCACAGGAAGATACAGCCCAATATCTCTCTCCATGCCATTAAGGACACAAAGGGGCATTTTGTCTGGGCTACCGAGCATTTCTTTCACAAAGATGTGGCGAGGACTGTCTGAGGGATCCCAAGCCTAGCACCCTGGCCTTGGAAGACAGCAGGATATGCGAAACAGCCACCAGCCCAGCTCTCGACTAAGAATGCTCTAGGGCTCAGCAAGCTGTGAGTTTAGCAAGTCTCAAAACCAGACCTTCAAAAAGTCAGGGCTTCCCTTCAGGACATAGGCAAATCCTAGCTGAATCAGTTACGTTGTCAGCCCACAGCCTCATTCTTTGCAGAAAGAGGCACCAAAAGTTGCCATAGGTGGCTTCAGCCTCTAAAGGTTAGAGACGTGACACAAAAACACTTTTTAAAACCTATTAATTGAAGGAATTTTCCTTAAACAAATTACACTATTAGTCTTGTGAATTAAAAAGTCTCCTAAGATTCCTTTCTATTCTTTAAAGTAGCATTTTATTAATCCCAAAACTAACTTTCCCAGATAGCTGGAGGTCCCTGACAAGTTCTAGTTTTCCAGGATTTGTTGACCCTCCTGATGTTTTCCCTAAAATGACACCACTCCAGGGGGTTTAATGTTAATCATACTCCTTCCCTCTGTCTTCATCTTTCAGTATCAAAGAGCATTTTTTCAGCCATTCATCAGACTTAATGACAAATGACACATTGTTGGCTAACATGGCAGTGATTTCAACATTCTTTTACTTCAGAATTCTTAGTCATGGAGTTGGAACTACAAAGGACCTTCAAGTTCACAGAGTATGACCCTTCATTTTCCATCTAGTTTGCTTAGTTTATAGAGACTAAGACTCACCAAACTTAAATGACATCAGCCAGCTAGTTGATGACAGGCTTAAAACAAGAACCCAGGTCTCCAGTCCTCCATTCCAGGGCTCTGTCCACAAAACTAGGATACCCTCCTCTCTGTGGCCATTGTCATGGCAAGCTAACTACATCTAAATGGACATTCTACACAAATATATATATGTCTTATCTGCATTAAAATGGCTAGTAAAGTGTGCAGGCAACTAGGTTTATACCAGGGCAGAGGGAATCATGTCACCCTAAAGCTGGGACAGAAAATCTATGCTGGGTTTCCCTGTTTAAGACCTAATATGTAGAACTCCAAGTGAGAGAAGGGTTGGCCAGGGCATGCCAGGGTAAAACACATGGCCACATAGAATAACTATGTGATGTGTAGGCTGAGGTGCCTAAGGGGTGGGGGACAATTGTCACATAGATTTATTAGAGTACGGCTAGAAATTACATATGGGGCACTCCAGGTGACACAAACAGAGACCAGAGAATAGACAAGAGGGGCAATGCCATAAAAAGTCTTCTTGTTTCCCCCATTTTCAGGGACACATGTAGAAAATATATAATAGACAGACAGATGGATAGGTAGGGAGACAGATAATAAATATATCTGGGACCCAGTATCACCAAGTTGATCTTTCTCATTTCCTCTTCCACTGATTTGTGTCTTTTCTCTCTCCTTTGTGTTCTTTGTTCCATGCTTCCTTTTTCTCTTCTTTGAACTTCATAAATGGTTGTGTCATTGATTCCTAAATCATCTGGGAGAAGGGGAAACAAGACGTTGACAAATTTGCACCCAGTGTAACACCTGAGAAACTACAGATAACAGCCAAATAATAGCTCCGGTTCATTCAAAAACTGGGAATGTGTTGGTTTGAAAAATGTCGTGTACATACATACAGACATAACTACACTCTTTTAAATAGCTAAGGACACGCTCTCATCATGGTGAATGCCAACAAATCTGATGGATATTAACCGTAACCATCAAACATTTAATCTTTGGCAAGAGCCAGTCTCCATCACCTCATGACTAATTTTTCTTGGCAAACTCAATAGACTCAGGAGAGGCCAAAGAAATGTTCTTGAAAATGGATTCTCCATTTGCCAAATACTCAAAGAGTGGTAGGATTCTTGTGAAACCTGCTGTGAGTTGTTCCTGGCCCCAGACACTCAGCTGTCAGCATGGAGGGAATCAGTGTGGTCCCCATTTTTAATTCACAATCAGCAACCAATGTTCCACACCTTTTTCTCCGGGTAATTTTTCTCTTTTGCTTCCTCTGCTTCTCCCTTCCTCCTTCCCTCTAGAACAACGAAGGAGGGGTGATCGCTCAGCTCCCCAGTGATGTTACATCTTTCAATCAGACAGGACTAAAGCCTGGGGAGGAATACATTGTCAATGTGGTGGCTCTGAAAGAGCAAGCCCGGAGCCCACCCACCTCGGCCATCGTCTCCACTGGTGAGTGCCACCCACCCTCCTCCCTGTGGCTACCCACCAGGTCACTCAGGAAAAAAAACTGCAGACCACCCAAGAAGTAGACACGGGGGTGGTAAAATGTCTCACTGAGCTGAAAATGATTGGGGTACCTGGAGATGGAGTTACACTACCAGATGTGTACCTGAACAACTTTCTTATTGCTCATTTTTGCAAGCAGAGACATCTGAGAGGATATTCTATGAGGAAAATTTTTTGTTAAGATTTCTAGTGTATTTCTTCTGATCTTACTCATTAGGAGGCCTCATTTGTCAGTCCCTAGTATCTTGAGCTTTGGAACCAGCAAGAGTTAACTCACTCTTACCTGTTGTGAGATTTGGAGAATGTTGTCTAACCCTTTTCAAATCTCAACTCATTCTACAATGATGAATGGTAATACCTCCTTTGCTGAGTTGACGTGAAGGTCAAATCAGATTCATTAGTACTGTGTTGACGAGAGTGCTCAATACTTGGTTTACACACATATACTCAGAGATCACACCCTTAGAAGAGAGAGCAGAAAAACAAATCATTCAAAACCCGTAAGTGTAGGTTGGATCACTGTTCTAGGTGGCAACTTGAGTCTATTATTATTTCACCCTACAGTTTATCTCCTGCCAGATCATTATGTTTCTAGGTTTGGTTCATTAATTGTGTCATATTTTGCCTTGCTGTTTCCTTAGCTAACAAAGGATGGTCAACTTCAATGCTGCACATTCGCAGTTATGATGCCTATGTGTGTACCCTCACCAAGAATTTCTCAAAAGTTCTAAGTAGCATCTGGCATCATTTTTGGCTCTTCTTTTGTTGGTGAGAGAGCTGAGACTCAAAAATTAAGCAACTTTCCCTATTAGTAACAGAAACAGAGATAGGTGAATACTGGTACAGTTTTATTTTTCATAAACAGAAATTGACACCTTTAAGAAAGCCAGTCATGAGTGCAGGGCAAAGGCCGAGTTGGCCAGAAAAGGGAACCACAACACTATGTAATGAGACCATGTTTATGGATTAGTGATTCATGCTTTGTTAATTGGATCCAAACTAAACAGCATCAGATGCTGAGGCTTATTCTTAGTCTAGAAAACATTGCTTTAAAACTATTGTGGCATTAGATTATGTTCCATTAGAGCACTGTGGTTCCATGACAGCCCCTCAAGGCAAGGATGAAGTGGAGATCCAGTCCCCTAACCACTTCCACTCTCATGCCTGTTACACCCTCCAACCAAGGCAGTTCCACTTTATACATTTGTACTTTCATCTAAGATTTCATTCTTCTTTAAAAAAAAAAAAAGTATTACTCCCTCCCAAAAGGCTTTAAAACCACTGTTCTCATTCAAATATCTCTTAGAAAAAACTCAATTGCCATAAAACCTAACTGTGTTTAGCAGGACTCTCTCAGATGCCAGTGGCCAGTTTTTCCACAGCGTTATTCCCCAAGTTTATGCTGAAACATGTAGGGTTGACGTTTTGTAACATGTGTAGATTCTCCTCCTCTGATATGGAAGGTTGCAGGGTCCCCACATTATTCCTGTGATTTGATATTAAGAAAGGATTAGTTGAAAACAAAAGGCTAGAAGGAGGATATGGTTCATAAGAGGACAGGGAAGAACATTACAGCTGTAGAATGGTTTTCTCCCAAATTACTGAGAGCACTTAGTCCAACCCTACCTTAGTCTTCTGCTCAAGCCACATTTCTACAAAATGCGTACTGTATTTTGGTTTGAAAGTTACCTTAAGATTCAAATTAAAAGTTCTAGATCTAGAAATTTGTGGTAAAGCTAGGCAGAATGTTTTTTCAATTAAGAAAAATGTCCTCGTTAATATTTTGGCACTGTGTACAGAATCATGAAGAAATGGAAAGAAAAATATTTATTCCAGTATACTTCTTGAGTAGGACTTGTGTTTGTTTAGAAATCAGGGCCTAAGTTGAAAGCAAGCTGATACCTCCTTGGCTGGAATGGGACATTGCTACTAAATAGCCAAACGAAGGGCAAAATCCAAGGGTGGCTGCAGAAAAGATGGTTGGATCCCACTACCATCTGCTGTTTTCAGGGAACACTTGTTTAATTATTTCCTTCTGCTTAGGTCTAACCTACACCAACCCCCTCCTGTGAAGTTCTGAGTCCTCATCAGGCACCCAGACTGATTTCTTCCAGGCAGGCCTTACTGGGAATGTAAGGTCCCAGACCTCCTGCAGCTAGAGCTCTCTGTGCTACTCAGTCCCGTTCTCACATGGGCAATCCATTATGGTTAGATTTTGGGGGGGTTAAAGAGTTGAAGGACAGAAACCTTTCATGGTCATTTGGGTTTCTGTGACTTTTATTTTCAAGAACCCCCATTTCATTGAAATGCTTCCCCTTCTTCCTCATGGATATGGGACGTGATCCATTCATTTCACTTCTCAACACCCATTTACTGCATGTCTGTTTGTTAGGTTTCAGGCATTATGCTCAGACAGCAGCTAGGAGACTATTTCTCCCATTTCATTGGCAAATTAAATGAAGTCAAAAAGGCCCAAGTTACCTAAAACCACTCAATACAGCATGCTGAAAAGAAAACATCTAGATGTGTTCTGTGAAATCACATTATTACCCCAAACATGAAACACAGGGCTTCATTTTAACTCCAAACCAGGTGGCACCACCATGGCCTGGTGATTTTCATTTGGCCTGGACCAAAAATCCTAAGCAACTTAATAGAGAAGAGGACTGGGCTCCACGCAGAGAAAGGGCAGGGTATCCAGGGAAAGGCCCAGCTCAGAAAGACGGAGAGGCTCAATTCAGACTGAGACCGTCCAGAGGAAGACCCTCCATTCTGGAGGCAGGAGGAGGTCCAGTGTGGATTGGTTAACAAAAGCAGTCTTAGTCAAGACTCTCTGACAACAGAGGAAGAAAAACTCTCTTAAGCTCGCTAAGGCAAAAAAGAAAACTTACTGGAAGAGCATAGAGCATCTCATGGAACCCCAGAGCCAAAACGCATCTGGGTCTCACAGAAGACTTGAACTGGAAAATGGGAGGTCAGGAATCGAGTTGCTTTCTAGAAGGTTCACATAGTCATTCATTTCTGCTGCTCTCTGTATATGTGCTCCAAAAATTCTGTAGAGAGAGAGAGAGAGAGAGAGAGAGAGAGAGAGAGAGAGAGAGAGAGAGAGTGTGTGTGTGTGTGTGTGATGATTTTGGAGGCTGGGGGGACTGTTCTCTCACCAAACACATTCTCTGCAACACCAGCTGGTACCCTACCAGTCAATTCAATTCTGACACTATTTACTGAAAGAGGACACCGATTCCACAGGTCTACGGTTCAGTCCCACGAGGTTATCCTCCACTTCAGGTGCCAACTGCAAGTCCAGGTTGTTACCTAGAGGTTCCCACGACCCCTAACTTGGGTTTGATTAATTTGCTAGAGTGGCTCATAGAACTCAGGAAACCTGTTTGCTCATAAGATTACCGGTTTATTACAAAGGATATTAAAGGATAGGCCTCAACAGCCAGCTGAAGAGATACATAGGGCGAGGTCCTGAATAAAGGAGCTTCTATCCCTGTTGAATCTGGGGCCCAGCATTGTGTCATGTGGAAGCACCTTTTTTTCCCCAGCCTGGAAGCTCTCTGAACCCAGTCCTTTTGGGCTTTCATGGAGGCTTCTTTACACTGATGATTATCAGCAATTGACCGGAGGTCTAGGGTGGGACTGAAAGTCTCAACCCTCCAATCCAGGCAACCAGCCCCCATCTTCACCTCCTTAACATAACAAAAAACAACCTTGTCCCAAGGGTTTTAGGGGCAACCAGCTTCCCTCCTCACCTCATTAACATAACAAAAGACACTTTGTCCCAAGGGTTTTAGGAGCTCTATGCCTGGAAGGAGACAAAGACCAAACTTGTATTTATTATTAATCACCTTCCCCCCACCTTCTCTCTCGCTCTCTCCCTCTCTTTTTCTGTGTGTCTCTCGCTCGATGTTTTCTATTTATGTGTGACTATGATAGAGAATGGCCACATCAGCCCTGGCATGTTCCAGCACCAGCTAACCAGAGAGCCAGAGTCTCTGGTTCCAATTCCAAATCTTTGAAGGGTATTAATATTAATCAGGTCCAGCCAGAGGGGTGTAGTCACAGAAGAAATGCCAACAAGAAAGCTGGACCTACTCTTTTTCTATTTCCCATCCACATTCTCTCACCTTCCCCCACTCCCACCCCCACCTAATTCACCCCAGGTCAGTGCTGCAACATGGATGGTGTGCCCCTAGGAAACCACCAGTTTTTCTGGGGTAACACGTCCCACACTTGTGTTTCCTTCAGCTGTTCAGTGCTAGAGGCCAGGACTCACAAGGGACACATGCTGAGTAACCTTGAAGCACTATGTGTGACCACAGTGCCCTTCTGCCTCAGGAATATGCAAAAATAGGCAGGAAAAATAGCCCGCAAGGGGCTGTTCCAAAGCTGAGGTCCTTTATTTTCAGAGGAGCAAGCTTCCCCAGAGGGCATGTTTCATGCCCACAAATGCAAACATCTGTTGGGGTTCAGCGCTGTCTTAATAGCTGAGTTGCCTGAGTAGTTAGTCTGGCTGAGCAGGGATATTATTTGGACCCTCACACTACCCTCACTGGCAACCAAGTTGGAAGTCTCAGCTGCTGAGAGGGGGCTGATAATTTTGAGATCCCCTCTCAGGGCTCACAGGTGAGAGCCGGACAGCAGGGTGCACACTAGGAGCTCTGTTCTGAGTTCCCTGTCCTGTTACTCTGGACAGAAGCTGTGGCCCTCCCAAACCAGTGGGTGCCCTTCCCCTGCCCAGACAGGAGCCAGTGCTGACACACCACCACTGCTGGGAACAAGATCTGCACGGTCAGTCCCCCCAGTGCCAAACTACATGTCCTCAGGAAAGAGATTCCATCTTACTGCTTCCCATCTTTAAAACAGATAATAACACCCATCCTCTCAGACTGACCACACTTAAACATGAGGGGGGTGGGGGGGAGGAGAGAGATGATGTCAAGCACTCGTTTCTCAAACTCATTTTTCTATTTGTTTCTCATTCAGTCATTGATGGACCCACTCAGATTCTGGTTCGAGATGTCTCTGACACTGTGGCCTTTGTGGAGTGGACCCCACCTCGAGCCAAAGTCGATTTCATTCTCCTGAAGTATGGCTTGGTGGGTGGGGAAGGCGGCAAGACCACCTTCCGGCTGCAGCCTCCCCTGAGCCAGTACTCAGTGCAGGCACTGCGGCCCGGCTCCCGGTACGAGGTGTGGGTGAGCGCTGTCCGTGGGACCAATGAGAGCCAGCCCACCACCACCCAGTTCACAACAGGTGAGGCTATGAGGGGAAACAGAGCACAATGGGATGGGGGGGAAGGGGCTGTGTCAGCTGGTGGCGCCGTCACAGCAGGGCGGCATCCTATGGGATGTCCTGTGTTGGGACATCTTATCTCATATGCTGCTATAGGGAAGGGAGAGGTTTCAGGGTTCCTGGTGAAGTTCTGTCACCACGCAGAGGAAGGCAGGGCACCAGGAGATGGAACTGGGCCCCTGTCCCACTTCTGCTGCCAGCCAGTCTGTGACCCCATGTAAGTCTTCCTGTGGGTCTCAGATTTCTCATTTATAAAATGAAAAGTTTCCTTTGAAGACGTTTATGCATCCATATTGCCAACCCAACTGGCAATTTTGTGAGAGTTCACTAGAGGTGCCCCTTTCTCGAGACACTCTGCTGCTATTTGCTGGAATTATTGTAATAATTCTAATTCCATAATGGCTACACTAGCATGATGGCGCCCCTTGGATAACTCCAACCTGTGCAACTGGGAGCAGACCTTCCGCCTGAGAGTCTGTGACTCATTCTGCCATTTGTAAGCACCAGCACAAAGGCTAATGTGAGGCCTGGCTCACACAGACAGTGGGCTGAACAAAGCCCGTATCAGTGCTGCTAGCGATGCCCACCCCTCTTCCCAAGGGTTTTTAAAGTCAGGACTTTTAAAGAGCTTCACCACCAACTGGGAAAGGCCAGACCTTGTAGTGACCTGCTCCCTGACTCCCCTGGAGCCCATCAGGCTGGCCAGCTGGTGGGCAAATAGGACAGGCACCACCCAGAGACAGGCTTCCTGTCACTCTCACTCAGTCAACAGGGGCCTGCAACCAGAGAGTGAGTCTCTATTTAACCCAGATTCTCAGTCTTGGCCTCTCTGCCCTGGGAAGGTCACACACCAAGGACTATCTCTGCCAACTCCAAGTTGTCCCAAGAGTCAAAAGAAGCTGCTAGCATCTGTAAGACCTAAGAATTAGCATCCTCTGATCAGGTGGTCACTTGGGAAGGCAAATCACTGATTCAGGCCTCCTGCCATGGGTTGAGGCCTAAAAGCATGTTGCAGGATGGGGTAAGCTGACTAAGGGACTTCAGGGAAGTCTGATAAACAGCACCATTATCCTCCACCTGCATTTAAAAGCAACTGATAAATAAGGCAAAGAGCAGGACAGATGGAGGCCAAATGTCCTCCGTTTGGAGGTTGGAGCATGTAGCTCAGGGTTGGAGCCAGATGGGCCGGCAAACGGACAGCCCCTGTGGACCTGGGCAAGCACCCCCGTGTCATGGAAGTTGGGGAACTAGTCAGGTTAGGACTTGAGGCGCGGAGGAGCAGGCAGAGGCCTGAGCCCTAACGGGGAGCAGCAGGGCAGAGTAAGGGCAGGCTGCATGCTCACCACTGAGGCCGGACCCCTTCCCCAGCGTGAAAAGGGGCTAGGAGTCTCAGAGTGGGGCTCCCTCCACACAGAAGGAAAATAGGGGCCAGAAAAGCTTCCCTGTGCAAAGGGAGAAGGTGTGGGGGTGAGGAAATGGAGAAGGCAGGATTTGGCCCTGAAAAATATCCTCTTATTTTCTCCCTGGCCCACGGGTTGAACTCTACCCTACTCAGGGGGATGCTGGTCAGATTTTTAGCTGAGTACCTCTTGGGATCCCCAGTGACTGGATATGCCCCTTCAAGAAAAGCAACCACATTCTGCCCTTTTCTCTTTCCTTCTTCTCCCTCCCCTAATCAAAGCTGCCCAGGGCAGAGCATGCAGAGGGGCTTGCACAATGCCCCTTCAGGGTGAGTTCAAGGTCACTTTCTCCCCCACCCTCTCACCCTCACACCACCGCCTGCTCGGGCCTTGGGATCTCCTGAGGGCCACAAGGCCTGCATTCTGTCCTGGATTTCAAGATAGTTTTGGTTTTGAAAAGTGGTTTCTTTGTGCTTTGCTCAGATAAGGAGCTTGGAGAGGCAGAAAGGAGAGGAGGGCTCTCGAGCAGCACCATGGAAAGCAAATCCTTGAAGTTTAGGTCAACAAGATGGAAGTAGAATTGGCTGGTGGCCCAGGAAAATTCCAATCAAGACAATTACACAAACTGCTCGCAGCTCCCCTGAGTTTCAGTTCATTGCTGCGTGACACTCCGTTTCCGGTTGCCTGGCGGATTGGCAGCTGGACGCAGCCCCAGCCTGCACCCCCAACCCGCTCGCCTCTGCTCCACGCAGAGTGAGAGAGATGTGGGAATGGGGAGATGCCACCAGCTTTGCAGACAAGCCTTCGGGCCCTGGCTTGGCAGGTGCCAGTTGAATGATGAGAGGGTGCCCTGGCCCTGGCAGTGGGGCCCTCAGTCATTTCAGAGCTCCACTTAAATTCAAATTAGCCAAAGTGCTTTTCCAGGTGATGGCTTCAATGCTAGGAGTGCGCTAATTGCACAGGCAATTAAAACAGAGATTTGCTTCCTGCATGGCGAGTAGGATATTTGCCTGGGTCCTAGGGCTGCTCTAAGGAAAGAGCCCTGATGGACAAGGCCAGTGCTTAGGGAGAAGTCAGCTCCAGGAGACCCAGAGGCCAGTCTCTAGAGCCCCCAGTCCTCTGCTCTGGCTTCAGTTGCCCTCACAGGGACTTCCTGGGGCCCCATCCATTGGAGGGGGGCCTTCTCTTGGAGCCCATCTGTCAAGGCACCAGACGCAACCTTAGGGTGTCCAGCCAACCAGGTCAGGACAGGTGGAGCCCCGCCTTCTCGGCATGCTCGGCAATGACTCCACTCTGCGCTGTTCTCACAAGTTCAACCTGGGTGGCACTTACCCCGCTGGCTGAGACCAGTGCCCTCAGTCAGGGCTCCCCTTCCCAGGCACCACCCAGCCCCAAGCATCCTCAGAGCCCCACAACTGAAATGTGTCACAAGACTTTTCCAAAGGCTTCGAAGTGGCTGTCAAAACAGAGGACTGACGGTATTCACTGTCACTGAACACCTAGTAACAGTGCCAAGCACTGTTCTAGGCACAGAGGCTCCAAAACAGACAAGACAGACAAGATCCCAGTTCACACATGTGACACTGCAAGGGGGAAACCGGACAAGGAAGAACAGAAACAGGATTATTTTGATCATGAGCATAATGCTGAGAAGTGACACGGATGATACAAAGGGAAGGACACAGAGGACTGAGTCATTCAGAAAAACCTCTCTGAGAAGGTGAAGTTTTATCCAAGACCTAAGTCACCTGAGCCATGTGAGGACTGGGGAAAGCATTTTAAGCAAAAGCAGAAGCCAGTGCAAAGGCCCTGAGGTGGACATCAGTTCAATGTGTTTCAAGAGTAGGGGAAAAAAAGGCAGTACAACTGAAGCCCAGTAAATCACGGTGGCCATGTTATGGACGATGTCTGGGAAGCAGGCAGGGCCAGATCATGTAGAGCCATACAGGCCATAATTTGGAGTTTGTAATAGGAAGCAACAGGCAAGTTTTAAGCAGAAGAACTGTTTTATCTAATTTATGTTTTAGAGAATAGATACGATTATCACCAGAGGTCACAGCCCTGGGCCCCGCTTGGACATCTGGGCCTTACCTCTGGCTTGCTGACTTGCTGCAGAAACCAGCCCAGCTCCCACCTGCATGGGTGCCCTTCAGCTGCCCCTCCTAGAAGTTAGGCTCAAGACCCAAGGAAACAAACCATTTCAGTCCACCCCAGTCCTGAGACCCCCTTTCCAAGCATTCACTCGATCCTCAAAACAGGACTGACCTCTTTTGAGGCATCATTAACATAGGAAGTGTTCAGTGCTTCAGAGAAAATGCCATCACCTTCCACAGGACACAGGCCCTAAGGCCAAAAAGAAGAAAACAACAGGCAGTTTCCAAGGTCTGGGATTTTTAGTTACAGAGGGCAACAGATAGGTACAGGACTCAACCTGAACCCCAACCCTAACTTCTTGTTGCTCCAGTTACCAGTTAGGTTACCCAGCCCCTTCCCTTATCCCAGCCTCTCTTCCCACCCGAGGTTTAGGGACATGCAGTCCAGAGGGTTCCTCCCACATGCCTGTCTATCCAAGCTCCTCTCTCCATCCAACTGCCAGAGAAATAACACGCACAGCTCGTCAAGAATGCACAGTATCCAGCATGCTAAAGCCACACCAAGTAAGGAAACATTTCCCAGAAAAAGATGCTGCAGAGACATAAATCTGCTAAAAGATTCACCCGATTTACATCACTAAACAGAACACTTCCCACTCTGAAGCAGCTGCACCCAGATTGATTCACAGCACCCCCATCTTCCCCAAGAACAATTGGTATATACTTGCCTGGCATTTGCAAATTAAAACAGTCTGCTTGAGGTTTCCGAAGAACAAATAGCTGGTCCACTCCAAAGGTAAATTCAAATCTCAAAGACAAAAGCTTTTTAGGACTTTTTAGGTGGGTTTTTCATGCCAGCACCTTATTACCCTGTAAGTTGTTTATTTTATTGCTGCCAAAATAAACCTGAGGAGATGGCCAGTCCTGGGGGAAGATAAGCACCCCAGGACTGTGGGAGAGACTACAATGCCAGTGGCCTCTTCATTGCACAGGAATCTTTGGAATTCCAGAGCATACACATTACAGGTGCCCTGTTGTTGGAATTCAGGGAGAGCTTCAAAGGCAAGAGGAAGTCCGCCAAAGGCTTGGGTGCCTGTTTGTGCACCAGTGCGTCATGCTGTGTGCTTCATATACATTGTCTAACCTTATGACAACCAGAATGCTGGCATTATTGGCCCATTTTACAGATGTGGCCATCAAGGTCCAGTGAAGTGAAAAGACTTGTCAATGGTCCCATTACATTAAGTGGCAGACCTGGGGATCAAACTAGGGCCTGACTTCAAAGCCCATATTCTTCCCACCATGTCATATCCCCTATATACACTTAGCTTTCTAATCTGAAAACCTTTCATCAGTAATAACCATGTCTATTCCACAAATCCAAGGGAAGGTAAATCAGAACAAAAAAGAGCTTATACTTCAAAATCTTGCAATCAGTTGTTTTCTTTTTGCTTGGTGGTCAAATTTGACATTATTCTACCTAAATCACTCAGAAGCTGTTACCGATTTTCTCTGCTGGGGTTTGCCTTACTTAGTTCCAAGCTTCTGATACTAACCAGTTCATTTGTAAATGTCTAGAACACCCCTGGAACTTCAGAATGGAAAGGAGGGAAGGGTAAGGTGTGTTGATATCTACCATTCACGTAAAATTCTCCAGGCTTCCCATGGAATCTGCTGTGGCTAACTCAGCAGACCAAAGGCTCAGGGGCAGCCCTGGGGTTCAGGCGGATGTGAGGCAGCAGGCCAGGAGGTGTGAGTTCTCACCCCATGGCTTGTTAAAGTTCAAGATGCACAACAAATGCACATCATCTCATGTGGTGCTGGTGATGTCTGACTCTTTTTAGAGATTGACGCTCCCAAGAACCTGCGGGTTGGTTCCCACACAGCAACCAGCCTTGATCTTGAGTGGGACAACAGTGAAGCCGAGGTGCAGGAGTACAAGGTTGTGTACAGCACCCTGGCCGGTGAGCAGTACCATGAGCTGCTGGTGCCCAAGAGCTTCGGTCCAACCACCAGAGCCACCCTCACAGGTGAGTGAGCCCTGGCTCCTGAGCACCTCCGTTCCTGAGTCCACCTCCTCACAGCCTCTCCCCAGCCCACCCACCTCACATCCAGCCATCACCAAATCACATTGACTTACCTGTCAAGTACCTATCACACCTAATCTCCATGGTACTGCCGTCACCTGGTCTATGCAATCATGTCTTTTTTTAACTGCTGCAGTGACCATCCCCATTCTCTCCTGTTCCTCTAATCTCCTCTTCACACCATCAATGATTTTTTTCAAAGTGCACTTCTGACTGTGCCATCCCACCATGCACATGTGTCAGGGATTTCCCACGGCTCCTGGGATAACCCCCCCCTAGGGCTCACTTCTGTCTCCTCGCCCTCGCACATCCCCTGGTGCTCCCTGTGCCCTAGGCCCCCAGAGCTGCTGCTTTCAGTCCCTCCAACACCTTTTCCCTCCTCCACAGGGCTCCAAGCACACTGTTCTCATTGCCCGACAGGCTGTGGCACCCCCGCCTTACTAGCCATGTCTGTTTCCCTCCCAGCGCTGAGGTCCCTTGTCCCTGCTCAGGGAGCCTGTCTGGTTCCCAGGCAAGGTCAGGTCATCCTGTCCTGCAGCCTCCTCTCCCTAGGTGCCCTCCCCTCACAGCACTCCGCAGACTGTCACCTGTGGGTGTGACTGTTCGATTGTCAGTCTCCACTCTACACCTGAAGTTCCATGAAACTCTGTGCAAGGTGACCCATGTTTGGTTTTGCTCATTATCAACTCTCCTGCATCCAGCACAGTGTCCAATAGTTACTGGTCCTAGATAAGCAACAAATGACTGAATGAGTGAATGAATGAAATGTTAAGCATTCACGATGACTGGGGCATATGACAAGAGGCCAGTGATAAGGTGAGAGCCTGGTCATGCCTTAGATACCCTATAAAGAGTCTGGGTTTGTTCTTGAAGGCATTAGGAGTCACTGAAGGATTTTTTTTTTTTTGGTACCATTACTCTACAATTATATGAGGAACATTATGTTTACTAGAGTCGCCCCATCACCAAGTTCCCCCCCGCATTCCTCATTGCAGTCACTATCCATCAGTGTAGTAAGATGTTGTAGAATCACTACTTGTCTTCTCTGTGTTGTACAGCCCTCCCCATGCCCCTCCCCCACATTATGTCTGCTAATCATAAGGCCCCCTTTCTTCCCTCCTCCCCTTATCCCTCCCTTCCCGCCCGTCCTCCCCAGTCCTTTTCCCTTTGGTACCTGTTAGTCCATTCTTGGGTTCTGTGAGTCTTCTGGGGTTTTGCTCCTTCAGTTTTTTCTTTGTTCTTATACTCCACAGATGAGTGAGATCATTTGGTACTTGTCTTTCTCCGCCCGGCTTATTTCACTGAGCATAATACCCTCTAGCTCCATCCATGTTGTTGCAAATGGTAGAATCTGTTTTTTCCTATGGCTGAATAATATTCCATTGTGTATATGTACCACATCTTCTTTATCCATTCATCTACTGATGGACACTTAGGTTGCTTCCATTTCTTGGCTATTGTAAATAGTGCTGCGATAAATATAGGGGTGCATCTGCCTTTTTCAAACTGGGCTGCTGCATTCTTAGGGTAAATTCCTAGGAGTGGAATTCCTGGGTCAAATGGTATTTCTATTTTGAGTTTTTTGAGAAACCTCCATACTGCTTTCCACAATGGTTGAACTAGTTTACATTCCCACCAGCAGTGTAGGAGGGTTCCCCCTTCTCCACAACCTCACCAACATTTGTTGTTGTTTGTCTTTTGGATGGTGGCCATCCTTACTGGTGTGAGGTGATATCTCATTGTGGTTTTAATTTGCATTTCTCTGATGACTAGTGGTGTGGAGCATCTTTTCATGTGTCTGTTGGCCATCTGAATTTCTTCTTTGGAGAACTGTCTGTTCAGCTCCTCTGACCATTTTTTAATTGGATTATTTGCTTTTTGTTTGTTGAAGTGTGTGAGCTCTTTACATATTTCAGATGTCAACCCTTTATCGGATCTGTCATTTATGAATATATTCTTCCATACTGTAGGATGCGTTTTTTTTCTATTGATGGTGTCCTTTGCTGTATAGAAGCTTTTCTCACTGAAGGATTTTTAAATAAGGTCAAGTAATGATGAAATTTGTAACTGGCAGTTTGAATCATGGGTGGGAGGAGAGCACGGCCAGAGAGATGACCAGACAGGTGGCTGTGCTGGAGTCAAAGGGAGAGGGAATGGTGGTGTGGACTAAGACAATACCCTGGATCACCATGACACCCAGCCAGGAGCACTCCCTGTCCCTACAGGATGTGGCCCTGAGACACACCCATCCAGGAAAATCTGGTAGCCATGGCCAAGGCTACCAATGTGCTCGTAGACAGACACTTTTTCTAACTTGTGTCCTAACTTCCTGCAAAAGCATTTGCTGTCTTAGCAGACAAGGGATGTGCAGCAAAGAGTGTGTACAGTAAACAAGAGCAGTATAATCAAAGATGTTTTTCTCCTGCACTGAAATCCCAGAACTCTTTGCCAAATGAGGCCAGTTAAAGTAAATACAATAAATGCTTTTCCAGACAGATGCACTCCTGAAAACACAGCAAGGAGATGGAAGGATATGCTGACCAAGCAGGTTAATGGGGGCAAATTATACAAAGCAGGAACAGACCAGCTGGTGTAGGGCCTTCTCAGAGAGCGGGAGACATTCACAAAAGTTACGCTTAACAAAAAACCTGAAATGATACAGAAGGGAATGGATTCTAAGTGCAGCCCATCTCTGCCTACAGCCGCAGGCTGATTTGGTAATTAGCAATTTACAAAAATGACATCTAGTTGTTCAGATGGAGGAAACACCATAACATAATGAGTGATATAGAGGAGAATCCAGGCATGTCCCCATGATTATTTCCCACTATGGGGAAAAAAGAAGATTCTATCTGCACGTCCATCTATCTTATTCCAAGCACCTTCACATAGTTACAACTTATTAATCTTCACCACCCCATGAAGGATGTCAGCATCCCCGTTTTATAGATGAGGAAATTGAGGTTCAGAGAGTTTGGAAACTTGTCCAAGTTTACAGAGCTAGCAAGGGGCACAGCTGTGACTCAAAGGCACTTCTGAGTCCTAATCAAAAGCCTCCCAACCCGTGGCTGATCCCACTAAAGAAGTGAAGTGTCAGGGACAGTCAGACTTAAATGCTGCAGACTTAGAAGGAACAGAAAAATTATTATGGAGGCAAAGGCTTAGGTAGGTAAATTTTTTGGTTCGAGTTGAGCTTATGAAGTAAAACTATAAAACTATAAATATATATTACACATAATTATCCTAGGGAGTTCACTGCTGGGAGATTTATAAAGGCAAATAGCTTTATGTGATTTAAGAAAGGATTATGGGCATGTAAGGAAAGCAAGTATGTTTGTACTTGCTGAGATGCAAATTATAAGGACTGCCGGCTCTCTTGCTGTGGTGTCTGGAGGGAGAGCAGGAAGGCAGTGCAGGGTCCAGGGCCAAATGAAGGAGAAGGTTGACCCCAGCTCTAGAGAGGATGTTTTCTCCCTCACCCCCAACTTGGATACTAAAGAGGAGAGGTTTCATACTCCAAGGAGTGTTTTGCTTTGTTTTCTGTGGTTCCAAACACAAGTTGCTTATTTGCACATATAATAAATAAGACTCTGGCCATGGTGGGCAGATCATTCCAGGCTCACCTGCAGCAATTCCTACCTAGCCAGAAAGAGCATGTGGAGTAGAAATGTCACCTCTTCCCATCCCCCCTCCCTATCTCTTAGTCAAAAATAATTGGGGAACTCATAGATACAGAATAGACTGGTCGTTGTTGGGGCATGGGGGGCAAAATGGGTAAAGGGGATCAAAAGGTACAAACGTCTAATTATAAAATAAGTAAGTTCTGGGGATGTAATGTACAGCATAATGGCTGTAGTTAATAGTACTGTATTGTATATTTAAAAGCTGCTAAGAGAGTAGATCTTAAAAGTTTTCAGCACAAGGAAAAAAAGTTTATAACTATGTATGGTGACAGGTGTTAACTAGACTAATTGTGCAGAACATTTTGCAGTATATACAAATATCAAATGGTTGTGATGTACACCTGAAGCTAATATAATGTTATGTGTCAGTTATTCCTCAATAAAAGAGAAGAAAAACAATAATTGGCACTCCCAGCAGAAGGTACCATCCTCTACCCCCAGTTTTGTTTGAATGCTCTGTTCTGTGAAGCATGTTAAGAACCAGGACTTGAGATCCTGTAACAGACACAGCCTCTTCTGTGATTTGGGGCAATTGACTTAATCTTTCTAAGCCTCTGTTGCATTATCTGTAAAAGGGGAACAATATTACATACCTCACAATGTCGTGATGAGGTTTTAATGAGATCGTGTATCTAAAGAGTTCAAAGTTGTGCTTCTAACAGCAAACTATTCCTTATGTGGCTGATGATGCAGGAGAAGGAGGAGGCTGAGAAGAGAAGTTTGTGAACTACTGGAGATTGTTAGGACTTCCTGTAATGGGTGTGGCACACAGTGGAGAGTCTTGCTTCTCAAAGTGGGGTGTGGGGACCAGCAGCACCCAGGGAGATTTTACAGTCTCTGCCCCCAAGATCTACCAAATCAGAGCCTGCATTTTAGGAGACCCCCAGGTGGTTTGCATGCACGTTAAGGGGCACGAAGCACTCATTTAGAGCATGGCTTCTGAAGTCTCCCACTCATGTTTGAGACCATCTTTATAGATGTGTGTCCTTAGGCAGATCTCTTTAGTTTCCTGTGCCTTGGGTCCCTGGGGTGAAGGACATCGTGTCTGCCTTATAGAAGATGTCATGAGAATTAAATGGAATCAGATATAAATATAGATATGGATATAAATATAGATACTGTACATACACCCTTAGGATGGAGACTGGTACATAGTAGACCTGGATCCATAGCAGCCTGGCCTTTCCCTGGCACAAGTTCCCAGCCCCCTTTATTCCCACACCTGACTGTAAACTCTTAAGGTTCTATGGCATCTGTATTTGCTCCTCCCTGCAGAAGCCCTTGTCCCCGCAGCCACCACTGGCCCCTCTGCTATGGAATGCAGGCCTTCCTGACTCCCAGGCCCCAGAGTCACACAGGGGGCTCCCCGCCAGCACCCCCGTGCAGCCTGGCCCCTTCACATACCTCACCTTTGCAACACAGAGGCCAGGCTTGGGCACAAAATGCCAAACATTTCTTTCCCACTCTTCTCTCTAGCAATGCCCAGCAAATTCCCTCTGAACAGCAGACTCCGTGTCTGCAATGATTTCTTTTTTCCTCTGTTCTGGTGGCTTCTGGGTCCTTAATAATAATAATTTTGTTTTAGGCTTGGCCTCTCAGCCCCGGGGACCTCTGTTTGGCCTTTGTACCATACCTGGAGGCCCAAAGGGGTCCCAGAGTGTGACCTTCTTCACAGGCTCACTGAGGCGCCTGTGTATTACAAGTGGCAGCACTCACCACACTGCCTCCTGGGCGGCCGTGAAAAACAGCAAACCACACAGAAAACTCCTGGTGGAGGGAGGAAAAGAGGGGAGAGACAGAGAGAGAGAAGGCACAGAGGGCAGCCTCATTCCTTGAATGGAATTTGGTCAGAAAACCCTGCCTGGGACCAGAGCAAATTACCAACCCTGCTCTCTGTCTGAAGTGACTCCTCTGAACCTGTCTTCGGAAAGGCCTGTGGCTGCAGTGTTTTGCCAAGAGGGTAAAGAAGTTTGTCCTCAGCTGCCCACACTCTCTTGCCTGGTCCCCCCTCATGAACAGGAGCCCAAGCTTGAGGAGCCCTGTGGCGGGGGCATAGGTAAAGGGGGCTGGCCCATTGGCCACGTGAGCCTAGCCCTCCAGGGCCAGTTCACCTCTGCCCGCCACTTCACAGGGCGCCTGCCTCCTCCTCCTGATGGCGTTTCCCACTGGCTTCCTCCCTCTGCATCGAGGCTGCCTCCATCTCTAGCCAAGCTGCTAATCAGAAAAATGGTCGACAGGCCTTAGAAAACCCAAGGGCTTGAGGGTTCCTCCTGACACCATAGGACAACACAGGATTGCAAGAAAACAAAGACCCACAGCCAGCCACACACACAGCCTCACACACACATGTTCATGCACGCTCACATGCACAACACAGATGTCTGCAAACATGACCCAGTCAGGCCCGACAAGTTGCCGCCTTCAAGGCCCTTGGTCTCTGGGGACATGAAGCGGAGGCCTCTACCAAAGCCCACATTTTCTCCTCAGGACTCTGAGGGGGTCTCATGGTGAGAAGGTGGGCTCCTCAAGGGGAAAGGCTGATGAGCTTGTCCACAAGAGGATTTTCCATGAAGAAATCCAAGACTCTCAGAGGAGTCCAGCTGGCAAATCAGCCCTGGTCAAGGCATTTGATGTTCACTTCACCCTGTCTGCACTCCCTGATGTGCCCGGGCACAAACACCAGGCTGAGTGCCAGGCCCTCTGTGCCCTGCAGGCTTTTCTGAGAAGGAGGAGTCGGGCCCTGGGCCTGGGGCAGGGGCCAGCTGGGCCTCACCTCCTTTGGTGAAGTCACAGTGACCCCAAGCGGTCACTCTGGGAAGGCACCCTCTGATCTCGGTGGGAGAGTGGGGAGTGGGCTGCAGAAACCAAAGTAGGAGAGGAAAGAAAAGGCAGAGACCACTGCCGTCCTCCTCCCACAGCTGGCATGGAAGGGCGTCTGTCCCCTTGTTTGTGTTAAAGGGCTGGGCGGAGGGAACCAGGAGAAAAGTCGGGTGGGAATTTTTCAGCTCCTGCTTTGGCTTCTTCAGCTGGGAGTGTCTGTTTACAGAAAAGGCCGGGAGATGGGACGCTCCTGTAGGACAGCGGGTGATGAGCCGTGCTTCTAAGGTCACTGGCAACAAGAAAGTTGCACCTGACGATGTTCCTTGGTGTTATTATTTTCGTTTTAAATACAAATGTGTGGGACTGGTCCCTCTCTTAAAGTCACCATGGAATTGGGTGCTTCTCTTGATGTTTAAGCATTATCCTCTCAAGAAGCAGGGAGATATGTTCGAAAATCCCACTCATGGAGGGAGCCCTGGAGAAGCATGAGCCATTACCCAAGAAGGAAAGGATGAAAGCCTGGGGGATTAGACCTCCATTAAAATAAAAAGCAGATTGTTGCCTATTTGGTGTGATTTCAGGAGTTCTTAGAAGGTCGTCTATCTCCAAATATCTCTCCATCCATGAAACCTCTAGTACCCAAATTCCATTGCCGGAGATTTCCCTATGAGGAGCCTTACATTAGGTCCCTGGTTTCCATGAGTTATTTCACCAGATCTGCCTTTGTTATTCCTCCTGCCTGCAGTGTCCTTTCCCCAAGCAAATGTCCCCTGATCCTCCAAACCCCTGTTCAGACATCCTCTCTTAGAAGTCTCCCCAACACTTCTAACACCACTACCGCCCCCACCATGCTACTTCTGTGCAGCTCTTCTTTTTTTCCATTTTAAGCTACATACTGAATTAAATCAAATCCCTTGGCCAAAAGACCTAAGAGTCTAGCAAGGCGACTGACATGAAAACTAACCATAACCACGTAGTAACATAATTACTATAAAAACTAAGAGATTGACTGCAAATTCCCTGGGGACAGGGTCCTCGGTTTGCCCCCCTCCTTTGAAAGTGAGTGGCCTTCAAGTGCATAAGGGCCAGCCAAATCCCTAACCCCAATTTGGCACACTTCCGCATCACAGAACTCTGGAGATGAGTCCAGGGATTCAGAGACGGAAAGGGTCCATATTGCTACACATCCACCTGAACCTTCTCAAGCCTGCAAACTCTAGGTGTCTTAGTCATGGTTTTACCAGCAACAGAGAGCAATCTCAGGCCTCTTTTTCTCCACCACTTCCCTGCTAGCAGCAGAAAGCATGAAGAATAGGTTTCCTAACCAGGGGGAAGGGAGTGATTCCACCTTCCTAGAAGTGCGGGTGAGAACTGGCTAGTTTCTCTTGCTCTGCACCCCTAAGTAACCCTTCAGGCTTACCATGCCCCAGCCTGCCTACCAGAGAAGTCCATACTTCCTTCCCTCCACCTCCCCTAATTTTTGTCTGGCCTTCAAGGCTCAACTCAAGTCCCTTCCCTGGAAGCCTCCTGGGGCCACTCCAGCTCATGCTGCTCTCACCCCACCTCTGAAATGGGTTTCTTCAGTAGCACCCCATGGCGTAGTGCCAAATCACTCTCAAACCCGGATTTGCAAACCCTACTCCCCTCTACCAGCCTACAACACTCAGGGACAGACACCAGGCTACATGTGTTAGGAAAAATGAGGGACCTGGGTTCCAGGTTTATCATATATCAGCTTTGTGACCTTGGTCAAGGGATGGATTTCTCTGAGCCTCTGTTTGCTCATCAGCTGTGCCATCCCGGCAGAGCTGCAGGGACCTTACGTGAGATGACACGCACAAATCCCTCAGACACTATAGTGCAGACTAGTACACCTGACCGTAGCCACTCAAAACTCTCCTTCAGTTGTTCTCCTTCCTTTCTCCCCTCCCTTTAATCTTCATTATTCTTATAGATTACCTGTTGCATGCAGCTCAGTGCTTGGCATAATATGGGTGCTCAATAACTAATTAATTTCCTTCTTCAGTCCGATTGTATCTCATTAAAGTCAAGGGTGATGTCCACTCAGCTCACCCTGGTGTCCCCAGGACACAGCCCTGTGGCCGGCACAAAAGAGGCCCTGATGAGTGGATGGACTGTGTGCTCGGGGAGTTCAGGAAGAATGGGCGTGCAGTGAAAGAGCTGAGAAAAACCATCAACCTCCAAGCTGAACAAAGGAAGTTCTGTAAGGGATGGAGAGCGGCAGTGTCCTATGGGATGAGTTTTCTGAGATATTGTTAAGAAAGGGAACAGAGCCATTTATATGCTACCACTTGCAGGAGTTGGATAGAAAGATAAAGGGAGCATTGATGGAGAACAATGGAATCTTTAAAAAGTGAGAAACCCCTAGGAGTTCTGAGTGCTGGTATATTAGTGTACTGCATATGCCTCGGATACACGTTTTCTTCTCCAGCAGAACTGTATTTTACCTGTTGGCAAAGAGCAACAATTCACTTGGAGCACAGGAAGAAAGCTGCTGAAAATCAAAGGAAAACAGCAGGCAGGAACCTGTAAGTGAGTCCCACATTCCCATTCCCTAGACAGAAAGCCTGTGAAGAGAGTACTTTAAATTCTGTTCTGCAGTTTTCTCGGAAAAGACAATTCCGTTGTAAATTATTGACTATTTCATTTAAGTTTCATAAATAAGAAACTCAGATGAAAACGTTATATGTTAGATCCATTGGGCAACGTATAATTTCTGTCTTACTCCCTCGATCTGTCACCCTTCATTATGTCAGAGAATCTCTACTTCATTACAGGCAATTGAAGGTCTCAATCAGTTGCCTGAGAAAAGTAGTTTATGTCCCAAAGGTAATCTAATTTCTCCAGCCAGGGATGTACCTGGGGCTCACTGAACATACGGACGGAGACAAATGTGTGCTTCAAACATATCAGGGGTGTTGCAATCACCCACTCAGTCTAGCGACAGGTCCTCAGCCCACCCAGTTGCTCACTGTCACCTGGACACCCTGGGTCACTGGTTCATCACAGCCTGCAGGCTAAACCACAGCAAAGTGACAACAGGTGTGCTGAGCACCACCGTGTGCCTGCATGGAAGAACACTGAAAAGGACTCAAAATCCTGGAATGGTTCTCAGAGCAAGCTAATCATAATATTGGCTACTATTGCGAGGGGCCAGGCACTGCACTTCATATATGTGGGTTCACCTACTCCTCACAATGACCCTGAGATAGACACTGTTGTCCTTCCCATTCTACCAGGATGGAAACTCAAAGATGATAAACCGAGTTGCTCAGGCAAGAAGTGGCAGGGCCTGAATGGGAACGTAAGCATGGCAGACCTCTACATCTGTCCAACTTCAAAGTTTTCCTCCACTGGTATTGATGCTTTATAGGAAGAAAGAACTGTGGGTTAGGAACTGGTTTAAGAAAAGAAAGAGGGCTGATTCCAGTGCACTCCTTCAAGGGATCCTGGTCAGTAAGGGTTGGTAGGTTCTGGTAGGTTCTACTCAAGCATGCATAGGGATCTGAGGGAAGGGTGCAGAACCCTCTGGCTGCGAGGCAGCATTCCCCTTCGTAAAACCAAGCTATTTGTAAAGGAAAGGTTGCTCAATGCATTTCCTATCAAAGTCATTCCTGTTATTTCAGGAATCCTGGGGGAGTACAGGGATGCTGGGAGGGGATGAAATGGTGGAAGGGTGGGACACTCCAGTCCCCCTAAAAACCTGAACCCTGAGGCCAGAAGCCTGAGTGACACAGACTTACCTTTGCCTTCATTTCTTTCATAAAAAGATGGTGTGCTGGCTTAAACAATGTTCTCCCCAAAATTCATGTATACTTAGAACCTGTGGATGTGACCTTATTTGGAAATGGGGTCTTCATAGATGAAATCAAGTTGAGAGGAGGCCGTAATGGATTAGGGTGGGCCATAAATCCAGTGTGACTGGTGTCTGTGTAAGAAGAGCAGACACAGATGAGACACCAAGAGAGAACGGCAAGGGAGGCCCCCCAGACAGCCTTCAGAAGCTGGGGGATGCAAGGAAGACTCTTCCCCGAGAACCTCCAGGAGGAACACAACCCTGCCGACCCATCTCAGACGACAGATTGTGGTCATTTGTTACAGAAGCCATGGGAAATGGACGTGCCAGCAAACAGATCAGTCTGACAATGAATGTGGAAGAGGACGGTAGGCACCGCAGCTGATTCCAGATGTTCTGGGAGACTCCCAGTTATCCGCCATATTGAACCCCCAAAGGATTTCCCCAGAGCTGCTCACACCCTTTAGCTGACACTTTTTGGCACTTTCTCCATCTTCCCCAGGACTCCCAGAAGTCATCCTAAAATTGGATTCATTGCTTTAATCACAGATCTTGGAGGGAGCCCACAGCACCAGGGCTTCTGCACGCCGTACATTAAGGGCCTGACTGCCCAGTGCTCAGAGAGAAAGTCCACCTGCTGTTGATCCCTAAAAGGGACCCAGGAGTTCCCATGTGGCCTCAGTTCCTATCTGTAACTGGTACAGCCTGGTCCCCAAGCACAACATACAATACACACTCCCCCAATTCATAAATGAAGGGAGAAATCCCCTCCCCAGTTGCAGCCAACCCGAGGCTCTAAGTACGCGCTGCTGAAGCTCACTGACTCGCTGCCTCCCCCAGGAGACCAGCAACATGAAGGGAGCTCTGCCCTGACCTGTTCATCCAGGATGGACTTTCTAAGTGGTGGGATTGAAATTTCCCAACAGGTACAGTCAGGAGGAGATGCAGGAAGGATTATACACCAGCTCTAAACAGGAGTCTCAGGTCATTTGCTTCCCTACTTTCAGCCTCCCCACCTGACACACACACAGAATAATGCTTGTTTCTGCATCTCCTGACAGATCTGGTGCCTGGCACTGAGTATGGAGTTGGAATATGTGCCATCATGAACTCACAACAAAGCATCCCAGCTACTATGAATGCCAGGACTGGTGAGTAGGAAGCTTGGTGTGATCAAAGGCCAGAATGCTCTGTAAGCCCCAAGAGCCATGGAGATTTGTCCTGGCAAGGATTGGTCAGAAGGCAGTGACTCCTAGGGCACAGGTCCCTGGGTGACCGTTGTCGGTCTAGGGATAACATCATCTGCAGTTCTCGGATGCTCTGTGCCTAACCTCTGGCACCTAATACGTCGGGTGGAGTCCCACCCTCTACCCCACAGATCTGTGTGTGGTTCCCCATAGTCTGAAGGGCTGTCCACAGCTGTGCAGAGCAGAGGTGGAAAATCCCAAGTAGGTTGACAGCAGAGCAGGTCATATTTCCTTCTGGACCATCCCACAGCAGGCAGAATGTGGTATCCCTCACCGTGCATGGCTGAAGCCCTCAGAAAGCCCACAGGGGTGAAGGTCTAGACCTGGAAACAACCTATTAAATCTAAGGGCAGTGGAACCCTTGCTACTGTGGAGCAGCAATTTTACTTCCAAATCCTGGGTAAATTTCAAAGTCACTCTGGTGCCTTAGGTACCAGCAGCCAGGGCTGGGCTGAGGATTTTGAACCATCCCACTGTCCCGAGGCTCAGTCTAACACAGACAACATCTCTTGAAAACCACACGGACGTGGGTCCCCAGGAGTCCTCAGCTCCTGTTGCTGGCACACCACGGTCAGGTCAGTCCAAATGGCCTTAGGGACAGGGGTGTCTAGTGTTGCCAGGAATGGCATAGCCCTACTTGATGGTGGCTCCTGTTTTGCCCTGGCTGGTTGAGAAGAGCTGGGAGGAAATGAATACAGAGAGCTTGAGAATCAGCAGCCCACTTTGTCCCAGAGGTGGATATATTCCACCTACTGTGTATGCCTTTCTACAGATCATCCATCTATGTGCCAAGCTCCTGGCATCTTTCAAAGGGATGGTGCTAAACACAATGTGAGAGAAGTGTCAGCAACAACAAACTAATCCTCATGGTCAGCAGGCCTGCTGACAGCTCAGAAATGCACAGGGTGGTCCAGTTCCAATAAATCTGGCCCTCCTGTGGGACTTGTATAAAACAGGTCACTTATGTCAATCCACAGAACTTGACAGTCCCCGAGACCTCATGGTGACAGCCTCCTCAGAGACCTCCATCTCCCTCATCTGGACCAAGGCCAGCGGCCCCATCGACCACTACCGAATTACCTTTACCCCGTCCTCTGGCATCGCCTCAGAAGTCACTGTGCCCAAGGACAGGACCTCGCACACACTGACAGATCTAGAGCCTGGGGCAGAGTACATCATTTCAATCACCGCTGAGAGGGGTCGGCAGCAGAGCTTTGAGTCCACTGTGGATGCCTTCACAGGTACCAGGGCGGCAGAAAGCCCTCCGGTTCAAGGACCAGCGATCTTAGTGTGAGAAACTCCTCCAGGCAGCCCACTCTCCCAGTGCCCCATTGCCTTTAGAGAAAGGAGGGATGTGGGTAGAGAAAGAAGAGAGAGAGGAGGAACTAATAAATACGTCAAGAGGGAACAGCTGGAAGTAAAGGGGAGAGATGAGCAAGGCCACCGACAGGCCTGAAAGTTTGTGTCTGGTTTCCTAGGGCTTAGACACAGTGGTTGGTTCTGTCCAGCTCTCCCCACCTGGACTAAGTCTGTGGGCGCTCAGAGGATCCATGGGTCAGGTGAAATTCTTTCCAGTATAGAGTTTTAGAATCCTGGGCCAGTATTATAAATAATGCACAGAAGTAATGCTGGTTTCACCCTGCTGAGGGCATTCAGTTTTCAGTAAATGGCTCAGAGAAAGGTGAGTGGACAGGACTGGAGAGGGAGGAAATGGAAGCTCTCACCCCGATTTGCAAGGAAAGCAGATCCCCTCAGTTGGATGGCTTTTCTAGCCCAGGGGCCCCTCTGCCTCATCTGTGTTTCAGAACCAATCTCCTCTGCTTTGCAGGCTTCCGCCCCATCTCCCATTTGCACTTTTCTCATGTGACCTCCTCCAGTGTGAACATCACCTGGAGTGACCCATCCCCCCCAGCAGACAGACTTATCGTGAACTACAGCCCCCGGGATGAAGAGGAAGAGATGATGGAGGTCTCTCTGGATGCCACCAAGAGGCATGTTGTCCTGATGGGCCTGCAGCCGGCCACTGAATATATCGTGAACCTGGTGGCAGTCCATGGCACAGTGACATCTGAGCCCATCGTGGGCTCCATCACCACAGGTGAGGCTGGGGGACTTGACAGCAGGTAGTAAAGGGGGTTCCCACAGGAACCTTTGATAAGGCAATGAAGTTTGCAAAGAGAAATGCCCAAGGAGTAAGGGACTGCCTCTTTTGGCTAGAAGGGTCTGCAAGTTGTTCTGAAACAGCCACCTCTTCCAAGGCTACACAAAGTGCCTAAGACAAGGAAACTTCCATTAAAAAGGGAAGGCAGACTCAGTGTCCTGAGGAGACCAGGGCTTGAAGGCACTGTTCCCAGGTCCTCCCACCACCAGCCTAAGAGAAATCCCTGGAGAAAGCTAGTCTCCAAGAGGAAAGCCTTCTACAGTGAGGAGACATCTATTCCTGTTCTGGAGGGCCACCTCCTGACTGCCCATAAAGGTCACTGACACAAATGATGCTTCCTCAGAATCATACAGGACTAGCATGCAGCCACATGAGGACCGGGTGCTCAGAGAACAGGGTTGATTTACATGCTTTTGGAAAACACGGGCACTCTGAGAGCAATTGAATCATGCTCATTGCATTACTCCTAAATACAGTCCCAAATGTGAGTGTGTATGTGGGTGAGGACATGTGTGTTTGGACCTACTGACAAGAACTCACGAACTGAACAAGTCGACTAACCACGCAGCTGGTTTCAACACTGTGATCCTCTAGTAGTCAAAAAAATAATGTGTACAGTATGAATGAAATACAGTTTGGGAAAGTGGGTTTTCTGGACTCGTGCTTTCAAGTTCTTCTACAGTCAGGAAGAACAGTTTTTCCAAATGGAAGCAAAGGTGGCTGCTAAAACACAATAGATAGAGACAGAGTTCATTTGTTCAGAGAAGTTGCCCCTAAAAAATGACCATGTTACTCCCAGTTCAAAATAAAACAAATGTAAAGGAAAGTCTCCCAATAGCCTTCAGATATGTAACAGTTGCTATACAGGCAGACCTTGGCCACTCAACTTTACGTTGTTGAGTATTCTCCATGAACATGGCTTTGGCCATACCACTGAGGCTACCAGTGCGACTTCAGCCTGACCGTGGTTTTAAGGATGACCTAATACAAAACAAGGTCTTTTCTGGGGCACCATGAGCTCTTGATCCACGTAAAATCAAGGATAGGAATTTCTTTTTCACTTTGTGCCTTCCTTTTCCCCCACAACCACTGGGTCCTTGCAGGAATTGATCCTCCCAAGGACATCACAATTAGCAATGTGACCAAGGACTCAGTTGTGGTCTCCTGGAGCCCTCCTGCTGCGTCTTTTGATTACTACCGAGTTTCATATCGGCCAACACAAGGTAATAGAATTATTTGATTTCTCAAAAATGAATGACATTTGTTGCTGAGAGAACTAGCATATACCGGAGCACCCCGTCCCCGTCTGGATCTGTCCTCTTTTCTCTGGCATGCCCCATCAGAAGGAGAGAGGGTGGGTGAGGAGCAGCCAAGAGACCCTACGCTCACCAACTCCTCTCACAGAAGGCCTGGTAACATCCGCCCAGAAAATAGGCCCTTCGCCAGCAGTGAACAATGGTAGCTGGTCACCACTATCTAGGCAGTGTAGGGAGAAACAAAGAACTCTAAGAGAATCTGCCAAGAGCCAGGTTCCTTTGTACTTCCCTGAGAGAGGTAAGTCCATGACTAGAACCCTGGGGGATGCCTACAACCAGCTGTGCCAGATGGAGCACCGGAGGGGACCACAGTCATGGTGGTCGTTTCTGCTGCTCCAGCCAAGTTATGAGTCAGAGGAAGTTGGCCCAGATCTCCCTACCTCCCACCAGTTCTTGTTGGTGCATGTAGCGTTGTCAGTAAAAGGAGGGAACAGTCACTTCCAGTGGGGTAGTTTTGCAGCCTGCTTGTTTCCAGGCTTTACAGACTGTCCTTTGCAGCCATGCTGTCTGCACTGCCTTAAGAAGACCAGCTCACTAGAAAACCACCTAATAAGTAGCTCCTTTTTCATTGCTCCAAGGAGCCTAAAAAATGAGGGGGTGAGACCGGCATGCAAGACCTCTTCCAGACCCAACATCCCCAGTCCATGAACCATTTCCCTGCCCGCCCCGCTGAGTGCCAATCCTTGCACCCATCCAAGCCTCCTGATCGAGTGCTGCCAGAGCTCCCATGCAGACTGGACCAACAGAAGCGTTGATGTGGGATCTGCTGAACTTTACCTGTGGCTTCCGTTCCTCTTTAGTGGGACGGCTGGACAGCTCAGTGGTGCCCAACACTGTGACGGAATTCATCATCACCAAGCTGTACCCAGCTACTGAATATGAAATCAGCCTCAACAGCGTGCGGGGACGGGAGGAGAGTGAGCGCATCTGCACCCTCATTCACACAGGTAGGCATGCGCCTGTCGTGGCCCCGTCAGGACCCTGGCTGAGGACCGCGACAGGCACAAGAGGAGAGAAGTGAATTGTTCGAGCTGACACAGAGGACACTGGCCCTGGACTCGGAGTCTCCACTCCTTGAGTCTAACAAAGAAGTCTGTGATTTCTCTCTGTCCCTGGTATTCCTCTCTAATGCTAGGAGTTCAGAGAGTAACACTCTTAAGAGTCTTACTAGCTCAGGTCAGAGATTTTGTCACAGACTTTCCAATATGAAAGGTTGCCTTTTAAAAATAAATGATGGAAATGAAATCCAGAACAGAAAACTGAATCATCCCAAATACAGCTTTTTACAAGACTCAGACAAGGACGTTTCACCCCAGAGAAGGAAAGTATTATTCCAGTAACATCCCTTGGGGTCATGAAACTCCTCATCCTATAGTGTCAGAAACCACCAAACACTTCCTTCATTCACTGCTGCACTATGCTCCAGGAAGAAGGAAGGTGGTGGCCTTCCTTTGGAAAACAAGCCCCTTGCATGGGCCTAAGGACAGCCCCACTGCCCCTCCTTCTCTACCCTTCTGTCAGCCCACTGTACAGAAGTAGGAAAGATTTTCTCTAGAAGTCAGCAGAGGGGACAGCCAATGTTTTCTGTCCCCAACTCCCATACGCAGCCTCCCAGTTAGGTGACGGTTCTCAAAGCACAGTGAGAAACATTCAGTTTGCCTCATTTGCAGAACACCTGGATTTCCTGAGGTTACTTAATTTCCTTAGAGAATGGTATTTTCTGAATGAGGGAACTGGCAATTCCTCAGTGGTTTTGTATACGCTCCTACAAGCCCAGGAACATCTGTAAGGTAATGGCCAAAGAAACATTCCTTCAGAAACTCAAAAAATTATTCTTCTGGGAGACTCTGTAGGATGTTCTAATCTTCCCTAGACTCCTTCCAGGTCTATGACTACAGATAAACCAGTTATGTTTTGGCATCAGTCTTACCCTTTCTAGCAAATTATCTGTTACCATTAAAGAATCAAGAAATATTTACCCAAAATGATGCCCAAAGAGGTAAAAAAAAAAGACCCCCTTGAACCTTCCTGAAAGTCTTAGCAATTCAAAAAGAAATTAGGCTTTTTCAGGACAATAAAAAGGATTTCAAGAGCCTCCTGCCTCCAAGATAAAAGAGAAGAACAGCAACTCAGGTCAAAAACCTCATTCCTTGGATTCTTGGTCATAAGCAATAAATATCTCTAAAGCAGATATTCAGTAGTGCACCAACCCAAACCATCCTCCTTCAAATTCAGGCAGAGTTATTTTGGCAGCTCCTAATAACCAGATTGCTCACAGAAATGCCTTATTTTATTATTGTTTGTTATTGTTTTACCATGAAGTTGATGATTTTACAACTTTTGGAAATGAATAGGAAAGGAATACTCTTTCGGGGTCTCATGCTTAATCTCACAGAGAACAAGCTAACTGTAGTCTGAGGAGGCTTTTCTTCTTTTCCTCTTTGCCTCTTCTCATAAGGTTGTATTTTGAAGAACCCATTGAAGGCACAAATTATGGAAAAGATTCAGATGTTAAAAACTGCAAAAATATTTCATGGTTGTTGCTTTGAAATGAGGGACATAGGCAGGCAACAAAATCCTTTGATTAGAGAACAGGGCCAGGTCAACAGCACATCTTGGTCTCCAAAAGTAAATTGCATGACATTCAGGTTGAGCTGATACCTAAACAATTGCAATAACATCTGTTTCTAAAATAAATCCCAACTTTATGGAAGGGAGGCACAGTAAGTAAACAAAGGCCTTGAGCATAGGAAAGTGAGAATAGAAACATGGACCTATGATGAGCAAACTCCATTCCCCCAACAGGCACACTTGGCTTTAAGCCTAGAAGAATCCCCTTGACTCTGTGCCACAACAAGGATACCCAGGACTCAGTACAGAGTGAGCCTTGTGTATAGTAAAGAAGAATTTAGCAGTCAGATATAACCTTACAGGTACTGGGTCCCATTCAGTCATTCCACAGGATTTATTAAGTACCTTCTCAGTTCTAGGGGCTGGGGTGCTCCTTGACTTTGTAGAGCCCCCACTACACTTCCTGAAGTTCACTAGCAGAGATTGCTCCACAAGGCATGCCCCTTATTCTTAGGAAAGTACAAATAGCCTGGGAAGCATATTATCTCATTAATTAAAGAAATATAACATTTTTAGTTTCTTCATCCAAGTTTAAATGTCTACAGTGCAACAGCTACACCTTGGAATTCCTCATGCACCTGTCAGGACTCTGCACATAAGAAGCTAATGAATGAATTAAAAGGAAGATCTAGGGACAATGAAGGTAGAACTGGGCACTTGGGAGGAAGGAGGAAGGGGAGAAGAGGAAAGGGCTGATGGAATCGGAAGGTGAGAAGGCAAAGAGTTCTCCCCCCATCATTTTGTATGGCAAAGCAGCTGACAAGCATCACAGGTGACCTGTAGCCGGAGACAGTTTGCTGCGCCTCCATCCTGCAGTTCCTCTGACCTTTGCCAAATGCTCTCCTACTCTGTTTCAGCCATGGACAGCCCTGTGGGTCTGACTGCCACCAGCATCACCCCGACAGGAGCTCTGCTGCAGTGGAAAGCACCAGCGGGGGAGGTGGAGAGCTACGTCCTTGTTCTCACACACTTTGCAGGTGGGTTTCTGTGGGGGCTTGTGCATCAGGTGGATGGGAATGGCTGGGACTGGGGGTGAATCCAGTTAAAAATAAAACAACATTTTATAAATCTCAGGAAAAATTAGAAGTTTTCCTGCTTTAATTTCACTGTATAGCCCTTAAGATGTCCCCAAACTCTGCAAACAGTATCATCTATGGGAACTGAGCAAGTGCATCTGTAAGGGACAAGAAGCTCATGTAACCAAGGGCAAATATAAAAACAGGGAAATAGCACTTGGAAGACAAAACTCAGAATTGAGCTAAGACTTTTCCCAAAATGCTACAGGCAGGACAGTAGACATTTTTAGAAATTTACAGACCAACCAAAACACTAAAGGACCATGATTGGAGCAGATAAAACATGATAAAGGGTGGCAAAGAATGCAGAACTACTAAACTCTTTAGTCTGTTGCTCTAGTCTTCTCTCCCTCCCCATATCCAACCTAAAGGTGGAGCCAACATGGAAAGATCTTGAGTTTCAATGTCTTCCTCCCCATCCATGCTGGCTCACCTTATGCCATTTGAAATTGAAAAGAGAAGCTCAAAGCAAAGCAGTGTTGAGCAGTGCAAGTGCCTAGGCCTAGGAAAAGTATTTCCTTGCCTAAATTATACACGTGATCACAGAGCTGTTGTGGGTTTTAGTCAGGAATCCAGAGAACCAAGATACCAGGAGACAGAAATCAAGCAGATGTCTTGATTTTCAAAAAGAATCGAGAAAGCCAATTCTATAAGCTGCGAAGTAAATTGATTATCAGTGCTTGGGAACATAAAAACCAAAAAAGGATTTAGTGATTTTTACATACCAGCACAGGTTCACCAAGAATAAGTTTTACCAAAACAACTTTATGCCTTGTTTTTTATTGGCAAATCTATTGGCACATTTGTATTTCAGCAAGATATTAGAAAAATTCACTTATCACTTAGATGGAAAGATACATCCTGGGCATATCTGGAGTTATATAGAGCTGTTGCTAATTGAATGGCCCTCCTCAAATAATGAGTATAATTACTGTGGATACATCCTAACCCCTCTGTTTGCATGCACAAGTCATTGCAGCTCCTACCCACCCTTCCCGGCATGTCATGGTGCTGCATTTCTTAACTCTCATCATGCCTTCTCAAACCACATTGCATTTGCACATGCAACTCTCCCCCTACTTGTCTGCCTGAATAACCCATCCTTCAAATCTTAGTTTCAACACTATCTCCTCTGTCAAAGCTTCCATTACCCACCTAAGGCAGTGAGACTCACGTATTCATGGGGTACAAAGTGCACGGCTCCATCAAAACAATTAACTTTCATTCATTCAGCCAGTACTTCTGATGCCCTCCCATGTGCCATACACTCTGTACCGCTATCAGGATTCAGAAGCAAAACATGAGTTCTTGTCATCAGAACTCATGTCTGCTGAGGCAGACAAGTTAATAGTAACAACTCAGTGTAAGCAGCATCATGATAAGCAAGCACAAAACACCCTGGGCCGCATCTGATAGGCTTCTGCGACTTAAGGTGAGAGTGTTGAGGGGAAAAATAGAGAGACCATCTTAGATGAAATTAAAGAAAGAGAATAGGAGAAGAAAGGAAGTTCCAAGAAAAAGCACAGCTTGTTTGCATTTGTGAAGATGAGAGAGCATGAGAATGCCATAGTTTAATATGTGAAGTGCTGAGTGATGGCAGGGTGTTCAGATATCCTGAGAGGAAGATATTAAGAAGATAGAGTCATTATGTATGATCTTTCAAAGAGTTTGTTTGAATTTTAACTTATTTGCATACGTTTCTATGCCTTTAGACTGTGAGAAGCTTGAAACCTCAGGCCCTTTCTAGTTTGGAGAAGTGCCTAGTAGACTTTTTTGAATGTCAAATGACTCAGGCATATCCTAAAGGCACAATAAAACTGTTGGCCCTGATCTAATGGACAGTTTTGTCAACAGCTGGAATGAATACAGAAAAGATATGCATGCCAAATTTGTTTGTAAAACAAAACTGTGATTGACAGAACACAAATCCAAATATATTTTAATAAACTGAAACAGTGACTCAAAACTCAGTCAACAAGGCAAAATGCAGTAAAAATAAATGCAAAGCTCTGCCCATGGAAGCAAAAAAAAAAACACTAGACAAGGTTGGGGAGGGGGTTGTAAACAAGGCTCATGATTAGTAATAATCCCAGCATGTGACAGTCACAGCACATGACTGTCTCAAAACCTGTGGATTAATTTGATTGGCACAAACAGGCAGAGATTGACCCTGTTTGTTTCATTGGTCAGTACATCTCAATTATTGTTCTCAGTTCTCTTCTGAGTTTTCCATTTCAGCAGGACCCCCAATAAACTGTTACTTGCCTAGAGAAAGGTAGCCATGATTGTGAGTTTTAGAACTGTGATGTGCATGTAATGGGGTTTGAGAGCTGAATTTTTCAGTCTGCGGGAGAGAGGACTTGATTTGGAAGGGTGATGCAGAAGAAGGGGTCACGTAGACAAAGGACTTGGACTATTCTTTATAAATCCAGAGGCCTGAGTAGAAGTTATAGAAAAGACAATCTGGCCTCCCAATAAGGAATATTTTTCTCAGGATGCAAAACGATATGAGAGGGGATCCTTGTATGGTATAAAATGCAAATCTGAATAACCTCTAAATGATTTTTCCCAAAGTTCACTAATACTGAATCTTTATGAAATGCCGCTGGATTTGATAAGTCTTTCTTACATCGAATAGCCTTATTCAATCCTTATCCATGTTCATCTGACTTCAGTCACTGGAGAGACCATCCTGGTTGATGGGGACAGTGAGGAATTCCAGCTTGTTGACCTGCTTCCTAGCACCCACTATACTGTCTCTATGTACGCCACCAATGGGCCTCTCACCAGTGGCTCCGTCAGCACCAACTTCTCTACCCGTGAGTACATGGTCAACTACATCTCCGGTGTCCCAGGAGGCTTTGATAGACCCAGAAAATCAGTTTCCATGTAGTAAGACTGGATTATATGCTACAGGCTTTGGACAATGCAGCTATGAACTGTTCTTATTTTAGTTGACTATGACCTGGCCCCAATGCCAGGGACAGTGAGCTGCGGCTCTTGACCAGCAGACATATGTCTGTTTTCTGCTTACTGACAGCAGTAGAACCAGGCCAAGAGAGGCCAGTAGTGGAAATGCATCTGGCCCAGAAAAATCTGATGGATATTAAAGGGCTTGATATCATGGAGAGAGTTGTTAGGTGTGGCCTTGGCTAGGAGAACAGTGGACAAAGGAATAGATGTGGGAATGCTACAGGTTCAAGAGTGGATTCAGAGACATGTAGGTTCAGCAAGGTCATAATTTCAGACATTGGAAGATGTCCCACCTAGACCCAGAGGCCTAGGTGAGGGAAAGCGGGGATAGCTGCCGGAATGATCCTGACACTGAAAAATGATCTTCTGACACAGAAGCACCCTTTCTGCTCTGTCCAAGCTAGAAGTGGGGTCAGCATGTGGACTGAGCGTGTAAGTAGGCAAAGAGATAAGATTCCTGAAATCAAACAGGGTACAGAGGAGGGGGCAGGCATTTCTGGCGTTTTCTCCTCTTTGTAGTCTTGGATCCTCCTGCAAACCTGACAGCCAGTGAGGTCACCAGACAAGGTGCCCTGATCTCCTGGCAGCCTCCCAGAGCAGAGATCGAGAACTATGTCTTGACCTACAAATCCACCGATGGAAGCCGCAAGGTGAGTTTTCCTGTAAACGGGAAGGACCGTTGCAATTCATGCAGTTAAACTAGGTTTCCCATTGCAGGTACATAGCATGCTGTTGAGGAAAGAGCCTGGGATTTGGGTGCTGGTTCTGGCACCACTCTTAACTGTCTATACAAGTTGAGGCAAAACACTAAACATCCCTGAGCCTTAGAGAGCCAATACAGTCATGCAAAGCACACTGTAAACTTCCAAGCCCATACAAATACATGGTACTGGAACAATTTTTCACTAACAGAACCAAGTAAATGTGAGCTGGATACCAAATTCAGCAGTCTTTATGCCTCTTGATAAGCATTATACAGGCTACATCTATGCAACCTACAGAAAAGAGCTGACAGATTTCTCTTTTTATGTGATCAGTTGAAACAGTCCATCCAGAGCACTAGTTGTCAAAGTTTTGTTAGCAGTGGAATCCTTTCTTAAAATGAGATCATCCTCAGAAGCTGAATATGCAGAATAGACTCAAGCAGACCTAGTCTGTTGGATACAGAGTAGGGAGGCCTGGAACTCTGCTTCCTCAGCTCTCAGTCTGAAAACCACCGGACTCGGTAATTCAGATGCCCATGTTTATCATCCCAACGTGCATCTGTAAGACAGGAGCCATCCTCTCTACTTATTGGCTCGGGTTTCTCCGTACTGTGGGATGGAGAGGATGAAAACGGCCACTGTGATGCTGACCTAGCTGGCCACGGGATCGGGACTCCCCCTCCCCACCCCTCTCGGTTGAGAGCCTGTCACTCCCTGCACCGCCCTCCTCTGGCTCCTCCTGCAGGAGCTGATTGTGGATGCAGAGGACACGTGGATCCGACTGGAGGGCCTGTCCGAGAGCACAGACTACACTGTGTTCCTGCAGGCAGCCCAGGACACTTCTCGGAGCAGCATCACCTCCACCACATTCGCCACAGGTGAGACTGACCGCCACTGTGCCGCCCCCCATGCTGCGTGATGCTGGCTCCTCTCAGACTCAGCTGAGACTTGGCCAGGCAGGGTCCTGTCAAAGAAACTCAGTTGCCTTTTCCTGAGAAGAAAAATATTTCTTCCACTCTCCCATTTCCCCTTCCAAGGCTCTGCCAGGAAACCTCTCACTACCAAGGCACCCACAGGAACGAGCTGTGTGTGCACATCTCTGGTCCATGTGGACCAGCTAAATGCTCCAGTAGACACCAGGTTGCTGCTGAGATTTCCTGCCAGTGGTTTTCCAGCACAGTTCATCTCTTCCTCCTTCCCTCCTCTGCTGCCCATAATCAGACACTCACCTCGTAGAAAGAGCAGTAGTAAACCCTCAATATTAAAATGATGTTTCTTCTCCATACACAAAGCACTTTTGCATTCCTATGGTCTCAATGCAACCCTTATCAGGACTGGTGAGGAGTGCTTTTACTCCCATTTCACAGATGATGAAACTGAGGTGATGGAAATCAGATGACCTACCTGGCTAGTGTCTGGGTCAGAACTTGTACCAAGGTCTTCTACTTCTAAATCCAGCTGTTCCCCCTGCCTTCTCTCATCTAAGTATCAGCGGGAGATATTTGAAAATGCCCTAAGGGATAAGAGTGTCCTAATGTACATAATGTATACAACAGGAAATAAGCATGTGTGGAGCAAGTGTGAGCATGTCCCTTGTCCCCAGTTGCATGTCTGCCTGCCTTCTCAGAGCACCAAGATAACAGGATTCCTGCCCATGCCCCAGAGCCCATCCTCTGTCACCAGAGAGAGGTGACAGAAAGTCCCCCATCCCTACCCAGGTGCCTCCCCAACTATACTCATTCTGAATTGCAAAGCAGGATACTGGGTCAAGTACATCAAAATGTTACCAGCAGTACTTCAGCACAGTGAGATATGAGTCCTCTTTTTCCTTCTTTCTTGTAGTTTTCATTATCTTACAGTGTCTACAAGGAGCACATGAATCAGAAAAACAACTTTTTAATTAAAAAATAAAAAGACCTTGGTCACACAACCAAGACATGAATCTAAGACATGTTCTTAACAAGTGGAAACTGGGGGACACTTATCTCTCTTATGGAGCTGAAGTCAATTATCTTCACCCTCTGCATTCTTTCAGAAGGTGTCTTATCTCAGAAGCAAGGTGCTACCTTCTTTTTGTTCAAGCCCTTCTCTGCATGTACACAGGTTAATTAAAGGGTCTTCCATGGATGGTCCTCTTTTCCAAGCTACTACCCAAAGACCCAAGGATTTGAGCTTTTCACTGAATGAAGAATTTCTTTCCCATAAAAAGGACACAGATGACAGAATATCAACAGAGATCCCAATTTTCATATTTATTAGGTCTAAACTAATCATTTCATCCCTCACATGCATGAGCTCTGATGCTTGCTCAGTGTAGGATGAGCTTTTAATTCCTGTCCTGGTAATGCCATAGCTAGTGCTGTGAGCAGTATGACAGTATGCCCAAAGGGTCTGCAGTAGCTTGCAGCTATGCCCTGCTCCAGATCCCCCTAGGCTGTAAAAGTACACCAGCTTCTGTGCCCACCACAGGCCTCTTTTATATGAAGCTTCCCCAAGGAGTGTGGGATCCCAGATACAGCAGGGGCTCAGCTGGATTCAATAAGAAGAGGGTTAACAATTCATGGAAATCTGGAGAGGAGGCCAGGGCAGTGGCTTTGTTTGGTGGACAGGGCATGAGAGCCATCAGGATGCATTTAGGTGTTTGTTTTTATGAGACTCCATTTGGCACTGGGCTCCCAGGGTGTGACCATTACCATTCCAAAAGGAGGAAACTGAAAAGCCCACATTCCTGTATGATCTGGAGTTACTGACCGAGCCATCCTATGTAGAGTTTGGGTACTAGAAAAGGACTTGCCACCACTACTGGTACATGGCAAAGATGTGTCCATGGTGGAAGCTTTAGCAGTATTTTACTGGAAAACTCAAAGTAAAGTCACTGATGCATACCAAACCCTGATGGCTTTGTCCTGGAGATGTGCTGGAACCCACTGAAATGACCGGTTGCAGAATGAACAGTTCATGGACAGCAGGGTAGTGTGCAAAAGCACTTTGCATAAAGCCTGGCACATAGCGGACATAAGGAATGTTTGTGCATTGAAAGGTGAAGTCCCAGATGCAAGGCACAGAAGAGGGGTTTCTGAGGAAACAAAGCCATACGAGGAGAGAATTCTCAAGATCCCTCACAGGGATAGCCCAGGCAAAGAGGTACTGTGTGCAGACTACAATTTCGATCCCTAATTTCAGGTTCTTTCTGCCACCCCAAATGCAGATTTCCCTGAATAAACTGCACTAAGCCTACACAGCTATCTGCATGTCAACATTAATGAGTCCTCACTGCCTGTGTCATGCCCCTCCCCCACCTATTCTACCCACCCTCCAACTCCCTTGCCAAAAGTAAATTTTACTGAGGAGAAAGATAATACAAGGGTACCAGTGACCTGAATATGGGGATCAGGATGTGATCAAGAAGGGAAAGATTGGGGTTTGCTAGCAGATGGTGTGAGCCAGGCTCCTTAAGGAAGAGTCTGGGAAGAGTGGTACCCAGGTATTTCTCCTCCCAGGACTCTCCTGCCAGCCCCTATAGGTCTCCCAAGATCCCAGGAGATCAGGCTTCCTCTAGGAAGAGTGGAGACAGCAGCAGAGCCTTGAGCCTAATTCTGCCATTCTCTGAGCCTCCCCTGAAGCTCAGCGCATCCTCTCTCCCTGCCCCTCTCTCAGGATCTGCCCTTACTACCTCTGCACAGCAAAGCTACATACCTCACCCTGCATGCCCCACCTGTGGCCTCCTGTTTGCCTTAAAAAAAAATGTAATAAAAAAGAAGGTAGAGAAACATAAACAAAGAGCAGAGACTCCCTTCACTTACTCAAATGATTGGAGTGCTGCCAGTGTGAGCTGCATGAATTATTCCTGCTGAGTAAGAGGTCTAAGAAGCACCAGACATCCTCTGTGATGGCAAACCAGGTTGATGGATTTAGGGGCTGATTTCATTCTGGTAACCAGCATCCTCTCCAGCCTCACTGATGGTACCTGAGCTTTCTGCTTAGTACATCCTATTCTTAGGATGGGCTGATCTCGGCTGATCCTTCTAAGTGTTTTTTACACCTTATCCTACAGAACAAAAGAGTTGGGCCCCAAAGTGGCCTCCATCCACTTACAAAGCCTTCATCTTACCCTGGATAGGCCAAAACAAGAGGCTCAGTTCAAGCAGGTACCTACTTAATGGTCTGGAAAAGACTTGAGATGTTTAAAAATAGAAGAAAAATAAAAGAGAGAAAAGAAAAGAATTGGCTCCCACAAAACCTCAAAAACCTCCTACAATCAAGATATTCTCCCTTGCTGCCCTCCTGCCTATTCTACCAGCCCATTTCATTCTTTCCATCATGTTAATAGCTTCCAGTCCTCTTGTCTCTGGTGTTTGCGCAAGACTCTGCAGGGAATTAAGTACCAGTTGTATGAAAGAGAAAAAATGTTGAAACATTATTTATAATTTACTGTTGCCTGAAATTTCTTCCAAGGTCTACTTGTCTTTTAGAGACATGAATATAAATTAGGAAACAAATACTCCCCACAGAGCAGCACGGACTTGGTGAAATGATCATCTGCAAGGCAGGTCTCACTGTCTCTTTTAATGCTACAAGAAGCAAACAAGATACTCACTACAGCTTGTCCTCGGAGGCAGTGAACACTGTAAAACAGGTTGTGTTGACCTTGAGGTTAAGCGAAGACAATCACTTGCAGAGGCACCCAGAGACGAGTAATGAGAAGCTTTCTTTACTGACTTTGCTCCAGTCTCTGGTATTCCACTTCCAGGCTGAGATGCTCTCTGGGGCTTTTCAGGAAAACTTGAACACGAGCTTCAGTTTTTAAGGTTGTGAAAAGTAATAAAGATTGGCAAATCCGCATAGTTGTCAGTTGGAAAAGAAAGTTTAACAATCCCATTCAACTGCTATCTACTCTTATGTACACCACACTTCCCCATCACTAAAGTAGGGAACTACAGCGGCTTCTCTCTGCTCTACTGCTTAGAAATAGCTCGAGTTCTTGCCTCATTGAGAAAAGCAAAACCCTAAAAGGAGAGGTTCACTTTCCCTTTTCTTTGGTACCTGGCTAATGAGGAAGGAGGTAGGGTTCAAACCCAACCCATTTGAATAAATAATTTCTGTACTTGAACAACATGGATAAATGGATGGATGTCAGATGAGAGGTTTGAGTTAACCGTATTACCTCATTCATCCCGTATCACCAGTGTCAGGCTCCAACAAGGTCCCTCTCTGTGTTTATTCCTTTATTTCCTTTTATCCCATCCTTTCTTCCGCCTTCTATATACAAGCATTCCAGAGTGTTGTATTTCCTTTATTTATATGTATTTTTGAAAAATGTGTGCGTGTAAAATTGTTTTGAGTATAAACATTTTAAGTATATGCAAAAAGTATTAAATCACAGAACTCATTCCCTATTCTTCTATTTTTTTACTCAGCACTGTTTTTAAGATCCATCCATGCTGGTGTGCCTGTGTATAGTCTTTGGCTTCCACCTGCTGCAAAATACTGCGTGATGTGCATCCATCACATTTTTCCTTTCCATTCTCCCAAAGATAGACATCAGATAACCTCCAACTTCCCACCACAAATGGTACTGCAATAAGTACCTTGGATGTGTCCAGTTATGAATCAGTGAGGCGATGCCTTTGGGATATATACCCAGAAGAGAAATTACTGAGTCATAGGGTATGTGTTTACATAGTTTAACTAAAGTATTGCCCTCCTAAATGGCAGTACTAATCTACACTCCCTCCAGCAGTTCATGAAGGCTCTTACTTCCTAGTGACATGCATCATTTCTAATGACTTAACATGATTCAGCTTTGTAATTTTTGACAGTATAATAGGAGTAATTGATATCTCATTGTTTTAGTTGAATTTTTTTAAATAATGAGTTTGAGTTTAAGTATCTCTCCATATGCTTGTTAGCCTTTCAAATTTCCGTTTTCTATAAATTGCATGTTCATTTAGTTTACCTATATTTTTATCAGGGTTCCTGTGCTAGTAATTATTAACTTTTATTATTTCAATGTTTAGAGTCTTTCTTGAGTCTTTCTTTGCCTATAGGACACAAAGATATTCTTCTGCACATACTTCTATTAACTTTCTAGATTTATTTTTTATATTTAAAATATTTTTTTATTTTGTATGCCATCTGTTTTGTATGCAGTATTAGGTAAGGATACAATTTTATTTTTCTTTATATAGTGAGCCAGTTTCCTCAACATCTTTTTCTAAATAGTCCATTATTTTCCATTGATTTTTGGTGGTTTACTGTATATTAAGTTCCCATATGTACAGGATTTGTCTCTGAGTTCTGAACTCTCTATTCAAGTCTATAGTCTACTTATCTGTTCTTTTGCCAAAACTACATTGTGTTTTTATATCTATGACTGAATATTTTAATATTAATATCTTAGTAACTAGTAGAACAAGTTTTCTCACTGTTCATTTCAAAGTCATTTTAGCTTTGCTGACTCTTATGTTTCCATACACATCTCAGAATAAGTTTATTAAGTTCTCCAAAAGAAATTTCAACTTGAATTTAGATTGGAATTGCCATTAATTTATAAATTAATTTTGGAAGAACTGACATCTTTATACTACTAAGTCACCCCAATGTGTCTTCATTTATACAAATTATCTTATGTTCTTTAATAGGGTTTTAAGTATTTCTCTGTAATATTCTTTATGTTCTTGTCTAATTTCTGAATATTTTACAATATTTTATTGCTTGGTGAGTTTTATCTAATTTTTAAAAATATTTTCTAGCTTGTTATTGCTGATGTAGAAAAATGCTTTTAATTTTTGTATATTGATCCTGTATCCAGCCATCCTGCTGAACTCTCTTTTTAATTCTAATTATCTATTATTTCTGTTAATATTTTTAGGCAAATAGTTTATATCTTTCACAGATAATGATAGTTTTATCTCTATATTTGTGATCCTTATACCTCTTATTTATTTTTCTTTACTTATCACATTATCCAAGACCTCCAGAACTATGCTAAAAAACAGTTAGCAGTGATATTAGGTAACCTTGACTTGTTCCTATTCTTAAAGGGAATGCAATTAAAGCTTCATGTTAATTTTTTCTCAGTTTCCATTGTTAAACCTCTTTTTGATGAAAAAAATATTTAACCTTTTCTAAAATAAAATAAATATATAATTGGCTTATGTTGAACAAGAATAGTATTTGCTTAGAGTTGAGATTTAAAATATTTATTAAGTTACAGAATTTGTCTTTTTTTCCAAGTTAAGAGTTTTAGTCATAGCTTTGTTAAACTTTACCAAATGGCCTTTCTTCTACATCAGTTTAGTTAATGATATGACTTATCCTTTGGCCTACTAATGAGGTGAATTACATTGGTAGATTTTTTGTTATTGTTACATCACTACTTTTTTAGGAGAAATCTCACATGAATATGATTAATGCACTGCTGGTTGTGGTTAACTAGTACTTCATTTAGGCTGTTCAATTCTATAATCATAAATGATATTGACCTATACATTTTTTCTTGTATGTATATCTTCTTATTGAGTTTTGAAATCCATGTTTCACTAATTTTATTTTTTAAAAATCAGGACAGCTTTCTCACTTTTATTTATTTATTTTTGGAATAAGTAAAGCAGAATTCATCACTAAAACCACCTGGGTATGTTCTGTTGTTGTTTTGTTTGTTTCTTTTTGTTTCTGTGAGATGTTTGGTATTTTTAAATTAATTATCTATCCAAGTTTTTGGCTCCTTCTTGCACAGTTTGAAACTTTATTGCTTTCTAGGAATTTATTCATTTTATCGAAGTTTTAAATTTTAGCATAAAATTCTTCAAAAGCCTTTTTATGGTTTTTCATCTCTACTGTATCTGTATCTCTTCCCTTTTTCATTTTATTTTTTCAGCTTCTGTCTTTATTTCTTAATCAGTCTTGCCAGTGATTTGTTTCTCTCACTAATATTTTTAAAAGCCAGCTTTTAGATGTACTATCCCTATTCGTGTTTATTTATCACCATTGATTTCTTAAATATATCAATATACTATCTTCCCTTTAGCAATCCAAGTCTTCGAGCATGCTCTCAAATCCATCTCTCATTCCCTATCCCTTTAACATTCACCCAAATAAACCCTGTTTAGATTTTGGTTGTGGGTTGTTATGAATTGGCTTTCTTTTTTTTCTCTTCTTTATTATAGCCTTTTACTTAAGACAAAAATAAGAAATTTTACTCAAGTATTTCTTTCCTTCATTTCTCCGGCATTCATCACTCCTTAATTATGCATTTACTCTAAATTTTCAATAAAGGATTTTGTAAAACAAACTTTCTGATATCTCATATGTCTGAAGTTTTTTTTTATCACACCCTCACATTTGAGTTGCAGTTTGATCAGATATATAAAATACTAGGTTCAAATATTTGTTTCCTTCATGTTTTAAAATATTATTCTGCTATCCTCTCATAGGCAATGCTGCCATTGAGAAAGAAGTCTGATGTCAATCTGATCCTGTGGGTGGTTTGTTCTGTCTTTCTAGAAGATTTTAGAGTGTTTTTCTTTTTTTTTTTTGACAGTCACACTTTACCCTATGTCTTGGAATTCATTTATCTTTTTATCTCCAATTTTACACTCTATGAGTCTTTTAAAGCTGAGGTGTTTGGATTTTGAGGCACTTATCTTCATTATTTCTCTAAAAAATTCCTCCTATTTTTCTTTTTCTTTTTTAGAACTTCTGTTGGCTAGATATGTTAGCTTTCTCTTTATGTTTTATCTTCACCTTTAATCTTTTCAGGGAGCTCCTCAATCTGATCATCCAATTCATTTATTTACTTTCAGCTGTATTTAGATCCCTCATTCATCCCATCTGTTGTCTTCTTACTTTCAACTATTATATTGTTCATACAAAACAGTTCTACTTAATTCTTCATGATTTTTGTTCTTTTTATATTGTTAATATCATTCCATGCACCCGTAAATAAAGTTATCATGTTAAATTTAAACTTAGTCCATCTATTCTAATAATCCTGCACAAGATGATGTCACTCTGCCTGTGTTCAGTTGATTGTTTGTTTCCATTACTTCTTTAAAAGATGCTGTCCCTTCTCCTCCCTGATTCCCACTACTACCTCCTAAATGGGGTTTTGCCTCCAGTCTCATCCCCATCTAATGCATTCTCCACACCACAGTGAGAATGCAACCTTGAGCTTGAAGTCCATCAACGGACTCTTCATCCCACTGCCTTTAGGAGGTGTCCAACTCCTTCAATGGCCAGTCCCTGCTTACCTCCCGAAGTTGTCTGTCATTCTTCAACCCGGTTCTTGCTCTGTCTCCTGTCTATTCCTGCAGTCTCTCAAACAGGTTCTGCTTTTGCACAAATGTGAACACCCCTCTCCCACCTATTTGTAGATAACTTCTACATCAGTTTCTAAAATAAGAGCATGGATTAGCACTTGCTAATCCCTGTCCCATCCCAGGCTTCACAGCTCCCCCTACCTTCACTGGCCCTGAGCTCCATTGCATGCCCACTTCCATGTTTTGATAGCTCCCCTTGTTCATCTCTTTCCCAGAGCACTTAGAACTCAGGATTATATTTGTCTGTTTCACATATAGGATGAGCAACCTTAAAGATGGTACTGTGTCTTCTTCTTTTTTATATTCCTGTCTCTTAGCCCACAATTTAGAAGCCAGCAGACATTTCTTATATGTTTGTTGAGTGAATATATAAAAGAGAATAAATAGGAAGAGGAATTAGAAGGTGTGTGAAGGAGGCTTAAGTGGGTTAAACGGTCTATGCAGGCTGGGTCATTTTTCCCTGCCCATGACCTCAAACGACCTCCCCACAAACCTGCCAGCCACAAACCCACTTCTAAGAAAAACAAATCTAAGTGCTGGTGGCCAGAGACGGTCACCTGTGCCTCTGTGGAGCTGTACAATTTGCTGTGCAGTTAGAGGAGACCTGCTGGAGTTGTTCTCAGTGAGAATTGTGAATATCAAGGCTCTGGCCCTGATGCTGAGGCCATAAGAGTGGGCAGTAGGCAGATGCTCTCCAAAGCCATTAACTCTGACCATTTTGAAGACTACATCCAAGAGCATAAAACAAGTAAGAGAAAAGCCAGCGAGGGGCTCTCTGATTGCACTTTGTGTCACACAGCTCACTTCACCCCACTCAGCATTCAGCCTTTGGATGCCCCACACAAACCAGTTTCTGAGCAATTCTTCCAGTGAGTGCCCCGATCCTGTTAATCTCACAGTTACATCTAGAAACAGTTGATTATTTGTTTCCATTGCTTTAGTGATGAGACACTCAGTGTGCTGATCACTTGGCATTGCTTTCCTCTAAACTTGGTAATCACCACTGCCTGTGCTAAAAAAAAAAAGAAAAAGAAAAAAGGAAAAAAGGAAAAAAGGGAAAAGATGCCTCTTTGTCAGATTGGGTTCCAGTTATTGCACCAAAGGGAAGAAAAGCCTCCTGGTTTTGCTCTTGGTCCTAAAATTTCTGCCTTGGGAAAAATTACTGGGATAATCTGTATTAGGGCTCAAGGTCAGTTTCTCATCATATCAGCTGGTTTGACATCCAGGGAGCTAAGGATACCTGACATTTGCTCTGACAGTCTCCGAAGAATGGAGGGATTCACAACATGTACAAAACCAACACAGCAGAATAGGAGTCAGTGCATCCTTCATGATTAGCTAAGTCGTTAGCCTCCAAAGCAAAACTTAATGCTAAGAACTGGAACACAAAGCTTAAACTCAGGACAATTAGAGTCTCTTATCCCTTCTTTTTCCCATCCTACCCCATCTAAATCTTGAAACCTGTCCACTCATGACATACCTACTGGGAAAGAGAAAAGGAAGAAAAAGAGAGAGAAGAAAATGGAAAAAGGGAAAGAAAAGGAAAGAGGGGAGGGAGAAAGAGAGAGAGACTGAGAGGCTATATCCACTTGGCCGTATGGATCTAGGCCAAGAAAACAGACTTCCAGGCCCCCGGGGCCCCACGCTAGCTTGCTAGTTCCACCTCTTGGCCTGTCTGAGAAGAAAGAAATGTATTAGAGGAAGAGTGGAGCTCAGATCCACCTGGCCCTCAGCCTCAGCTGAGGAGCTCCGTAAAACACTGACTCCCTGGTGCCCTCCTCCCCTAACATTCTGACTCAGTAGATCTGCCTCAGGACCCCGAAATCTGAATTTTAGTAAAGTTCCAGTTTGGGAACAATGAGTGAGCGTCTGCTTCCTCTCTACTGGTGAAAAGGAATAATAATTTGATCAAGGACTAGCAAGGGGAGGCAAGACTTTGACAACGTTGAGGACCAGAGGAGGAGGGGTTTTGTGGTAAAGATCGTGTTGTCTCCCAACTCCCAGGATGTGAAAATATCAGATTGCTGCCCCTGATACTCTGCTCAAGCTAAATACCTGCTGATTGTCTTTGCATTAAGGCAGCGGGCTAAACTTCACTAAATCGAATCTGGGAACAACCAAGGTGAACCTTGAAATTTTTCACAAGTAAGGCAAGTGCTCCCAGAAACCAGGCAGCCCCACACACAGTGAGCCCCATGTGGGGACTCAAAAGGAAGAAAACATGGCCCTTCCTCTCTCAGGGTGCAGTCAGGGCCTTCATCCCATCCAAACTTTTGACACCCCTTAGATCACACTTTTTTCTTAGGTTGATTTTGCTCCCATTCTCTGACTTGAAACAATGAACCCTTCTTTGATATGCCTGTCCTTGAAGTACTTAAAAACTGTTCTCCAGGGAAAGTCATCTCAGTTTACTATGTTTGCTTTTGGCATGTCTACCTTAAAGCAACTAATATGCTTGAAGCTTTTAAAAGTATCTGCAACTGAAATATTAAATAATCTACATTACCAATGTGAAAAAGCCTATGTCAGATCATTTATTTTCCTAGTATGAAGTTTTGTTTGGTTTTATATGTATATTTATATGAGGTCGTTTTTTTTAATGTTTGGGGGAAGATGTTCTGGGGGGACACGTTGGGTATTGGGAATAAATTGGGGGTTCTATCCCCTTGAAGGAGCTGAGTTGGTTCAGGAGAAAGGGCTGTGTATGTGTGAGCTGGAGACCAAGAACATTTTGCGTGGACCTCCTCAAATGAGAAACTAAGGCAGTGAGAAAAAAGGGGAGAAAGGGAGGCAGGTAGGCTGCTTGCTCCAAAGACTAGGAGGGTGACCTGGGAATAGTTGCAAAGCTCCCAAAGCAACAGGGGGAGGGAAAAAAGTTCACTGGCACCTGGTCCCTAAAACTGTAACTGTAACCTCTAGGAATAGCAGGAATCGGGGGTTCTCGCGAGCTCTAGAACACGCTAGAGATGAAAGTTAAGACCTTTTCTGAAGCTATTAAGGAGATCAGTTTTGGAGGGGAAAGATGTTTAATTTGAACACAGAACTTTTTGATGTAACTTTAACCTTTGGGGCTTTATATGCTTATAAATTACAGACATTAATTAATCCTTTGCTGTATGGATACAGATACGTCCAGGAAAATGTATAATATGTTATATTCCCTGATTTAGTAGAGTGCAAGGAGCACATGACTTGGGGGCTGAAAACTTGATTTCCAGTGACTGCAGGAAGTCACGTGATCTTTCTAAGAGCACTTTGCTTCTCTGTAAAATGAGTCTTTGATCTATAACCATCTGCCTTCCTGTTAAGTTTCTTGCAAGAATGAAGTAGAAATAAAAGCACACTTTGTAAAGCAGAAGTCCTCTGTGGTTATGTATAATGATACTCTTATCCCCTGAAGTAGGCAGTGCCTTTGTTCTAAACTCCCTGAAATGGGAATGACGCCTAAACGTGCCATGGCAGCAAGCTGGGCAATCTGTGTAGGAGGGGTTAACACATCTCCAAGAGGGGCCCTGCTTGAAGTCAGCTGAGCCCCCAACAACCTCTTGTTAACACAGGAAACTTCACTGATGATTGTAACAGGGTGTTAGACGGCCAGGGCATTCAGTGAGCTTCTTATGTCACCTCCCTTGTGGGGCATTCATTATACTGTCATTTGCTCTGACCTCACCAAGTGGCCCTGTCACACCTGTAGTGTGCAGGTCCTGCCACTAGGGGACACTGTGGTGACTGGCACCTGAGGTCTCTACACAGCCTCTCTTCCTAACTGCTACAGTTCAAAGATGCAGAACAACGTACCACACTGCACTCCACTGACCTAGAAGATTGTCCTATGTACAGACCACCCAAACCACTTGTCCTCACATACAGGCTCTGCCTTTTACATGCTCTGTCAGCTCCTGCAGTCCAGAAAGTCTCCCAGGGTGGGATCTCTGCTCCCTGGCTTGCCTGCTAAGCATTAAAATTTGCCCTGAAGCTAAGCTTTTCAAGAGAAATGATTTAAGCTTCTCTTTTTAGCTAATTAGATAGTGTTCTACAAATTGGGCTGTTCTCTCTGAAAGATGAACAGCAATTTATTTCCTCTGCCCTCTCCTTAAAGTTAAATTGAACTGTAAAACATGGCGATTTGATTGTTTGGTCCCATCAAGAGATTACTTTACAGGAAGAACAGATATCCATCTCCTTGCTAACACTGAGCTTGTTGGGGCATTCCTGAAGAGCTGCCATGAAGATGGTGGAAGGCTTGCTTAATGCCCCTCAGCCTTTTGAATGGTGGGCCCTACAGTGACCTACTGTGGCCTGTGCATCTGTAATCATGGTCTGAATTATCAGGCACTGGCTGCAGTAACACAACTTCCCCCTTGAGAGGGGGATATTTTTATTATCCTCATTTTACTAATGAGAAAACTGATACCCAGGGAAATCAGGCCATTTGCTTAAGGCCAAACAAATAGGTAAGTGGAGCAGCCAGACTGTGAACCCAGCAATTTGGTCTCCAGATCCCACAAAACTGCATATTATCTGGCAAATCCAGCATCAGCTGAAGAAGAAAATGCAGGGTGGTGCAAGGTTCTCGTGCACTGATGGAGATCCAGGGAGAATTCCTTACAGCTCTCGATGAAGTATCATGAAGCCTCTAAAAACTTCTCAATCCAAGGGGCTCTTATGCATAGTGGGAGAAAGGATCCTTTCTGGAAATTGCCTCTTTTCCTTTGCAGGGGGCCGGGTGTTCCCTCATCCTCAAGACTGTGCCCAGCATTTGATGAATGGAGACACTCTGAGTGGGGTTTATACCATCTTTCTCAAGGGAGAGCTAAGCCAAAAGTTACAGGTGTACTGCGACATGGCCACTGACGGAGGAGGCTGGATTGTAAGTACCTGCACTACTCCCCATGCATGCAAACAGCCCTGTTCTAGCCCACCGGGCTCAGCGCCATGGGCCCAGACCTCAGCACCCTCTGGCTATCCCTTCATCCAGACCCTCAGCTGTCCATCTTGGGGTTCTTCATGCTGTCGGGGCCCTTGCTCAGCAGCCCAATCATAGGTTTGGCCAGGCAGAGGAAGGGCTGAGCATATCAAGGCCGTGGTCTGGCCCAGGGAAGGGGCCCCGGGAATACTGCTCCCTCTGTGAGGAGAGTTGATGCAGGAGGGCGCCAGGGAAGGGGAGTAGTGGCTCAGATAGCTGCAGGGGCCTTGCCTGCTGAAGACTGTAGCTCTAATAAAGGAATAGAGGGGCAGCTCCTCCCCAGGGGGAGGTGAGCGTCCATGGGAAGGTGATCAGCATCTTTCTCTGGGAGGATTACATACATGAGAGAAGCAGATGAGGGGCAAAACATGGATAGCCACCTCTAGTCACAAAGGTCACCCTGGCCACCATCCTTCCCTGGCCTCCCTGCTTCTGCCCCAGAGCCTTCAGGGAACCCCAGTGGCTGAGAAGAGAGAGACACTGTTTCCTGTCACCGCCCTCCCACAGCTGACGGGGCAGCACCAAGAGGAGAGAGAGGGCCACTTGGCCAAGGGCCCAACTGTCAGTGCAGCCCACTGAGGGGAAGGGAGAGTTCTGGCAGCCTGGCCTC